>NW_026606798.1:0-417500 GCF_029890125.1 Rhinichthys klamathensis goyatoka | reverse complement strand
CCTGATTTTATGTCCTTATGCGATATGGATTGCCATTATGGGGTTCAAATAGGCAATATTTCCAGAGAACTCCCAATACACAGTTTTACCGATTGAAGGCACTGAGATTTACTGAATAACGCATGACTGTGTGAAGCACCTGTTAGATGAATAATTCACGGTTTTACTTTGACATGACCAACAGAAACATTTGAAAGTAAAGGAAGCCGCTTACCCGGTGAAGGAGTCTAGAGAGAATCGCAACAGTGTCCAAAATCTCAGTGCTCGCGCCTCACACACTCCTCCAGAATCAGCCGAAACCCTCACTGACGGATCGCGATGACCTTTCCGAGGCTGCTGCTGCTGCTGCTGTTTATTCGCTGCTGTGTGTGCGCAGACTCACGGCTGGCAATCCTCGAACCCGCACGACATCACACTGCCTCTGAAACACATCTCATGGCATGAGCGTAACGACAGCTCTGGCACGCGTTCCCGCAGGACTTTGCGCTTAAATGAGAACGCAAGTCACGAACAAACACTTTTTCAAGTTGAACACAACAGCCACACACACCACACATCGTAAGCCTGTTCAGAGGACTCTGTGTCGTTCTGACCTTGAAAGATGAAGGACGACAGTGTTTGCAGAACACGAAATGTCATGTTTCTTTCGTGTGTTTCAGCACCTGTTTTTGGACTGGTTGTTTGTTATGAATATCCATAGGCTACTTTAGCATTGAGCTCGGAGGTTTATATGTTTATGGGACAAGCCGTCCTCTTAACCTTGAAAGGACAAGCTCATGTCTCAGAAGTTTTAGTCCTGAATGTTGGCAACGAAATGAAATGCTTTTCAGACTGATGTTGAAGAGGGATTCCACATGGTGGCAGCAAGCGTTCAATTAATGGAGTTATACTCCCGCGGTTCACTCACATATTCGTAGTTCACGCATGCATTTCCAAGGAACCGGATTAGATTTCCTTAAGCATTATTTTCCCTATCTTTATGTGATTTACGCGCAGCAATGCATCGACTGTATAGGAATAAAACCCGATCATGTTGCATGATGCGAGTGTTTGTGCAGGTTTCAGCAGCTGGACAGCTCCCTCTTTACGTCACTCACATCTGCACAGCGACTCCAACTAAACACACACATTCTTCATAAACATTCATGTCTTCAGTGGTTCCTCAACTCAAAGGACCCTCTTCAATGAAGAATCACTTTCCGTCGATCTCTGGCTGGTTCCTCGGAAAACCACACAGTGTTTCGGGTTCTGCAGGACCTGCAGTCCAAAGGAATATATATATATTTAAACATTCTTTCTTGATAAGACAAACACTTATTGGTCATTTTAAAACCTTATCTTTTAACAGCGCAACTATATGTTTGCTATCAAACATTTTTCCGTAGAATGTAAACAGTGGCGTCATTACAAAGCGAAGAATAGTACTTTTATTTTGTTTGTTTTGATTTTGCAGGTCTATAGATGTGATTAAACGATATTTTGTGTGTGTGTGTGTGAGAGAGAGAGAGAGAGAGAGAGAGAGAGAGAGAGAGAGAGAGAGAGAGAGAGAGAGAGAGAGAGAGAGAGAGAGAGAGAGAGAGAGAGAGAGAGAGAGAGAGAGAAATGTGGGCATATGGATCATACCTAGCGCTGCTGAAAGATAATGTCCCACAAGTCGCCGCAAGATGGCGCTGGTATATTAACAGCTGTCCGCAAAGCTGTCATCATTGGCACCTGCTTCTTCTATGCAAATATTATGTCAGCATTTATATATACATAAAAAAACCTGAGACACACTAAGTATGTATCATGCAAAAACCATCAATCAATCAATCAAACAAATAAAAAAATAATATTTGAAGTTATGTTTGTAGGCTATAGCATAGAGTGTTCTTTAGTTTAGACTAAGCCATTTTTCCTCAATGTGCTCAAGTGTTCACAGGCTTCAGGGAAGTAGTGATAATGAAAACCCCTGCAGTAATGGCAGTGTAAAGATTTTATAGCCTAAAAAGAATGTTCAGTTATGTTCACTGAAAAATTAAATAAATATATAGGCCTATATATAGCCTAGGTGAAACTTGAAAAATAAGAATATCGTGCAAAAGTTCATTTATTTCAGTAATTCAACTTAAAAGGTGAAACTAATATATTATATAGACTCATTACATGCAAAGTGAGATATTTCAAGTCTTTATTTGTTATCATTTTGATGATTATGGCTTATGCCATATAGAGCTTATGAAAACCCCAAATTCAAAATTAGAATATAGTGAAAAGGTTTTCATAGCTGTAAGCCATAATCATCAAAATGATAACAAATAAAGGCTTGAAATATCTCACTTTGCATGTAATGAGTCTATATAATATATTAGTTTCACCTTTTAAGTTGAATTACTGAAATAAATGAACTTTTGCACAATGTTCTAATTTTTCGAGTTTTACCTGTATATGTATACAGTATGTGTTGCAGTGAAATATATATATTTTCTACACACACACACAAACACACACACACACACACACACACACACACACACACACACACACACACACACACACACACACACACACACACACACACACACACACACACACACACACACACACACACACACACACACACACACACACACACACACACACACACACACTCACTCACACACACACACACACACACACACACACACACACACACACACACACACACACACACACACACACACACACACACACACACACACACACACACACACACACACACACACACACACACACACACACACACACACACACACACACACACACACACACACACACACACACATATATGTGTGTATATAAAAGTATTACATTAACAATTTTGTTGGTTTCTTGTTTACTTTCCAAAGGCAACTTGTTTTATTTTTTCAGTTTCAGTCTAATATAGCAGTTTATTAAGTTTATTAATTTATCCGACAAACTCTGTTTACAATAGTTTTTTTTAAATGAACAGATGACTCATTTTTCTCACAGCACTGCACACTGCCTATAGCAGATTTTTACTGTTTTAAAGCACAAACACGCTATCGTTTAGTGGAAGGATGCTGCTCAGTCAATTAGCTTAATAAAATGTTATATGTAATATTTCATATGTAGTAACCATTTTAGAAATACAATTAGGCGGTCAAGTCACAATATATAGCCCAGGATCTCGTATCTCAGTGATTTACAGAATGTGTTCCTTTGAAGAAAATAAAAATAAAGTGAAAGAAAAAGCATTACGTTGAGTTAGATGTAGAAATGCATTAATCTCTTGACGCAAAGAGTCACTCCAGTCCGTTCTCAAGACGTAAGTGATGCTCTTACACACCCCAAACAACCTTTGATGCTCAGCTAGGCCTGGGTGTATTCTTTATTTATTTATTCCCCCCCACATTTAATACTCTAAAATAAACAAGCACATGTTAGATTTGAAGTATGCATGCTTAAGTATGTGTGTCTAAATGGCTGATTCTGCCAGACTCTCGACAGACTCACATCAAAGGCAGATCAGAGTGTGGCATTCAGATCAGGTCACGCTGAGGCTTAAACACACACTCCCTGCAGCAAACACACATGTGCTGTTGTGATAGCCTGACCATATCTCCCTCTCTGAAGGAGAGGAACAGCCCGCTCTGCCCCGTGGGAACGGCACTCGGTCGGTGCAGATCCTTCAGGTTTTCACTTCATAATGGGACATTTTCCATCATTTGAGTTATTATTCGTTCTATAGCATGACACCAGTCAAAACAGAACTGACACATCCACTCAAGCACTTTATGTGTTATTTTGTGAATGAAGATTTCCAGGGATCTCAGAAGCGGAAGTCGTCAAAGCTGCGTAAACGTCTTAGGCAATGAAAAAGAGATGACGGCAATTTTTTTTTTTTTTTTGCCGAAAGACAGATTGATTGTGTTGGTCAGAAGAGAGAAAGATGCCAAATTTGTCATCACTCCCTCAGTCGTTGTATTAGAAACATCACAGCAGCGTTTTATTCGTTTTCCTGTCGTTTACAAGGTAATACAACACAATATATAGTGTTATACATGTTTATTAATATATATATATATATATATATATATATATATATATATATATATGACTTTACTCGATTTGCAATGTTGATAACTGTGTAAATGCATCATCATCATCATCTGTGAAAAGGGTCCATTATAAATACTCTGCTTTCTTTTGTCTTATTTTTTTAAGTTTCATCTTGGAAATGTGTGAATTTAGTAACAACATGATTACCTGACCATTATAACCAAATACAGTTATTTCTATGGGCTATTTATATTTCAGAAATGAAAATTCTGCCATCTTTTACTGTTTCAAACCTGTATGAATATCTTTCTTCTGCTGATTTGAAGAAAATGGGTATACAGTTGGACCCCATTGACTTCCATACAATGGGGAAATGGGTCCATCAACTGTTTAGTTACTCTTCCATTCTGTTCTGTTCATTTCCCACATTTAATACTCTAAAGTAAACAAGCAAATGTTAGACCGAACAGAATTTTCATTTTTGGGTGAACTATTCCTTTAAAGCCTAACTTTAACACGTATTTCTGTGTCACTCTGGAACGAAAGCACTTGCTACAAGCATGAATGTGAAGAGACAACTAAGAATGTCTGAATCATTTGTCCTCTTGTTTTGCATGTACAACAACAACAAAAAGCATTTTCATGTTGACAAATATAAGTATTCATTATAATAGAAATTTTTAAGTAGCCTACAATCAACTTAGATGTTTAAGTCATTTCAACTTAAAAATACATTAAACTGACTTAAAAAAAATGAGTTGAATCTTGTATAATATAACTTGAAAATTGCTTAACTTATTTTTTTAGAGTTAAATTATAATAGAGGTAAATAAATAAAAAATACAAATAGGGCTTTTCTTCTTTACATAATTTAGAATGTGGTTGTAAAAATTTTGAGCTCAATCATGTTTATGTACGAAGATCCAGAAAATGATTGTGTTTAACTAAACCGGCTCAGACACAAGATTTTTCTGATAACATATAGAAACAAAATGCATGAAAACACTTTTTATAAGTAGTACTGTGAGTTTGGAAACTATAATTATGGCTTTCATGGAGTGGTTTTAAGAGAAAACATAATAATAATATGTTATTATTAATAACCCCCCCTCCGAATACAGAAATACATTTGAGGAACACGTTACAAAACACCCAAGTGTCAGAAACTCAAACACAATCTTCACCAATAATCAGTGTATGTCCTCAAAGAGAAAGTGGCTTTATGAATCCGAATAAAATGAGATTTTAATAAACAAAAATAGGTGGGATATTAAAACCTTTTACAATTTATGCAGAACTGTAACAATTACATTTACAATTCAAATCGTTAAAGCAGCATGGCACTCATATTTTCACTTCTAAAGCAGAAGAGACAACTATACCGTATATGACTGATGCTTTTGACCATACGTCAACATACGAGGTTTTAGGGTACCCTTTAACGTCAGTTAGATGACGCTATCTAATCATAACCCTACCCCAGACCTAAACCTACCCGCGTCAGCTAACTGACGCTAAAGGTAAAGCGTCAGTTAGATGACGCCCTAGGATCGTCATCTAACTGACGTTAAAGGGTACCCTAAAACGTCGGATGTTGACGTATGGTCAAAAGCGTCAGTCATATGACGTCTTGGGATGAGACTGTGTTAGTTGAACACATCTGAGTTATAGCTAGATCCTCTAAACACAAGTGGGCAAACATTAGAGAAGCGTTTAGTGGTTTGTGCCAGGCTTTTACCAACAGAGGCGCTGTTGCTGGAGAAGCAAAGACATGCTCTTTCTGGGTGCCAAAAAGCCCCTTCCAAATATCATTAATAAACGCTTCCTTCATATATTCCAATGCTGGTTTTAGACGTCGTCATGTGTGAAACGTTGAAAGATAATCAAAATTGTACGAAAAACTCAGTTAATGACCAAATGTTTACTTTTTTCCCCAAATGTTTGTGGGCTTTCTGTGCAACTGTGTCTTTCTCCATGCAAAATTTTCAGTACAATTCAGACACATAATGAATTATTACCATCATTCTCCTTCTGTTTAGAGTTAACTGCCAGAAACCACTTTGTGAAAATCAAAAAGTATTGAGATTGAGGTTAAAATGGACTTGATTTGATATTAAAACAGCATTATGATCACATCAAAATCTGCACTGATATTAGATTTGCTATTGCAGTGCATCTGAATATGTTGTATCTACATGGAGCAGATTTGTGTATAGTTTATAATTAATACCATAGATGGTATTAAGTGAACTTAGTAACACATCTGCCGTACAGTTCGTCACGTAATCTTTCCGTTGATGCGATTCTGAGATTTCGATGCAGCGTAAAACACTTCAAGAGCATTTCTGTGATAGCTCGAGGGCTTGTGCTTATATGTTTTACATATCAAACACCGTAAAATGCTCACGAGTGACACGGAAAACAGAGAAATACAGCTGACGTCAGTTAGTGTTTGCTTTATTGTCATTTCGGCTAACTTCAAATCATAATGCCGTCCTTTGAACTCTCCGTATCCTAACAAGTGATGAATCTCACAGTGCTTGATTCTCGATCACAGAGTTTCACTGTTTCTCTGTTAGGCGTTTCACACACACTCGCGCACGCTATAAAACTTAGACATCCATTTAACTCGCATTTTTCCTCTTCAAAAAATAAATCTCTGCACTTTTAATAACAACTCCACCTCCCCGTCTTATGTTTCGATGGCATGTACAAGACATTTTCTTTATTTTCACACATTTTTGGAAGTTTAACAGATGGTTTTTAACAGCATGCTAAAACACCCCACAAGGAGCGAAAAACTGACACTTTCATTCAACAAAAGCTATCAATATATTTACAGGATAAAGAAATCTTCCACCGAAGACAGAGATCTTAACACAAGTTAAAACTTGTTAATGTTTTGAGTAGCTCAGGGGACAGGACACGTTATCCAGGGTTCCTTCAGGAACGACTCGAAAATGATATTTACAAGTCCAAGAAAAGAAAAGAAAAAAAGACTCCCAGTCTAAGTAAGTCTCGTGAACCCTTTTTTAATGAAAAAATAAAAGCTTCTTTTTCACTTCACCGGGATCCTGAAGATTATATTGCACTAGTCTATGTTCATCCGAGTCAACTACACAGGTCTCAGGTCTTCTCTTTTCACGTAATCAGTCTTTTCGTGACTTTTGCTCTTCTTGTTCTGGTGCGTCTTCACGTGTTTGGCCAAATGGTCGCTCCTCATGAACCTCTTGCAGCAGTCCGGACACACGAAGCGTTTCTCCCCCGTGTGAGTCCTCAGGTGCCTCTGTAACTCATCCGATCTGGTGAAACTCTTCCCGCAGAAGAGCCAGTTACACACGAAGGGTCTCTCTCCCGAGTGCCAGCGCAGGTGCGCCTTCAGGTGGGACGTTTTCCCGTATACTTTCCCGCATCCGGGGATGTGACAGATGTGCTGCTTCTTTTTGCCGGGCTCGTCGCTGGAGCTGGACGACTGACAGTTGGGACACCGGCATCTCCGGCAGCGCCGGGCCGTGGCCAAGGGGGATTTGGTGTGGAGAAGGGCTGCGATCTGGGTCTGGTACTGGGCAAAGTCCGTGTGTCCCAAGACCAAACCCCTCTGGATCGGGAAGCGGTGGGGGCCGAGGGGCGACGGGTGGCTGACGTGGTTTCCCTGCTGAAGGCTCCACCACGGTATATCCTCGCCCGGGTTTGGAGAGAGCTGTCTCGGCTGCTGATGGACCAGGCCCGAGTGTCCCGGGACAAAACCGGGAATGGAGGTTGGGATGGGTGCCGGCGCCGCGTAGGTGACGGCGGGAACGTAGGTCGGCGGACAGCTCGACTGTAACGACTGCATTGAACATGGCAACATCTTAACCGGAGAGAAATCATATGGATACGTGGGATCGGCCGGGGGGGTTAACGGGAGCTCATGGTGGGAGGCGTAGGAGCCCTGCAGGTGAGATTTGGAGGATAGTCCAAAAGAGGTATTGCCGGAAAGCGTGGATTGGGGATTCGCCTCGTTACTCCACGGGTGGAAAATCCGTGACGGCGACCCGAGGGTCGTGTCGTAGGGAACTTGAATAAAGTCCGTGTGGGCGGATCCGTGATGATGACCGATCCGGTTACACGTCGCCGCTAAAAGTGCCAGAGGAGAATGTTTGCTGTTTTCCGGCGAGGAGTTTGGCGTGCGATCCTGGGTAGTGAGAAAGAGTCATGTTTAAATATTTACACATAGTTTAAAAAAACACTTTTCGGGGGAAAGATTTCCACACACGTTTTGCTCAACAAAATTCTCATGCCAAATGTGGGCTACTTTATTTCACAGGATTTATGAAGGAATTATAAATACTCGTGAAGGATGAAGGAATAAATAAATGCAATATGCAGATACAATTTCAAAACGAGCCAACGAAACTATTACGGACAGACATTTCATTTCAATTTGCATAACTTTAGCTGCATTGGTGAAATATGTTTGCAATCGATTTCAAGTAACCATTTGACTCAGTATAGCTAAAGTTCACACATGGTTTGGCAATACAGTTACGATTAATGGCTAAGTTAGTTACACTTACAATGAGTTTTACTTGTTGGCTTGCTCCAAAAATAACAGTGAACAAGCAATGACAGTCAGTTATTATACGATTAAAAAAAGATGATTAAATTATCGAACTAAATTGAAGTTTAATTGCATTCAAAATGAAAGAGTTCAACTACAGTAGCAAGTTTATTGCACTTTTTGAACCACTGAATATAATTAGCGATGATTAAAATCGAACTGTAAGTTCTGTAAAGTAAGACCTTTTACAGTAAAAACTGTTAAATCGAACTGAAAACTCTATTTAATTAAATGATACCAATGATAACTAATTAAATGGATGGAAAAGGCATTCCTATCATTCTTACGTGCACACGTTTGCTGCTTAATGATAAATCTGAACTCGCGGAATAAAGTAATAACGTCTCGTTATCGGCAGTAGTTTGCGTAGTTCAGAGACACTCAAATAAGTCAAATAAGCATCGTTTCTTTGCGTCGCGCTTTACGAACGACATTTTCAACAATATCTGAGTTTTGAAAGTTTTGACGAACCTGCAGAAATGCCTGTAGTGTGTCGTTCCTCAGCACAGCCACAGCTGCCATGGCAACACTTCCTCGAGTTCCTCAAGCTTCTCGATTTAAAGCAGCCAAATTCAAACCTTCAAAATAAAAAAGACTTGAGCGTGTAGTGCGTGCTGTGTGCGGTGGCGTCGCGTCCTCTCCTCCAGCTATCCCTGGACTATCTGAGGGAGTGAAGGATCACTTCTTTGGATTTGATAAGGACTTTGGTGGGCCGCCAGCCAGTCAGGAGTGAGATTTATGACTTTGAAGTTCGCCGCTGCCCAATCATCAAAGAAGAGCGGCTCTTTGAGAGGGGGAAGCAAATCCTCTGAATCCACACAAAGCTCCTATGGTGTGTTTGTTGGTCTGGATAAAAGGGCTGATTATTAGTGGGGGATGGGACGGGTGGGGATAAAGGCGGGACAATTAATGAAGTAATCACTATGTGGGAAATGTATATACACAAATAATTGGATTTTCTTGATCAAAGACCCCCTCGCCGCCTGGAGACCCCCGCTATTGGATGCCGGAGTCACCCGATCCCCCTCTCTGTAATTAAGGATTTGTTGTGCGACAATGCGACTGTGTGTTATCTCCAGAGATCTCGCGCGGGCTTATGAGATAACTTCAAGAGGAAGGAACCATTTGACTCAGTATAAAGTTCACACATAGTTTAACATTTAATTTACGATTAACGGCTAAATTAGTTGCACTTACAATGAGTCGGACTCCAAAAATCACAGTGAACACGCCATATCAGTCAGTTAGCCTATTATACACACAATGTAGCCTAGATAAGTTTGCAATGGCGTCTTTTAAAATAGAATTGTTCAAATAGAATCTAGTGATTTAACAATTAGAAATCGCAAGTTGTCCTGCATGTGAGAATAAATGCAGCAATACAATTTGCTCACACTTAAGATTAGGGTCCAACTACGACTTTGCCTCACTAAACTGCTTATTAGTTAAGGTAAATTGTAGTTAATAGTTAAGTACTATAGTAAATAGTTAGGATTAAGGGATGTAAAATACAGCCATGCTGAATTAGGCATTAATATGTGCTTTATAAGTACTAATAAATCCTAGTAATATGATGCTAATAAGCAATAGCATTAGACCCTAAACTAAACTGTTACCTAACATTTTAATTGAATTACAAATAACCCAACATGCAATATGTGGTAACACTTTACAATAAGGTTTCATTAGTTAACATGCATAATAATGACCTGCACTTCTAGCATTTATTAATATTTGTCAATGTTAATTAAAAAATTTACGGATACATTATTAATATCAAAAGTTGTATTTGTTAACATTAGTTAATGCACTGTAAAGTACATGAACAAACAATGAAACGCTGGATATGTAATTGTTAATAACGTTAACAAATATGAACAAATACAGTAACAAATGTGTTGCTCATGGTTACTTCATTTTAGTTAATACATTCACTAATGTTAACAAACGAAACCTTATTGTAAAGTGTTACCAAATATGTCTTAAACACATGACGTGGATCGACAGATGACACATTTTCCCACAGAGGTTTTTTAACAAATAATACAAAATAAGATTAGGTTTGTCAACAGAACGGCTCTCGAATCACATGCACTAATTGATTGTGACTACACAACAAAAAGAACAAGCGCTTGCTTATTGTTCTCATAGTTGAAAAGACAAATGATTTAGTAAAGAACAGTCCCACGACACCCTGTGCAAGTCAACGTGGACCCATCAAGGTGTGGAGATGTCACGGTGATGATGATGATGATGATGATGATGATGTCTTAGTTGTGTGATTTGCAGGCTGGCGAGAGGAGGAGATCCAGTCTTTGAGAAAGTCTGAACATTTTCCAGTTCTCCTCCCTCTTCTCCGCCCCGATCCAGTCAAGCTTTCACTGCAACCCAGTCTCCGACACACGTGACGCCTCCACAAATATTACAGGAATCGAGCATCGTAAATGAGTGCTCACATTAAAATTGCTTCAAAGTTTCGTAGTTTCTAAGTTTTGCAGGCGAGCAAACTGTCATATTAGCGAGTGCAGCTTCGAATGTGAGCAGTAGACTAAATAAAAACAAGACAAGCAAACTCCCACAGAGAGATGCCTCTAATCTATGACTTTTTAAACTGTCCCTTTCCAGCAGTTTGGAGTGCTTGATGTTGAAGCAGATCAGCTCTTTTGATGGGATTAAGGTTTCTCACATAGTAACGGGGGAAGGAGGGGGAATCCCACAGGGAGGAGGTCTCAGTTTTCCTGAAGTCCTCAGAGAATCTCAAGGGGACACAATTCTGTTTATTCTTCTTAACAGTCACTGTTTTAACCAAATATCTATATTTCTGGGTCCAGACAGGTTAATAACGACCACACATTTTGGCAAGCTTAATTCAGATTTTACAAAGAGTTTTAAAAGTAGCAGCACACGATATATGACAAAACTTGTTTTGTTGACTTTATTTCTCAGACAAATTAGGATACAAAACCGCTGGTGAGATTGGATTGAGAACACCATTCACAGAAGTGTGAACTGTACTGTATAGTTGGAATGAATCTATTACCAGAAAAGGGAGTTTTATATCCACAGAACAACGAGTGATGCAGAGAACAAGGATGTACACACTTTGCTTTATGGCCAGTCGCTCATAAACATCTCAGACCAAACCGTCTTAAAAAAGAAAGAAAGAAAGAAAAGCAGCACAGTGAGTCAGCCATCGCTCATCTAATCACGTTGTTTGGCAACAAATTATTGTAAATGTTAACAGTTCGACAGGCTGCCTTTGAGAGTCCTTATTCAATTAACCATAATATGTGTTTTTCATTTTTATTCTAAGAAAACGGATAAATAGCACGTTTGCCTTTCATAATAAATACGCAAATCCAAATACTGAGAAAATAATGCATACATAAATAATCGCTCCTCATTATTTTATATGTACAGCACATTTCGTGGCAAAACACTGGGAAAGGCAATCTGTAAAAGAAGAAAGAAAGAGGGTGATTAGTTTTAGCAGTTACATAAAACATAAATGCACGCATTTAATCCTGTAAAGCTTGATATTAAATAATAATGCGATAAATCTAATTTTATAAAAATGGAATAGCTTATCGAACCTATATTTAACCATTATATTATAACCATTATATTTCCAAACAGAGTAAAAATATGCAATTTGGTGAAGTTATATGGCCAAAAACAAAGATGAAGTTCTGATAGCTTGTAATGTAAATCAATGAGATCTTTATAGCAGACGACATACATAAAATGCATATACATATCAGCAATCTCAACTCTCAATAACATGTACGGATAATATATATATATATATAAGGTGTTACCAGTTATTCTTTGAGTACTTGATAACAATGTGAAGGGGGAGACTTATAGAATTATTCTTTACGGTCTTTTACTTGATAAAAAGTATATAACGATCAGATGACAGAAGGCATGCAGAAGATTGTGTGCAACAGGTTTTTTCAGCCAAGTTTTTATCATGTTAATAATTTAGTGACCAAAGAAACAGTAGGCTTTAAAGGGTTAATGGGAGATCTTAATCAAATCATATGTAAATATTGTACAATATCAGGAGTTCTCTGGTGACACACTTCGGTCAAGATCACGGCGCTGTCTGCGGGGTTTTGATAAAACTGTCAACCGTGAGTTTCTGCATTTGTAGGTCTTCTTCGGACAGGTCAGGGCCGTGTCTAGCTTTTCATGTTCTTTGGACAGACAGCAGAAGAAAATAAGGGAGAAAAAAAGTCTAAAAAAAGAAAAAAGGGTCTCCACATCTGTCTCACACACAAGAGCAGGAGAGATGGAAAGGCAGAGAAATGCTCAGGGCTACCGGGTACGAGAGCCTCTGTAATGGTGTCTCGTATGAGAAAACATCTGTGAATTTCCTCAGTGATCTACAACAAAGTCCAACTCAGAGTAGTCACTCAGCGGGCCTTTGAAGTTTCTCCCTGACAGAAAGCTGCCATTGTGTTCTGCCCTCGACGCGGTGTAGCCTGACTCTGCTCTTGCTAATTTCCAACATTTTCCCCTGAAACCCGATACTGTTGCCTGTGCTCGGGCTACGCGTTTAAAAGGAGCGCTGCGCTGAACGGGCCTCGGGTCAGGAGATGAGGGAGAGGTCGTCCCTTAACCAGCCGCTCGCCGCTGTGTGTGGCAACGCAACTCTGACCCGCTCGGTTCCCGCGGTAATTGTTGGGGTCACGTCTGGCTTCCTCGAGCGGGATCAGAGGTTTCGGATTATACGGAGGGGCTGAACATATAGTTCATGGATATTTAGGTACTAATTTTAGATTCAGTCTGACGGGGTTTGAAGTTCTGTGCAGATGTTGGTCCTTGGGACAATTGTGGCTCTTTTTGTTTGCCGAATTAATCAAACGCTTCAGTTTGAGTGCAGAGAGCGAGATAATTAGGATTCAGATTTCACTATAAACTCATATCAACAAATCATTTCGCAGGCAAATTAATATTAAACAATGGTAGGCCAAATGGAATTAGAGGTAATGTTTTAACCATTGAATTATGGAAAATAGAGCTGCAAAATCCACAAATCCTAGAGGAGAGAGTGTTGCTCAAAGCTCAAGAGACTTAAAGGTAGGGTAGGCAATTTTGGAGAGGCTAGCAATAGCAAGCTAGCTTTGAAAGCATAAGATCCCACCCTCCCTTCAGAGCGTCTTCAAAGCCACGCCTCCTCCTCCATGAACACAAGATGAGACGAGAGACGGTGTTAAATTACCTAGTGTCTCAAAGCACATAACATTACAATAAAAATGAACATAAACAACTTGCAGTATGCTAGTTCTACGACCTGACTTCTGCAGATTTATTTCACCATTGATAGTGTTTACACAGAAATGCATAAACAGCTCCAGGTAGAACATCACGGGTAGCCATGTCATAATTACGGTTACGTAAGCTGGT
This sequence comes from Rhinichthys klamathensis goyatoka, assembly GCF_029890125.1. Classification (NCBI taxonomy): domain Eukaryota; kingdom Metazoa; phylum Chordata; class Actinopteri; order Cypriniformes; family Leuciscidae; genus Rhinichthys; species Rhinichthys klamathensis. The sequence goes on along the minus strand of NW_026606798.1, from coordinate 403,447 downwards.
TGTTTTGGTTCAGGAGGAACTGTAAAAGACGGCTGCGGTTTCGTTTGTGGCTCTCAGTGACTGACGTCTGTCTAACTCTGCACAGCATGAAACGCTCTGATGACGTGTGATGTCTGCGAGAGCATGTGTGTGTGGAGGTGTGGAAATGCATACGCTGACAGGCAGGGAGGACATCGTATCGTATTGAACGAACATTTTTTGGTCATGTGACTTCCACAGAAGATACATGTTTTAGTATTTAGACCACTTCTATTATTGATTGCTATCAGGATGTGAAGACTGGCTGGAGTTTCAACCAGAATAACAAAAAGTGTTTATAAAAAATATTGCCTGCCCTACCTTTAATTGAGCTTTTAGCTGTGCTTCAGGATCAACTTTATCTCACATGTTTCCCCTGAAATGCATAGATGAAAATGCATATAGACTCAAATGTGTCAATAGTCAATAATACATACAATAATAGAGCTATAAAGTAAATTTAGAAAGCAGCTCAGATCATTAGTTCTTGGAAGAATTTGATATTTTACAAATATTTTGATTGGTGAATCAGGAGTCTTAAGCAATAGACTTCATTTGATTTTCATTTCATCTGTTAGAGTAACGATTGAGGATACTAAAGAGATCGAGTTTAGTTTAGCATTTTAGTGCATTTAGCCCATGTGTCCACCAAAACGATTTTAGCCAGCTGAAAACGGCTAGCTGTGGGCGCTTGAGAGCGTTTCAGCGGCACAGCGTTTTTTTTCAGACGTTTGGTTGCTATGATATGGAATATCTGCAGAAGTGAATCTGATTTCACAGATAGCTTATTTCTGAATATAAAATGTCGACAGAATGTAAAGTGCTTGCTCTGGCCCTTGTTTTAAGTGACTTTGTTCCATTGTTGTTGTCTCTGTTGATGTTATACAAGCAGGATGTGGTGGTTGGTCGCTTTGGTATTTGCCCCGCCCCTCCTCCACTGTGATTGGACGGCTGGGTAAAAAGTGACAGTGATGAGCTCTGATTTTTATTCAAAGTCTCGTTGCGTTGCTGCCAATTTTTCTTAAAAAAAAAATAAAAAAAAAATGCTGGCCTAAAAAAAAAATGCTTTGGTGGACACACAGCCTTAAGGCCTGTTCACACCGGGACGAATTTCGCGCGCGATATTCGGCGACGTTTAACGCCTCGTGACTAAACAAACGGCGCCACACCGACACGAAAAACGCCACACGTAAAAGCATCATTTTTTAAAAAACGCCTCGGGTTCGTTTTTTGGGTTTGACGCGCCGCGTCAAAAACTATCCGACCAATGAGATTGGCGCTTTTGCTCACGTGTCTGGAGCTTCTGAAGTTACAGTAAAACACAACTTGGGGGCGCTCAAACACAAAATGGTCTTGCCGAGCACACATACGTAACGGCGAAGAAGATATACGCCAAGTAGCGTCTACACTGCCGAGGAGAAATAAGACGAGGAAGATGCGAGGCAAGATGAATGTAGAGCTGCTGGTCTCGTTGGTGTCTGAACATAAAGAACTATATGACAAACGCGACAGCGACTACAACATAGGACTATTTCTGTTTTACATTAAGCGCCATCTAATGTCAGGGAATGAATTGGCATGTTCACTCGGCTCATCGTCAGCGAAAATCGCTTGGGTGTGAACACAAAAAACGCGATGAAAAATGCTGGCGAATAACGCGCGCCGATATTCGTCCCGGTGTGTACGACCCTTTAGGGTAGCATTTTAGTGGTTGTATTGAAGTGATTATATTATATCATATTAGTTATCCAACCCAGGCTAGGTTATTACAGTTAAGTATAGGTTAGTATAAGTAGGCTAAAACGAAACCTAACAACATAAAGAAATGTTCCGTTACTCAAAACAAAAAATAACAATAAATATATTAATAATTTTAACAAAACTTCAATTTTTTTTTCATTTAGTTGCCAAAGAAACATTTCTTAATTGCATTTAGTTTAACTTGATGGACTTGCATAACTAAAACTAAACAAAATGACTTAACCTTTAAGTAAAATTAAAATGAAAACCAATGCAAAATATTAACTACAATAGTATCCTTAAATAATATAATAATATCTTTGATACTAAAATAATTGATCCAACCACTTTTTCTTTACAGTACCGCTCAAGTTTGGAAACATTAAGGTTTATTGTTTTTGAAATAAGTCTCTTAATCCCACCAAGGCTGAATTTATTTGATAAAAAATACAGTAAAAACAGATATACTATGAAATACTATTACAATTGAAATGAATTGGTTTCTGTTGTACTATATTTAAAAATGTAATGTATTCCAGTGTTCAAAATCCATAACTCCAGTCTTCAGTGTCACATGATCCTTCAGAGATCAAACTTTTGAACGGTACTCTCGGATCTTTTTATTTATTTATATGATGCCAGAATTTAGATTCTGATGAACAGGAAAAGCTTAGCATATAGAGAATCTAAGGATTCAAGCTGAAATAGGTCAATCACTTTCCACAGGTACACGGGTAGCTACAAGAATCAGTCTACACGAGTCTCTTTCCATGGTTGATTTGTTGTTTTTCCTGCTGAATGTACACAGGTCCTGGCCACCTCTCCCAGCGCTCGCCCTGCTTGCGTTTGCTCAGTGGCAGCTGCGAGCACCATCTGGGAGGGCTTCAGCAAGGCCAAACAAAACAGGTTACACCTTCGGCCATGCCAAGTGCTGTAGCCTATTCCTGGTCTGCAGAAACAACAGGGGCTAATCGCAATTTCATGCTCTGATTTTCCCCAGACCTCAATCCAAGCCCCGCAGGAAAAGAAACTTTAGCTCATTTTCAGGAGATATGGGCTGCACGCGCTTCCATATGGCCGTGCGCGGGACAGCGTTCAGCTCGTACCCCATGATTACAGAATTCAGCATTTTCACGTTTCTCCAACACTTGTCTCTATACTTCATTTTTAAGTGTCTCAAAGTAGATTTGCATATCACAGGAGAAATCTGTCTCATGTCAAATTACATATTGCGTTTTATAGAATTCTCTGGTAGAAAACTGGTAGAAAACATTTTATGTATCCTACATACAAATAAATTATATTTTAACCATTTCTACATAATTGCACAAAACTACAGCTTGTTTATTTAAGAATAAAACATATATTTTCATAGTTTTTTTTAAAATATTGAGTCTCCTTGTTAAACAAGTAAGTTTTTTTGGTCTGACTGCCAATTAGTGTAAAATCTGATATAAGTCACTTTCACATACACTACACCTTTAATTGATCAAATGTGACAGTAAAGACATTTATAATGTTACAAAATTTTTATTTCAAATAAATATTCATTACAAAATGTACCACTGTTTTCACAAAAATATAAAGCAGAACACCTTTTCAACCTTTATAATAATCAGAAATGTTTCTTGATCATCAAATCATCATATCAGAATGATTTCGGAAGGATCATGTGACACTGAAGACTGAAGTAATGATGCTGCAAATTCAGCTTTGAACACAGGAATAAATTACATTTTAAAATATATTCAAATAGAAAACAGTTCTATTATATTGTAATGATATTTTACAATATTACTGTATTTGTGATCAAATAAATGCAGCCTTGGAAAGCATAAAAGTTATTACTGTTAAGTTAAACTTTTTCTAAACTTTTACTGACCACAAACTTTTAAACAGTAGCGTAAGAAATATTTAAATGGTTTATCTTTATTGTTTGCCTGTTTAGATTATCATAGTTTTAAAACATTTTTTTTTAGGATTTTCATATTTTAGGAGCAAAAATCAGGGTACAGTAATAAGAATTAGAACATTTTTTAATGCAGTTTTAGAAAAAAGTTGGAAAAATCTGATTTAAAAAAATCAACTCGTCCCGGGACATAAAAGAGCCTGTAGTTGAGGAACCGGAAATCGATTGTCAAAGTATAGACATGGTTTGGTAAACCTTAAATCTTTCAGACACAGTTGAGCTAATAGCTCAGTTACTACTGAGAGACAGATGACGAACATTGGCAAGATTTGGGCACATTCAAGTCCAAATGCAGCGGGGTAAAATCTCCCACTTTTATCCCTTCGGTATTCACTCAGTGCTCATGCAAATGTGGGTAATTCAGCGGGGCATAGAAAGCCCTCAACAAATTGCAGGTGTTAGGAAGCCGAAACAAAGGCCACTACAAGCCCTAATGGCATCCACCATCATTAGCAAGTCTTTGATGTGCGTACTCCACTCCCTCTTTTATCTCCTTCTCCCCCTCTCAGCCCTTCTCTTTCTACATCTTACGCTACAGCTCGCTCTCTCCTTCTGTCTTTCTCCTCGTAACCCGCTCTCTTTCCGCGGTTCTTCATTAAATCAGTCTTTAGGGAGGGCGCCCACCCCTGTACCCGACATCTGTTTGGCTCTTGTGCCTGTCTGTCTGTCTGTCACACATCAGTCAGCGCTGCTAATCTGAAAATATCCTAAAGTACCTGTTTATTCGGAGAGGCGGCAAGCAAAGACGGCAAAATAAAGTGTTTACTTTCATTCCCAGCTTTATTATCCCGGCCCGCGAGATGCGCAGCTCGCGGGAAGCGTTTACTAGCAAATGAACATATATGGGAGTGCGGGAGTGTGTGTTCTTGTGTATCAATAGCAGGTTACCTGCTTTACATCCCAGCAGGTTTGAAAGAGAGGCTTTGGAAACACTGCTATTCAAAACTCTTCCTTTGAACTCTAGAGGATATAGAGACAGGACAATGCTAGTCTATTTGTGCTCCCCCTTTGAAGTCCACCCTGTCTATTAGTATGAGAGAGTGTGCTGTCTGACAATAAATACTCCTCTATCTAAAGATTACGGCTGCAGAATATCTGAAAGGTGGCACATTGCTCTGCATACTTGGGAAAGAAAACACTCGGTCTAGAACAAACAGTTAAAACCGAGGGGGGAAACTCTTCGGCGGAGAGCGGACCACATTAAAAGAAATCGTCGGGCGCTCCAGATGCGGAGGGCGCTTTAATGAGCGCAAAGAATAGGCAGTCCTGGTTTTATGGAGAGTTATTGAGATATTAAAGAGCACAGGTGCAGGGCCAACATTGGGCTTCTGACACAAGATCAGCTTTGCTTGTCAATAAAAGAATTGTGCTGGACAGTCAGAGTTCCCTCCATATACAGCCTCCATATACAGTCTCGGACGGTTAAAGAATGTCCCCCGAAGAACAGTCCCCGCCGTGAAGGCAAACTTCAGAGGGTTCTCGCAAGCACAGAAACTAGAGAGCTTGTTCAAAATTGATTTCCATGGCAAAACAGGGCCAACATAATCTAGGGAACAAGATCTCTCTTAATGGATTCGATGTTCTTTAAAGAGGCACTCGCGGGTGTTAGAGTGACCTATTTCAGCCGGCGCTTTTCAGAGGAACTAAATATTCTCAGACGGGGAATAATGCTCGCAGAATATTCTCATTACCGCCTCACCCGAGCGCAAGAAAACTGGACACGGCCAGCTATGATTAGAACTGGAGCTATATGCACACACTGACACACAAACACTGACAAACACACATTCACAGAACTTTGTGGTGATCATGTTTGCATGTTGTCTCTGTCTGCTGGCTTAAGCATTACTGTCATTCGGAAATAGGCTTCGAGTCATTTTGGTAATCGAGTCATTTTGATTCAGTGTTGTAGAAGGAAGTCGACACTTTCGGTTAAACATAAAAATGAATTCTAAAACCAAAATCGGACTATACTTTGTTATGAGACATGGAATCGGCGAGGCCGTTTATGAACAAGGAGGTTCTTTATTCACTGTATTAACATGGGAAAGCACTCGTGTCCACAACGCCTTCACAGAAAGTGTGCATAATGTGCGTGAAAATCACTCACAGTAATATTTGTCTTTAAAATGTTTTCCAAATATGTCACAAACTTGGCATACATTTAAAGATCAAAATTTCTGAAAGCCTCTTGAGCCTATATGTACACTGTCAGAAAAAAAGTACAAAAGCTCTCACTGGGACGGTACCCAAAAGCTAAAGAGTGACCTTTTAAGTAAAGACTTACTAGTTCAGTGGGAAACTGCTTTATGATGCATGTACAAGGAAAGAGATGAGAACCTAATAAGAGGTAACACTTTATTTACGTATGGACATACTATATACTTATTGTTGCAATTACAATAACTGGGTCATAACTAGGTACTAGTCCTGAACCTACTCCTAAACCTAACCTTAACCCATGTATTACTCAGTAGTTTCTTGGTAAGTACACTGTAATTACATTGAAAGTGCACGTACTGTAAAATAAGGAAGGAAAACGGATATCAGCTAGATACAAATGAGGACACTAATTGTAAAAATGAACAGAGGAAACTGGACAACACTAAACAAAGATCATGAAAATTTAGATAACTGGAAAATCAATCTCTACACTTCTATAACGAAAACAACAAAGTATGCACCACTTTGAATATGCACGGACCAGGAAATAAATTGCAAATTTAGATCAGCTGTTCTCAAATTCATCTCTTCAGGACAAGCACATTTGCCATCATATGAGAGCAATGTTTCATTACCATTATTTGACAAAATAACCTGCGTAAAATACAAGAACAAATTCATCCATTTTTTAATAGTGACAGAAATTTACTGAACAAATGCCAAATTGGCTTCTTACCAAATGGTCACACATGAGATGATGCATCCACTCAGTGGATTGTAATTGATTAACAAATCAACCGAAATATAGGCGAGTTTTCCTCTGCTTCATCGATTTCAAAGAAAAAAAAAAACCTTCATATAGTGTTTGGCATGAGAGTCTCCAAATCAAAATGACTGATAGCAGTTCTGAAGGAAAAACCTTATCAAATCAATATAAACTACTGTTACAAGGATGAGAACCCGATCCAGAACAGACTCAACAAACATAACGGGCCATAAACGGACAAAAAAGATTGTGCCATTACTGAACTGAAATATCAAACCACCAGAATGAAATCTACCTGGGACATGCAAGTGTGGCTATTAGATATGTGAATTCTTGCTGTTTGAATATGTGTGCAATATTTATCAATTCAATTTCATTCTTTGAAAATATTGGAAATGTAACCTTGCCAATTCCAATAAGGCAAGCATGCTAATAAGGCTGTTTTTGACCTGAAAGCAGTTGAAAGAGAGAGACAGAAAGATATAGAGAGAGTTTGAGAGAATAAGATCTGTCTACATCTTCACTAAAGATCAGATTTTCTTCTGGGCCCTGAGGGGTCAACAACTTCAGATGAACCAAATGATATGCAAATTTCATTAAACAGCGCCACAAATTGGCTTGTGTGCGCCGTGCCGCCCTTCTCATCTGAGAGAGAGATTTGTCCAGAATTTCTCATCTAGAATCTCGTCTACACCAACATCACGGCAGGTCCGTGAATGTTGTGTTGAAAAAAAAAAAAGATTTAGAGAAAAAGTAAAAAAAAAAAAAAAAAACATGTTTAAAGAACAAAGTGGAAAACAATTTGAAATGCAAGGCATTCATAACAGTCTTATCTTGCTCTCTTCATGTCTTTCTGTCTCTGTTTCTGTGAGAGGGGGGATCAAAAGCAAAGAATCACTTTTCATGTGCTAATGTTATCTGCCTCCTTGAGGAGAATTCAAATTAATGATTGTATCATTATTGGTTTGATAAACTGTGTTTAATGAAAGAACTATATCAAGGATGTGAATCAAAAATAAGAAAGACATTGTAGAGTATTCCTCAAACTTTCCATAACCATGAGAGGCTTTGAAATGCAGATATTGCCTGACGCCATGAGATAAGGTCAAATCTATCTCTGAGTGTGCAGGGCTGCCCTAAACATCACACAATATTTCAATAGTAGTTCAATATTTGGTTCATATATGGCCTTAAAAAAGTAAGTTTAGACAATAAGGGCCATTAAAAAAACACGCTTAATAAATATATTCTCTGATCTTCCATTGTTTATAATTCAAAAGATTTTTTTTTTTGGTGAATTATTTTGATAACTTTACATATAATTAATCTTTATATATAATACTCATGTATTATAATAATAATCTTCATGTATTATTTAATAATACTGTCAGGGTGTGATGAAAGTAGCGAGGACTCAGGTGCAGAGTTGATGGGCTTTTAAAGATAATAAAATAAAACAAAACAGACAACAAAAACTACTCCGAGGGTGCAAGACAGACTTGACTTGAACAACTAGACTTGGCTTAACAGAACCACACAGCAGGGAAACACACAGTTGTACATACGACGACAAACCAGCAAAGGACTGAAGACACAAGGAGAATAAATAGGGAGAGCAAACAAAGCAGGTAACGAGACAAATCACAAGCCACGTGTTCACACAAAAATGACAACATGAAAGCACACAGCTAGTGTAAAACACAAGCTATGTGCTACACAGTACGAGACAAAACATGACATGAACGCACGCGGCCGATGTAAACACGAACCGCGTACGGTCCGAGCGAACTCGAAAAACTGCGCGCTCACACGACAAGACAAGAGCGCACGAGAATGAGCAAAAAAGCTCATCCTGTGCCCTCACGACAGAATACAAACACGCGGAGCATGAATGTCCGAATCCCGACACAGAACCGAAAACAAACTAGACTGACGTGCCGGGATCCAAACACCTCGCCCCGCACATGTAACAAGGCATACAGACAAGAGAGCGCACGACTCGAGAATGCTTGAAGCCGCACGCCCACACAAAGACATGACAAAACAGGAGTGTCCCAAACCAAGAAATAAACTAGACAAAAGTGACAGAACCCTGACAGATACAGTGGCCTCACAAATAATTTCGACACCGAATTGAAATCACACTTAAAAATGTCTGAATGACTTTGCAATATAAAATAACAAAGAAAGTGTCAACAACAGCTTTTCTCTTCACTAACTCTCATAATTTTTGCTCAATGCATTTTAATCAACTGTGGTTTTGTTGATTTATATTAGTGGATGGATGAATTCATACCCCTTTTCCACCAGAAGGGTTCACGTTCTGGAGCCAGTGCCTGTTCTCGGCCAGGCTGGAGTCTGTTGCGAACTGGTTTCGTTTATCCACAGACTTGAGGAACGAACGCTGACATAATGCTGTTCTGTGTTGTTTACCTGGCTTTTGTTACATGTATAGTCTGTATTGGTTTCGTTTTCGTTATTTCCCTGATTCTTCCAGCCCAGCTCAAAGTTTTTGTTTGTTCATAAATGTTTTCTCCTCGGCCCTGCTTTCGCTAGTTCCTTTCAGCCCCTCGGCTCCTCATCTGACACCACTCTATTGTGTGGATTTGCCTCGGGTCTTCCGGTCTCCAGCTCCGCCAAGTCAAGAGCATTCCCTGTCTTCGTCTCCAGCCGTCGATCCATTCACTCCACCTCGGCCCGTCAACCTGTCAGCTCTGCCTTGGCTCCCCCTCTCTCGGCTCCACCTGGGACCATCGTCCTTAGTCCTCTGGCACCTTGGCTTCACCTCAGATGCTCATCACTGCGGCTCCTCTTCAGTCTCTAGGACCATCGGTTTCACCCGGTCTTGCTGGCTCTTCATCTGCGCCCTGGGCTCCACATCCATCGGCCTCGTCTCTGTCAGTCGTCCCCCTGCAGTCGTCAGCAAGGTCCCACCATGGCTCCTTCCTCCCTCGACTCTGCCGTGAGCCATCGTTCTGGCTATGGTCTGGGTCCCCACTTTGCTCCTGGCTCCTCCTAGTCATTGCCACCCTGGTCTCTCCCTCTGTCATCTCCCCAGGTTTTCTGTCCTCTGCCTGCTCTGCGTCTTCCTCCAGAGTCCTCTTTCTGCTTTGCTGTTCACAGTACCGGGAATGATTCTAGCGAACCAGCAGCTTGCATAAACTGCCGATACTCTCATCTGTCCTTTTCGGATATAAATTAAAACAGAACTCATTTATTCACTCGCTCTCTGTCAAGCTGGGTCTCTCTAGTGTGCACATAAAGAGCAATGTAGTACAATAATATTATATTGCTCAACAATGCGCTAGCATTTCGCTAGCCTGTTAACCTGCCATCCGTACTTGCCGTCTTTTTTTATCTTGATCGCTCTCATCTTTTACAAATCCATCAAACAACTGTGGTGAGTTGGATCAGTCAACAAACACGGTGAGTCATGTCATCTTCTCTTGTTATTGTCACGTGCACTGCCTGCCTCATGTATAGCATAGCCTTCTCTGCCAACGGCGGGGGTTTCACTTGTGATAAATGCAGGGAGATAGTCAGGCTGACGGAAAAGATATCAGAATTAGAAACTCATCCAAACTTGAATCGAGGACAGTAAGAATGCAAGGGCTTTAGATACTGTTTTGGATGCGACTAGCTTAGCGAACCCTGTACTGTACATTGTTCGGTTCTGGCTGTAGAGCAGGGCAACTGAACATCAAACCGGTTCTCCCTACTCAGTGACACACCCACTGAGAATCCCGAATAATGTCCTAGTTATTGGCGATTCTATTACACAGAACGTGAAAATAGAGACACCAGCCATCATAGTCACAAAAATAAAAGTGCTAGCTAATGCTAATCGTAAATTCTCAAAGATTATTATTCACATCAGCACTAATGATGTTCGACTTCGCCAGTCGGAGATCACCAAAATTAACATTAAAAAGGTGTGTGAACTCGCAAGTACGATGTCAGACACTGTAATATACTGTAATAGGCCCCCTCCCTGTTCACCAGAGTGATGAGATACTTAGCAGACTGTTCTCAGTTAATGGCTGGCTGTCAAAGTGGTGTCCGCAGAATAATATAGGGTTCATGGACAATTGGAAAAGTTTTTGGGCCAGACCTGACCTGTTAAAAAGAAATGGTATTCATCCCTCCTGGGGTCTTAGAGTTGAACCTTTACTAACTGGGGCCCAAGTCAGGAAGCAGACAGACTGGCTAAACAGCACGTCTGCTAACAGCACGTCTGTGGGTCTCACGTCACAGAAATCAGTTAAATCCAAACACAGAGACTCTTTTACCTAGATATCATCATATAGAGACTGTGTCTGTTTCCCGAATTAGTAAATACAAAAAACTCTCAAACCCATTTAAAGGTGAAAATTTTATTGATTTCAAACAAGTTAAAAAACAGATATAATATAGATGAACAAATGATGACTCATTATCAGTTTGTAGCAGTTAACGAAAGGGTGCCATATCAATCACAAGTTCAATAAGGAGTACCTCAAGGCTCAGTACTAGGATCGTTGCTTTTCAACCTGTAAATGGTACCCTTGAGAGATATCATTAGGAAGCATGGCGTTAGCTTTCACTGTTACGCTGATGATACTCGGCTCTACCTTACCAATTCTCAAAATTGACAAAATTAACAGAATTTCTGAAATTCTCAATTCTGAAAAAATAGAGATTCTGATTAGTAGTAACCTAGAATACCGTCTAACACTTGATGGCTGCTCTTTCTGAAGTCTTCGTCGTCGGTTAGGAACCTGGGTGTGCTCTTTGATACCAATCTTTCATTTAAAAGCCACATTTCTAGCATCTGTAAAACTACATTCTTCCATCTTAAAAATATATCTAAATTACATCATATGCTCTCAATGACAAATGCAGAACAGTTAGTTCATGTGTTCATGACCTTAACTAGATTTAGCTAGATTATTGTAATGCTCTACTGGGTGGTTGCCCTGCATGCTTAATAAACAAACTCCAGCTGGCCCATAACACCTGATGTACTCGTTACATCATAAGAAGAATGGCATCTATGCTAATATTAGTCTCTCCATTTATCCAGAGGTTTACCGCAGCCGGACCCGGGCCATATCCAGATCAGATATACCAAATACCTGCGCCTAGACACGCTCACAACGTAGCCCTGTAGTGTCAGCAGCAGCAATAGTACAATAGATCAACTAGACAAAAGCTGTTGTTTTTTCACGACAAAACGTTTTCTCCTCCGTATCAAAATGTTATCAAAATGATTACCGTTCACCATCACCATTTTCACAGATTCACGTTTTTGAAGAGAACATGGAGATATGGAGATAACGGTATCTTTTTCAAACCTTATTTTCAAAAACTCGAAACCTACTTCAAAGTTTTTGTTCTCTAGCTACCAAAACGCTGTTGTCGTGTAAATGAACGGCCAGAACGTATTAAAAGTTTCTGTTTTCAGTTGAAAACGGTGTCATTTAAGCGGCCCATAAGTCAATAACTAATGATTTTTACAACCGAAATGAATCAATCCAAAAACTTACTTAAGGTGGACAATGACTTTTTTCTAGAACTGATGTACAGCCAAAACAATCTTTGTTGCATTATTTCCTATTATCACTGTTAAGCTGCTTTGAAACTGTATTGCAAAAAGAGCTATTTAAATGAAGGTGACTTGACTTGACTTAAAATGTCACTTGCTTTGATAAATTAATGAAATTCATCTATTTTTTTAAGTGTGTCTTCTTTAGTGTCCAGGTATTTTTGGGGGCCACTTTATGTATATGGTAGAAAGTCAATAGAAAGTCAGGGTTTCTGAAAATAACTGCTGTTGTGTCCTGAGTGACTATTATGACACCACAGGATGCCAAAGCCTCCAAAATCAGTGAGCTATGTCATTAAATTCTTCATTCATTCATGCCATGTGACATCTGCACTGTCTGTCATGTGTATTAGGGCAAAACGTGTCTGATCTGACAGTCTGCCACAGCAAACAAGACTACAATCACAAAAAGAGGTGGAAAAAAGAGCACAGAAATAAAGAGACAAAGCAGTCTGTGAGGGATTTGTTGTTTCTCTGAAGAGCAGTTTTGCTATATTTTTTTAGTAGTACTCATTTATCTGTGTTTGAGTACAGAGAGAGAGACACTGACACTAGTCTTGTGCCAAGGTCTGTTACCATTGTCAAAAAGTACCACCTTTCTTCTATGGCCAGGTAAGTGTCCTGTATAATTCATCTTTATAAAACAGATGGTTAAGGTCTAAAGTCTGACTGGATGAGCCATGTCTGAAGCCAAATTAATTACGCAATAAAATATGTGAAGTTGTGCTATATTGTGATCATATTCAAGGCTAAAAGGGTCTGAAAGCAATTGTAGTATCAACTAACTATTTTCACAATATAAAACATTTATATTTTACTTAAACATTGTTGTACCTAGCAAATGTATGATGTTTCAGACATTCATGATGATTCTTTTTCCGCTAGAAGATATAGTTCCTGACGTGTAAACGAAGGTTAGTTGGTGTCTGTGGGTGATGCGCGTTGTTATACAGTTTAGCAAGACTGGAATGCTGGATTGACCAATCAGCATCCCGGAAAGGAAGTGTCCATTTTAACAAGAGCTGACCACATAAACTATATCTACAATACACAGTACACTAACCAAATACTGGTACAAGAATATTATTAAATAAATAAATATGACTAGTTTTAATAAACACTGGTGGCTGTTATCCTATTTCTGTTGCTCTTTTAAAAAAAAGCAATAAACGAATTGATGCCGAGGATGATTGAACCACGCTTCACGCTTTTCTACTGAACAGGATGTTTGGGCTGGATAAATCAAAGGTCTTGTCCTAAAATAAGGATATTATTATTAATTTAATTGGGTTGGGACACCAATATGGGTAGAAGAAGTAGAAAAGAAGTGGAAAAGAAGTGTGCATAATTGTAATGAATGTACTTCAAAATCTTAAAAGTATCACAAAAAAAAAACTGTACTTGCAGATAATATTAAATAAATAAAATGCCACTTAAGTGCACTTAAAGAGAGTACAAAGTGTTACAGTGTACAGAATGTGTACTTTTTTCACAAGGGTGTAAATGGCCTCAAAGCTAACAGATATTAACTAAAAGCGCTGCTTTCATGTCATATTTAATCATGGTAAAATCATTGTAAAGAACAACCTGCAATGGCTTATTGTCATTGCTTTTAAAGGAATAGTTCATTCAGACATGAAAATGCTGTCATGATTTACTCATGTCATTCCAAAACCTGTATGATGTATTCTATATTTTGAGTAATGCAACCAAACAGGTGACCATTGACTTCCATTGTATAGACAAATAAAAAGAATCATTTTTTGGTGAACTATCCCTTTAAATACTTAGAATCATGATGTAACAAGTATCTAAGCCAATAAGTGGGTAGTGTGTGTTTAATGGTGTACAGACGCAGTGGTCGGGTGTCTGTGGAGCTCTTACCAGCTGTCAGCGCGAGTCTAAGGGGTGGGCGGAGCACAGCTCATCTGGATGAGATAGTGGGAGGGGCAGTCGAGTTTGGGGAGGGGCCAGATAAAGCTTCCTCCTCAGGAACCGACTCTATTGTGGACAGTAGTTGATAATATTCATCCTCTCCATCCAGGAGCTTGATTTGCCTGAGAAATGAGAGAGAAATATGAGAAGAGTCGCAGACACATGAAGTCAAACAGAGTGACTTTATGTAATATCTAAATTAACTGGATCAATCAAGTCAAAATTATTAATTAATATAACTGAATTAACTTAACTGTAAGGTTACAAGTCATTTTTAAGAGTGAGATAAGGTCGTTTCTGGAGCTAAGTTATGGCTCCAACATGGCCATTTTTTAAATCATTTTCAAGTTTTTACAGTAAAATGTATTAATTATATACTGGTGGAAATGGCAGAGATTCACTGAGGGAAATCTAGTCTAGTTCGGGACAATTTTCAGCCCTGCCTTGTATCACATAATAAGAAAGAGGGTATATTTTAGGTGCTATACTGTACTGGTAATTATTTCCTTTAAAAACACATCCGAGATTGCACTTTTTACGTAGGCTGTGCTTTTATGGGGTTGATAAGAAAATTGAGTTTTTGTTTTATGAAGCTGTTTTAGAATATATTGTTAGGCGTGGTATAACTGAATGGTCTGGGAGTTCAAGAATTCATTTCTGGCTGTATCAGTACATATTTGAATAGTAATTCAACTTGAATGTATTTTTTCAGGTTTTTTTATTTATTGTGTCCTCAGTAGTTAAATAAAATAATTCTATGGTGAGGTAAATTAAATAATTAAATTAAGTGCAACACTTGAGCATAATCTCACAACCAATATGAGATCAGAAAAACTGCATGCATAATAATAATTATAGAAGAATTCGCAAATTACTGTTAAAATTAGTTCTAAAAATAGCAAGACATGTCAAATTCCCTAATTACATTCTAAACTAAATTAGTTGCATTTCTCGTTTCCATTACAAGATACTTTAATGACCTTTCAACTGTTACTCTCTCTCTCTCTTTCTCATGTCAGTCAGTTGCATTTGTTTCTGAAACACCTAAAAATGACAGGCGCTAAAATTAATAAAACATATTGCTATTTATTATTCCATTAGCTACTCTTGAACTGTAAAAAAAACCTCAAGTAACAAACTAAGAACAAGAAAGGTTTTTCGCAGGGGTTAAAAATATGAAATAAATAAAAGAAAAACGCGAGAAACGGTTAATCCTTTAATAAAGAGCGCTGATATACAGCCTGCTCGAGGTATTAGAGGAACCAGGCTTAACTTCACAGACTGTGCGGTCACATATCTCACAATTAATACATGCATTCTTATACCACGTCTTCTCTCCTCCCAAAAATAATACACATAAAAAGGCTTCTTAAATAGCTCGTATTTTCAGCTGCAAATTTGCATGAGAAGCAAACAGAGCTGTGGTCTTCTCGGCTCCCCTCCTGAGCTGGTGGGGTGTTTAGATACGAAGAAGGAAAGCTGTTATTTACCCCAGTTTTCTGGGTTTCCTCTTGCTCCCCTGATAATCCAGACTTCTCTGCAGAGAGGACACAGAACCAGCGCACGCAAACACACGCAGACAAACACACACACACACGCGCTCCGAGTTAGAAAAGCTTCAGAAAAGACAAGCGCGAAAGCAAGGAACATGCGCGAGAGAATCATTAATTTTTAATTCAAAGTGATTTTGTGTTGAATGTGTGCAGATGCTGATAATATCAGAAGTCACAGCATAATTTTTCTTGATCAAAGCGCGTGGGGCTGAGGCTGATGAGGCAGGCATCTTGCTCGGCTTTGATAAACCACATCAATTATTCACCGTGAAGGGAGACATCCTCACATGAAAGCAACAGATAAAGCGCCAAAGCACATGGTGGAGACAACAGAACGGCAGAGCGGCGTGGGGGTGGGGGCTCGGGGGTCTGGCACAGGTAGCTTTAATTGTATTATCATCTGGAAACAAAGTTAGACAAAGGCTTCCATGAAAGGCTTTGAACTCACGTTGAGATGGTTGTAATAAAGACTGTCTTCCGGGCTGTTCAGGAGCTTGGGCTGCTGTCCTCTACGCCGAGGGGATCGGTGATGCAGCTTCACCGTCGGACCTGCGGGACACACACACACAGACACGGGACGGATCAGTGACACGTCTCCCATTGTGTCGCCCTGAAGGAATTGTATAAGCAGAGCAGCACAAATAAAGCTGACAGCTGCAACAAAAATACATCACATGCACACGCTTACAACAGTACTAGAGATTTTTACACTTTGGAAGAAAATGTGAGTGGTGTCCATGCTAAAGTTGGCATTGCAATACTGAGGCTGTTGCCACGTGGTTGCAAAAACGATCTGACTGATAATTAGGTGGTTTCTTAGGCCTTGTTTACACCTAATGCGTTTCGGTCGTTCGGATCACAAGTGGACGAGGGAGACATTCCCGTTCACACACGGTGTTGTAATCTGTCTCTTTTGTCCACTTTCAACCAGTGGTCCTGATTTCTTCAAGGGTGTTTTCAATAAATATATGGGCTTTTTTTAGATCTTTCGATCTAATGGACGAAATAAGCTCGTGTAATTTACATATGAACACAACCGGAGACGACGGAAAAACATACGGCGAGCATCAGCTTTCGTTTCTGCTCAAGACCAGCCGAACGCTGTGAGTGTGTGTTAGAAATCATGAATGGTGAGAGAACATTGTGCTTGGTACATTTTTCATCTTCAAACCAAACTTGTGTCTCCAACAGTTTAAACCCCGCCTGACTAGAGCTCTTCCCATAATGTTCACACATTAGATCAGGAGAGAAGACAGTGTTTTGTGGCTGTTTGAACACATTCGACCTCATGAGTGTTTACACTACGAAAGCAATCCGGTGTTTTCGACTACCTCTGGAAGTGGTCTAAAGTGGACGAGCTCAAAATGTTTTAGTCTCTGTTTACTCCTGTTTTTAGCCTTGTCCATCCAATCGACCACAACGCATCTTAATATCAGGGCCTTAAGGTCCCAATATACTTCAAACGAAATCGGAAAACGAACTGATGTTCGATAAAAGTATATCGCTGCTCACGTATTTCGAACTTCGTTTTACCCCTAAATGAAGAACGAAAAAGAACTTTGCCGTTAGTATATCGGGGCCTTTAGTCCAAGTCAATAGGCTTCTCAAATATAAGTCTATATGATTTTTTGGTAACACTTTATTTTAAGGTGACGTAGTTACACATTACTACATGTACTTCGTAATAACAGTAAATTATGCATAATTACAAGTAACTAACCCTAACCGTAACTGGTAACGCTTCCTTTTACAGTCCTGTTACCCATGTACTTGTACTTATTATAGTAACTATAATTACTGGGTAATAACTAGGTACTAACCCTGAACCTACCCCTAAACCTACCCCTAACCCATGTACTTACCTTATATTAGCCAGTACTTTCTAGGTAAGTACACTAAGTACACGTAAGTACTGTACTGTAAAAGGAAGCGTTACCCCGTAACTCTAATAAGCACATGTAGTCAATTAAAATGACTCAGTACTTAAGTAAGTACAATGTAACTACGTAACCGGTGTCCGTGATACAGAGTAATTACTTAATTAATTACTTAGTAGTAGACGTTGTAATAACATGTAACAAAATGTAATTAACATGTAACTAAGTTATGGAACAGCCTGTACTTACAGATTGTAATTACACACATGTAATAATAGGCAGCTACTGTTACACATGTAACAGGCCGAGTCGGTTACATATGTGTTACCGACTTGGTACAATGTAATTATATAAGAAAGTACTTTGTACTACTCAATGTAACAAGTCCTTAAATATGTTACTAAGGTGTGGAAAAAAGCCTGCAGTTACACATGGTCATTTTGTACCTTCTGTAGGCTGTTACACGTATGTAACATAAAATAAAGTGTATCAAGGTTGTACTTAAGTGCACACTTCATGTGTATCTACAAATCTTATCCATCTGAATTAATCCACAGCGTAAATACATGCGGTAGCTTCTTAATTACATTAAATTTACAGAATATTACACAGGTATAAGCTACGTAAAATAAAGTGTATCAAGATTGTACTTAAGTGTACTACATGTGTATCTACAAACCTTATCCATATGTACTTTAGTTTGAAATAACTCACTAGTTCACAGCTTAAATACATGCGGTAGCTTCCTAATTACATTGTATTCACATAATATTACACAGGGATAAGCTACGTAAAATAAAGTGTATCACGATTGTACTTAAGTGTACTACATGTGTACTACTGCATTTATTTGATCAAATACAGTAAAAACAGTAATGTTGTGAAATATTATTACAATTCAAAACACCAGTTTTATTCCAATTTTGAATATATTTTAAAAATCATTACTCCAGTCTTCAGTGTCACATGATTCTTCAGACACATTCTACTATCCTGACTTGCTGCTCAAGAAACATTTATTATTATTACCAATTTTGTATAAACTTGTAAACCGCTTTCCTAATAATTCCTGTGATCACATAAAAGTTCAAGTAGTTTTAAATATGCAGTGTGTACTTTTCACAATCAAACATGAGATCCAACCATCTGATCCACCAAAATTCTATCGGATTACAATTATCGTAGATCAAACAGCATGTCAGGAAGAGGAGAACGAGAAAGCGTCTTGCTTCCTCATGTTCACTCGTAACCTTTCAGATCTACAAACATGACAAAATGAGCAGAAATCCAGGACACCTTTCTACGCCAGCATGTATATTTAATATCAGGGCCTGTTTCATCTCGACGACGCAGAGCTTCTCTACTCATCATCTTTCCAGATCCACTGTAAATCGTCTCTAAAACAGAGTTCAGTGATGTACTCGTTCTGCAGAACGCTCCGGAACAGACTGGCGTGATGGCTTTGAACAGACCGAAGAACATCTCTATCCTTCTAACACTTCAAAGCACTGAAGTTCAGTCTTTCTCTCGCTGGGTGTAATTCAGCTTTGCATAGATTTGACTTTCTGCCGCTTCAGAAATGTTTAAAGAGCGGGTGATGTGCTCTACTGCTGTACATTGATGCACTTCTAATGACTGCACAGTTCTGGTCCACAAGTTCTCCAAATGGGTCAAGAGCACTCAGTGTCACATGAAGCTACTGCTTTAAACTTTAAATTCAATTTTTCTTTCTGCAAAAGTTGACTTTTCCCATCAAGGACCTGCAACCTTCCCATATAACAGAACTGCTCTGCAAGTCATTTCATGATTGTAAATCAAAATTCAGTTTGGACAGAAACTCTATTTTTGCCCAATAAGTGGAGATCAAACAGAGAGAGCATAACTGTTTAGAATTAAAAAACAAAACATATTTATGAACAAATTTGTTCTGACAGCAATTCAGTAATTTCATCCATATGCTAAACACAAAGAAGAACATTCACACCCAAAAATCATATGGAATAAAATATTGGACTTTTTTTTTTACAAATATATATTAATATTGAAATAATTAATTAATAATTGAAATATAAGCTATAATTACAGGTAAGCTAAATCAGAAATTTAAATGAAATCAAAATTGACCCTGTTTACTTTATTAACATGTGCCAGGTCTTACTGTGAACAACGCATCGGTTCACATTTGCGCACACAGAACTGTAGCTCAAACAGTAAAGGAATGGCACTAGCAATGGAACGGTTATGGTTTGATTCCCAGGGAATGCATGAACTGATCAAAGTGCATACTTTTTTTAAACTAATGTAAGTTGCTTTGGATAAAACCGCTAAATGCATAAAAGTAAGATAAGTAAAAGCTATTTCAAAGGCAAAAAATTTGTAATCATAAAAATGATTTTTGTTATCAAGCTGTCCACTTTTCACAATCCAATCAATTCATAATGAATAAAATCCTTCATAAAGTCGTTCACACTTTTTATTGTTGAATATCCTCTATCATCCTTAAAGGGATAGTTCACCCACAAATTCTGTCATCATTTACTCACCTACATATCGTTCCAAACCTGCAAGACTTTCGTTCATCTTCGAAACACAAATCTTTTGAATGAAATCTGAGCGATTTCTGTCCCTACATTGACAGCTACGCAACTACCACTTTGAATAATCAAAAAGCTCATAAAGAGATCGTAAACGTGCTGCGTAACACGAGAAAGAACCTCATTGGTTCTCACAGAAGCTCAAACGTGCTGCGTAACACGAGAATGAACCTCATTGGTTCTTGCTGAAACTCAAACGTGCTGCGTAACACGAGAATGAACCTCATTGGTTCTTGCTGAAACTCAAACGTGCTGCGTAACACGAGAATGAACCTCATTGGTTCTTGCTGAAGCTCAAACGTGCTGCGTAACATGAGAATGAACCTCATTGGTTCTTGCAGAAGCTCAAACGTGCTGCGTAACATGAGAATGAACCTCATTGGTTCTTGCTGAAACTCAAACGTGCTGCGTTACACGAGAATGAACCTCATTGGTTCTTGCTGAAACTCAAACGTGCTGCGTAACATGAGAATGAACCTCATTGGTTCTTGCTGAAGCTCAAATGTGCTGCGTAACATGAGAATGAACCTCATTGGTTCTTGCAGAAGCTCAAACGTGCTGCGTAACACAAGAATGAACCTCATTGGTTCTTGCTGAAACTCAAACGTGCTGCGTAACATGAGAATGAACCTCATTGGTTCTTGCTGAAGCTCAAACGTGCTGCGTAACATGAGAATGAACCTCATTGGTTCTTGCTGAAGCTCAAACGTGCTGCGTAACATGAGAATGAACCTCATTGGTTCTTGCTGAAACTCAAACGTGCTGCGTTACACGAGAATGAATCTCATTGGTTCTTGCTGAAGCTCAAACGTGCTGCGTAACACTAGAATGAACCTCATTGGTTCTTGCTGAAACTCAAACGTGCTGCGTTACACGAGAATGAACCTCATTGGTTCTTGCTGAAGCTCAAACGTGCTGCGTAACACGAGAATGAACCTCATTGGCTCTTGCTGAAGCTCAAACGTGCTGCGTAACACGAGAATGAACCTCATTGGTTCTTGCTGAAGCTCAAACGAGCTGCGTAACCCGAGAATGAACCTCATTGGTTCTTGCACGGCAGCTGAACATGCTTGAACTAAATTAAATTTGTTCAGCGTATAAATCGATCAAGTGTTTCAGACCACTCAAACCGCTCAATTCATATGGATTTATTTTTACGATCTCTTTATGAACTTTTTGATTATTCAAAGTGGTAGTTGCGTAGCTGTCAATGGAGGGACAGAAATCGCTCAGATTTCATTAAAAAGATCTTCATTGGTGTTCCGAAGATGAACGAAAGTCTTACAGGTTTGGAACGAGATGAGGGTGAGTAAATCATGACAGAATAAACATTTCTGGTTGAACTAACCTTTTAATAAGTTGTGCTACGGAAGCAAAAAGGGTTTCGAATGAAGTTTCATGTAAAAAGCTGAAATGTGATAACGTGCAATTGAACTTGCAAGTCAAGTGAATGCAGTTAAACCACTAAGAGAGACAGACATACAGAGAGAGAGAGAGAGAGAGAGAGAGAGAGAGAGAGCAATGCCTTTCAGTTGGATACTCTCCTAACACAGCCTTTAAGTAGTTTGACCTTGAGCTATTAGTGCTATGTAAGTCCCACTACCACACACATGTGGGTTAGTGCCTGATCCTCCCCCTTTGTCTGGGAAATCAGCACCATTTGATCCAGAGCTCTCCCTCAGGGCTGCTGCTCTTCCTCTGATAGGCCAGCATCACACAAGCAGTCAAAAGCCATCTAAACGCTCCTCATCCCGCCTAGGGCCTGTGTACCACACTTCTGGAGCACAGAATCACACCCCAGACAAAGACGGGACAACACTCCATAAAATCAGGATAAAATGTAACCTTTTCTCTCAGAAAAAAACGTTACACAGAAATGTTTATTGAACTGGCCAGATCTTATATAAAAAAATGAAGTATGATATGAAGCATGGGATTTATCTGAACCTGCTAATAATCAGGCAGTCACTTTATTCAAGCATAGAAACAGATGTCCGTGCTAACGTAAATATATGGAAAACATTTAGCTCATTTTGAGAGAGACTCAGCATGTAAGGAAGAGACCATTTCTTGCACAGTTTGCATCTAGAAGTGGTTCTAACTGCAATGAGAAAGGCCAGTTTCAGGCTATCCATGCAATACCGGGAGACAGATAATAGTGATTTGATATACACTCACCTAAAGGATTATTAGGAACACCATACTAATACTGTGATTGACCCCCTTTCGCCTTCAGAACTGCCTTAATTTTACGTGGCATTGATTCAAGAAGGTGCTGAAAGCATTCTTTAGAAATGTTGCCCCATATTAATAGGATAGCATCTTGCAGTTGATGGAGATTTGTGGGATGCACATCCAGGGCACGAAGCTCCCGTTCCACCACATCCCAAAGATGCTCTATTGGGTTGAGATCTGGTGACTGTGGGGGCCATTTTAGTACAGTGAACTCATTGTCATGTTCAAGAAACCAATTTGAAATGATTCGAGCTTTGTGACATGGTGCATTATCCTGCTGGAAGTAGCCATCAGAGGATGGGTACATGGTGGCCATAAAGGGATGGACATGGTCAGAAACAATGCTCAGGTAGGCCGTGGGATTTAAACGATGCCCAATTGGCACTAAGGGGCCTAAAGTGTGCCAAGAAAACATCCCCCACACCATTACACCACCACCACCAGCCTGCACAGTGGTAACAAGGCATGATGGATCCATGTTCTCATTCTGTTTACGCCAAATTCTGACTCTACCATCTGAATGTCTCAACAGAAATCGAGACTCATCAGACCAGGGAACATTTTTCCAGTCTTCAACTGTCCAATTTTGGTGAGCTCTTGCAAATTGTAGCCTCTTTTTCCTATTTGTAGTGGAGATGAGTGGTACCCGGTGGGGTCTTCTGCTGTTGTAGCCCATCCGCCTCAAGGTTGTGCGTGTTGTGGCTTCACAAATGCTTTGCTGCATACCTCGGTTGTAACGAGTAGTTATTTCAGTCAAAGCTGCTCTTCTATAAGCTTGAATCAGTCGGCCCATTCTCCTCTGACCTCTAGCATCAACAAGGCATTTTCACCCACAGGACTGCCGCATACTGGATGTTTTTCCCTTTTCACACCATTCTTTGTAAACCCTAGAAATGGTTGTGCGTGAAAATCCCAGTAACTGAGCAGATTGTGAAATACTCAGACCGGCCCGTCTGGCACCAACAACCATGCCACGCTCAAAATTGCTTAAATCACCTTTCTTTCCCATTCTGACATTCAGTTTGGAGTTCAGGAGATTGTCTTCTCACATCACACATGATTCGGATGCTTTTTTGACAACTGTGAACGACCAGGTACTGTCAATCAATCATTCCACCAAAACATGAGGTTTATACTTTGTCGTGACCCCCACAAAATCATTCCTGTACAGCAACAATAGAGTATGGCGGTATGCCAAGGTCATGGGTCTGATTCTCTGATGAACTGAATGCAATGTAAGTCACTTTGGATAAAGAGTCTTCCAATAGGGGTGGATCTAGAAAATAATTTATAGGGTGGCAAGGGGGTGGCATGAGGGCTGTGAGGGGTGGCAACGCCAAAGCAAGCAAGCATTCAATACTTAATCTATTCTATATCATCTATACTACATCTATACTATAATTAAAACCAAAATACAGCTGCTAGCAGCAGCCGTCAGAGTCCAAGCACCAATGGCCCATGTGAATAACTAGCGATCCAATTGAAATGTATCTTATGATTTGGTTTGATTCAAGTTAAAAAAGTCCATTTTGAATCTTGACTTAAAGTTAAAGTTTGATGAAACAGGCAACAGTAACACACAGGTGTCAAAAGTGGAATCTAAAGAAATCACTCTCACTGTTAGATTAAAAGAGAAGCAAAAAAAAAAACTGTACAAAAATGTTTACTTTCATAGAAAATGTGATCATAATTTTTATGGTGTAGGCCTATATGTGGACGCATATTCAACATTTCAATTGAGAGGAATATCATGTCATAGGAAAGCGAAAATTTCAAATGAATGTGAAGATATTATTTCAGCTCAAAACCTTATTTATCTGAAGCATTTATTTTAAAGCCCTTTTCATTTTTTATCATACATTTCTATAATAAGTGTAGCCTTTTAGTAGTTTATTATTATTATTATACATGCCACAGCAGTAAAACAGTGTCTAATGTATAATATAATATAATATCTTGAAAAAGACAAATAAAATGGTCTCTTCATTTAAATGGACAGCGATTTATTTTATGTCTGGCAACTTGGAAAATTCTTTTTTTTTGGTATATTAAAGTTAAATAAACATTTAATGATCTATACGCATTTCGCAGATTTCTATGTATAATAATTATATAAAACTGTATTGTCAGTACACCATAGTTATACAAATTTATGTATCTATCTATCTATCTATCTTGACCTTCAAATTATTTTAAATTTTAAGAAAAGACCTTGTCGGGCTGGGCCGAGTATTATATATTTAGTGTCACTGGATGGCAAGAAACAATGACTGGATCACACACACATCCATTAACGCCATTACAAGCCATTGCATGTTTCTTATTGTGCATGTTTGTGCTGGGAGGGACATCAATCTCTGAAGATTTGCACAAATATAATCCTTTATTCAGGACTTATTGATTTGTCTTATAGACTGTTGGGTGAAAAAAAATAAAAAAATAAAAAAAAAATAAACCACTAAGGGGTTGAGTTTTATTTTGTACCATTTGCCTTGCATTTCGTAAATGTTTGTATTTGATAGATAAAAAGGCTGAGAATTCTTCTCGGAGAGAGGTTTTAATTTGACAAGACTCAGGCCGCCTGTTAAAAAGCACCTCTAAATCCCTTGAAAATCAGAACGAGCTTCAGAAACTACATAAAAGAGATGCTAAGAGGGTTTTTAGTCTTATAAACGCGGGAGGCGTATTGATTCCCGTCGCTCACGTGCGTGATCACCTGACACGTCTCGGGCCGGGCCGAGCCGTCGGGGTTTGTTTGTACAGATGGAGGAGAAGGGCTGGATTGTAAGGCAAAATCATCAGCAGTGCTCTTTGATGTCTAAATGAAGCATGTGCAGACCAGACCATACACTCACACACACACACACACACACACACACACACACACACACACACACACACACACACACACACACACACACACACACACACACACACACACACACACACTGCTGAACGATGCTGAGAAACAACACACACACACACACACACACACACAGTAATACATGTCTTTCCTCTAAGATTGCATGCAGACTGCATTCTTGAACCCTCCCAAACAAAGCTACTGAACAAAACTAAAGTGAGACACTCGGGAGGATTTCCAGGCCAATCTGGAACTATTCTGACATCAGTAACGTCTGATGATTGGAATTAAAACAGCTTGTTAAAATCTAATCCCAAGTGCTTAAATTCACAAAGAACACATACACACACAAACACACACATTGGGCTTCGATGTTTTAGACATAAACAATGATAGACAAACCGTATATTCCATCCCCTAACCTTAAACACAACTCTCAATATGAATCTCATTCTTTTAATTATGTAGTGAAAATCATACACGTAATAATTTTTTTATTAAAATTTAAAAAACATAAAAAACAAACAAATTAAATTTAGCACAAAAAGTATGTATTCTCAGATTTGTCCTTTACAAACCCACACTATACCATTCAAAAGTTTGAGGTAAGATTACATTTTTTTAAACTCTTATGCTCTCCAAGCCTGCATTTATTTAGACAAAAAAAAAACAGCAATATTGTGAAATAGTATTACAATTTAAAGTAATTGTTTTCTATTTTAATATATTTTAAAATGTCATTTATTCCTGTGATCAAAGCTGAATTTCAGCATCATTACTCCAGTCTTCAGTGATCCTTCAGAAATCATTCTAATATGATGATTTGCTGCTCAAGAAACATTTCTGATTATTATCAATGTTGAAAAACATTTTTGCTGCTTAATATGTTTGTAGAGACCATTAAACTATATATATATATATATATATATATAAATATCTCCACGTGTAACACACATCTATCCCTATAGTGTCTGTGGTCACAGGAAAACTGACTTTGATAAGAAGAGTCTTTAACTCGAAACAGTCACACCTCAGGAGGATGAAGGGAAATCCACGCAACTCATCACCAAGACTTAAACCATAATACCACGGATGCTAATATGCTAATAGATGGGACAGTATAAGTATCATTTTAAAGTCTCAGTCTGTTACTGTCCCGTGTGAAAGTACATCCTGTTAAACTCTGTTAAAGTTACTCTGTTTCTCACTGACATTAAGAGGATTTCAAAAGTTGGCACCAAGTTAACTAAACTTTCCCACGATACAGTGCTCTGCCTAATCTCACCTCCTGAAAACAGGTGGAGAAATGAAGAGCAGTGTTTAGCCAGAGTTGGAAAGCATCTAATCAAAGTAGCCAACTACTAAGAGAAATATGTTTTAAATGATAGAATTATCAGATTATGATTCAACAACATCTTAATTTATACTACTGAAATCGAAACTTATTAATGGATTAATGAATCAGACTTCCTAATGTTTGCGCAAAATAATGCAACAAAACAGCGATTTAAAGTTTTGTCATGCTATATTGCTAGTACTATTTGTTTATACTAGAAAAGCTACTCTCTTATGAAATCAGCTGAAAAGTCTAGTTACGTTAGTATTACGGCTGTTGACTAGTTGTCCAACAACACTCCAAGAAAAACCTGCAAAAATAGGGCCCCCGTTTAAAAAGAGATTCAGTTCTCAAATGATTCACAATGTGCTAGTCAGGGGTGTAACGGTTCAAATTACTCATGGTTTGTTTTTTGTCACAGTTTAGGTACGGTTTGGTATGTGCTACCAAAAGAACTACTGTCAACAAATAATCAAACTACAAGCACCAGCACAAATAAATAACAATAAAATAAACAGTGCTCTTCAGGTTATTTAGGTATTTCTAATAATAGTGTGTAAATATGTAGTAAATAACACTGCGTATAATATGCACTTGTATAAATTAAATAAAGATTCATCATTATTAAAGTTCCAAAAGCTATTCAGTCAAGAGCACTGAGTGATTTCCTTGTCTTTTGTTGTTTGATTAAAGGGTTAGTTCACCCAAAAATGAAAATGATGTCATTAATGACTCGCCCTCATGTCGTCCCAAGCCCGTAAGACCTCCGTTCATCTTCAGAACACAGTTTAAGATATTTTAGATTTAGTCCGAGAGCTTTCTGTCCCTCCATTGAAAATGTGTGTACGGTATACTGTCCTTGTCCAGAAAGGAAATAAAGACATCATCAAAGTAGTCCATGTGACATCAGTGGGTTAGTTAGAATGTGTTGAAGCATCGAAAATACATTTTGGTCCAAAAATAACAAAAACTACGCCTTTATTCAGCATTGTATTGTCTTCCGGTTCTGTTGTGGATCCGCGTTCAGTGCCGCCGCTGACGTAAGACGCTGCTGACGTGTGTCTGGTGCGTCCGTGTATTCGGGTTCAAATAAATATGGCTGGGCAAAAAAAATGCAAGTCTTCCTCAGTGTGGAAATCCTCAGACATGTTTGCGAAGATTGTGTTGTTTCCAGCGAGCGTCTCCCTCAGACTGTAAACGAAGCTCGGGCGCACCAGACACACGTCAGCAGCGTCTTACGTCACACACACACACACACACACACACACACACACTCACACACACCAGACACACGTCAGCAGCGTCTTACGTCAGCAGCGGCACTGAACGCGGATCCACAACAGAACCAGAACACACACACACACACACACACACACCAGACACACGTCAGCAGCGTCTTACGTCAGCGGCAGCACTGAACGCGGATCCACAACAGAACCAGAACACACACACACTCACACACACCAGACACACGTCAGCAGCGTCTTACGTCAGCGGCAGCACTGAACGCGGATCCACAACAGAACCAGAACACACACACACACACCAGACACACGTCAGCAGCGTCTTACGTCAGCGGCAGCACTGAACGCGGATCCACAACAGAACCAGAACACACACACACACACACACACCAGACACACGTCAGCAGCGTCTTACGTCAGCGGCAGCACTGAACGCGGATCCACAACAGAACCAGAATACACACACACACACACACACACACCAGACACACGTCAGCAGCGTCTTACGTCAGCAGCGTCACTGAACGCGGATCCACAACAGAACCAGAATACACACACACACACACACACACACACACCAGACACACGTCAGCAGCGTCTTACGTCAGCAGCGTCACTGAACGCGGATCCACAACAGAACCAGAATACACACACACACACACACACACACACACCAGACACACGTCAGCAGCGTCTTACGTCAGCAGCGTCACTGAACGCGGATCCACAACAGAACCAGAATACACACACACACACACACCAGACACACGTCAGCAGCGTCTTACGTCAGCGGCGTCACTGAACGCGGATCCACAACAGAACCGGAAGACAATACAATGCTGAATAAAGTCGTAGTTTTTGTTATTTTTGGACCAAAATGTATTTTCGATGCTTCAACACATTCTAACTAACCCACTGATGTCACATGGACTACTTTGATGATGTCTTTATTTCCTTTCTGGACAAGGACAGTATACCGTACACACATTTTCAATGGAGGGACAGAAAGCTCTCGGACTAAATCTAAAATATCTTAAACTGTGTCCCGAAGATGAACGGAGGTCTTACAGGCTTGAGGGTGAGTCATTAAGGACATAATTTTCATTTTTGGGTGAACTAACCCTTTAAGATTAAAAACACAGACAGCAGGAATATTAGTCTGCTGTCACTTTAAGAATAATGCACTGATCCAATACACTGATACACGTGTTCTTTCTCGTCTGTTTACGTTCACTTAAGACATACTATGTTTGCTTTGATACTCCCCAAAATGGGTATGTTGACAATTTGTGTGTGAATTTGTCTATTCAAGCGCAAGACTTAAAGGGATACTCCACTTAACTGACGCAGCGCCTGAAAATAGGCTACCTTCCGTCAACACAACGGAACTATTTTCAGGCGCTGCGTCATATCATTACGCCTGCTGCTCTCATGGTACGGCAGTAAAGTTTCTTGATTATTACGCAGGAATGAGAGTATAGTTCCTAGCCATATCAGCCTAGAAAATCGCAACTTTACATTTTCCGTCGGTCTTAGTGCTCAATGTAACTACAGAAGAGTCAAGTTTTAAATAGGAAAAATTTCGAAACTCTTTGGTCATTTTTTTTTTTTAGAAATGCTAATGGTCTTGTCCACTTCAATGATGTATGCTAAGCTATGCTAAAAGTGGTACCGCCAGAACCGGAGATCGGCTGAATGGATTCAAAAACGGTAAAACTCAACAGTTTAACTCTGGGGGAGTTGTAAAATGAGCCTATTTCCCAAAAAAGTGGAGTATCCCTTTAAAAGAGATCTCAATATTTGCACGCTGTCTGAGACATGGCTTTCTGTGTGCGTGCTTCGGATGCGTGCACACACGAATCTTTTCACAGCACGCAAGTTCTCTTTCGCGTCTTCTTGCGACTGAATGTCTAAATTGGCAAGGCTTAAATGAGTTTATTTTAAACACAGATAGCAATGTGTGCTGTTCAGGTCCCACCTGTGCTCGTGCGCTATCAACATAAATGACTGCTCATATACGGCACTCGCATTGAACAAAGTAAGAGTGACTGGAGAACGGTATGGTTTGATTTTTACTGAGAACCGTTACACCCCTAATGCTAGAAGCGTCCTGTGCTTTAACAGTCAGCACAGTAAAACCTTCTCTGAGATGTTTCTCTTTATACATTTAATACATCTTTATTGATTCAAGTTCATGTGCAAATTCACTTCAACAATGAATTTAAAGACATTCACTTTGGACGAATCCCCTGCTGTGAGCAATGTTCCCATTAATATGCAGAATCCACAGGTTTATTTGTGAGATTAAAGCAGTGTTTTTTTCTAAAGTCTGTTGCTTATTCATTACGGTGCGCTACTCACTCCTGCGTGTCTGTCAGAACAGATGGACACTTTAATAAATAGCTGCTATAGAGAAAAAAAACCCTCAACAAACTGTTGGATCCCACAAACTAGCCACAATATTTCAAACCAAACAGTTAAAAAACTTTATGTGGCTCAGTGCTCAAATTACATGGATGGAAGTGCATCGTTCTGCAACCGAAGTGTTTTGCACCGCCAAGTATTGGAGCATTTCTTATAAAGACTTTAACAGTGTTTGGCAATACAAGTTAATTTATCTGTTTATTTGTTGAATATCTGCTTGTTACCCTATTGGCGGGCTGCACTGAATATTTATATATCCCTGATCAAGAGGGGTGGACACGACTAATAATACAGGGCTATCTTAAGACTGAAAAAACATTCAGACAATCCACCAACTAGCTGATTATGAACATTTGTAGTTTTGCCAAGTTAGTAGGAAGGAGGGGAGTGATGTTGCATGAACGAGAGAGAGAGAGAGAGAGAGAGAGAGAGAGAGAAGGACTGTCTGGCTGGTCTCCAGATAGTCGGTGTGACTGAGATGATGACTGGTGGTGACAATAATGGACCCAAAAAATGAATTCCAGATCTGTGTTGGTCTTGCATGACATGACGTGTTCCCTGCGGCCGAAACAGTCAACAGAGCAGCCGATTACACACAGTCAATGACTTCAGCCCTGCACAGTCTGTGTCTATCCAGGGATATGATCCACAGGAACAATGTCAGAAGATGTTCAAAGATGTAAAGGGGTGGTTGATTATGATTTCACTTTTCTTACTTTAGTTAATGTGTAATGTTGATGTTTTTGAGCATAAACAACATCTGCAAAGTTACAATGCTCAAAGTTCAAAGCAAAGGGAGATATTTTCTTTTACAGAAATCACTTTTTAAGGACTACAACAAACGGCTTGTAGGGACTACAATGAGCTTCTTCACACTAACCCGAAAATTTACATAAACCCCACCCCCGGGAACACGATTTAGATTATCATGACAGAATATGCAAACTCCACATCAGCTACAGTACATAAATTCATCAAAAACCATTCAGAAACGTCCTGTTGCATTCTACATGTTGTCACTTGAGTCTGAGTCTCTCCATCTTTGTCCGACTCCGGTTTGAACATAAAAGTCAGAACAGTTTCTGAAATTTTCAGTGCATGTGTACACACACACACACACACACACACACACACACACACACACACACACACACACACACACACACACACACACACACACACACACACACACACACACACACACACACACACACACACACACACGCTGTTGAAGCTCCGCCCTCTGTGCCGGGAGCAGCAGCTCGTTTGCATTTAAAGGGACACACACTAAAAACGGCGTGTTTTTGCTCACCCTCAAAAAGTGACAATTTTAACATGCTATAAAAAAATTGCTGTGGGGTATTTTGAGCTAAAACTTCACATACACACTCTGGGGACATCAGAGACATATTTTACATCTTGTGAAAAGTGCATTATAGGACCCCTTTAACCCCCTGGGGTCGGCTATCGCGCCGGCGCGATTGTCTCGCTTTTTTTCTTATCAGTGCAAAAGAGACTCAAAATACTCGGTTGATTTTGATCTTACATATAAGTGTGATACATCATTAGATCCTGTTAAGTTTCTTTTTTTTTTGTGGATACTCACAATAAAAACAAAGTGTTGTGCTTTTCACCAAATAAAGATAAACAAACATGATGCGAGTTCTGCGTTCTCTCTGTCAGTGAAGTCCATTCTGAAACGCGTCCTAAGATTAACTGTAACTCCGCGATTACTTGTCACACAGGCACGAGAGATTTTTCTTTATGAAGCTTGAATTCTCTTCTTTTAAATGAAGTAATTTATATAAAAAACAAATATTCTCAGTTTATGCAATCTGTATGAAAAGAGAGTGCTGTCAGTATTTTTTTCCCCAGCTCATTACACTTCATTACGCGTTAATCTGACACGCCCACGGAGGACGCGCGCTATTCAAACGCAAATGTCGAGGCAAGCCATGACAACGCCCACATCAGCCGTTCCACCGCGGCGGTAAAATGTGTGGTGTATTTGCTGCCTTTTACCGCTAAGAGGCGCTACAATCATAGACTCTGAAAAGTGTTCGTTTATTCCGGTTTATTCTCTCTAATGCGTAATCTGCTACCGCACCGCGGCTGATTTAGAGCGATTGAAAGCTGGTAGCAGATGAATTCAACAAGTGAAACGTAGTTAAAATAATTCATAATCACAATACTGAAATTAGGCTACTGAAATGAAATTGAATAAATAATGAAAACATTTCAACATAAAACATTGCAATAAAAACATTTAGGCTACATCAATGAGGCTTTACAACTTTAACAGCGTACAGACGGTATAGCTCAGTGATCAACGCAACAACACGAGCTTCGAGGAGCTTCAATCGACCCGAGATCGAATCTCAATGTAGCATACATGTTGTTAACCGATGTTGTCCTACAGCGTTTATATTTTACCACCTTGATGCTTAAATAAGTAACTGTTTATAACTGTTTACTTATTTAAAGTCAAGAGTTTTGTTTAATTATCATTACAACATAAATTTGCTACATTCCTGTAGAACCGCAGCCGCTGCACAAACGACAAAAACTGATGAAGGAAGATTGTCAGCCGATTGCATCAGAAAATGAAAATGAAGAAGCTCGTCTTTAGTCTGCTAAATTATTGTGTAATGTAAAAGAACACTAAAATTACTTAAGTTTGAAACCAAGTTCGAACATTTCAAGGTTTAAATAAAGTGTCGGGACAGTTTTTTTAAATTTAAAACAGAGTTGCATCGGGTTTAGAGTTTATTTCTTTTGCGATGCAAAATAAGAAACACTAGGCTAATCTTATTCTTGCGACATTTTAAATTACAGCTAAATTAAACAATTAAAACAGTACAAAACGAAAATTGTCCAAAGAAACATAATTAAATTAAAAACATGCGTTTCTCTTTGCCTCTCTCGCACTGGATCTCTTTTTAAGTTTATTTAGTCTCCCTCGCTGCGCGCACCGGGTCTCTCTCGAAATTAAACATTTCAGGCCAGGGTAAAAACACATCATACAGCTGATAATACTGTATATGTCGCTGCGTGTCAGCCATACAAATCACGAAAAAATTATTTAGCCTTTAATTGTTGCTTCAAAGACACAGCATGCCTTGTTGAATTCACCTTACAATAACTTCAATTGAAATTTTGTGTGAAAAAAAGTTTAAATAGGCTACAATAAATAAACTACAATATTTATAATTTAATAAGATATGGGGCCTACATTTAGACACAGATTTATCCTTACAATAATTTTGCCTGCTCGTCAGGCTGGCTATCCGACACTCTCCATATGAAAGAGGAACATTAACACCTTTGTCCAGCAACTGTCCCTCCAACCCCCCACAGGCTATCGGAGTCTGAGGCTGACTTAACACAAAGAGAAGTCGCAATTCACAATTAAATCGCTATTCTAGACAGTGTTGATAATGAAGGAATTAAATGATTTAAGTTACATGTATAGCCTAGTGATATTTCTGTCATAAAAGTTTATTACTAAATATTTCATTATTTCAATAATTGATAAAATAAAACTGGTTTGGGCCAGCTTTTTCCAAGCAAAACTAAATATAATCTGAAAAAACGCATGTTAATTTGTTGTCATGAACAAAATGTTCAACTCAATATTAAAGTCTACAGGGATCTTTGGATCCTTACAACCAGGCATGCAATTTGTGAATTAAGTTTTTATTTTTTGTATCAAATAAATATCGAAACACGGTGCTTCGTGGTAATGCTGCTAAATTAAATAACATTTATAGAATAATTATGAACTTAAATGAAACAATATCGCAACATTTCGACAAATACATTATTTGATCTGTTTTTACATTTTAATTCAGGGCGATTTAGCCTACATAGAGCGAGATTTTCACCCTTGTCTTGTCATTTTCTCATTGGGAAGCGCTTACATTATATGTTTGAGATCCTCTGTACCTCTCGTTTTCATATGGATTAGCCTACATAATCAGATAACATTTATTAGCCTAAATATTTAGACATTTAAAGGCTTTAGACATAGCCGATTTCTTATCGTGACTGAGCTGAAGTGGCTTTCGGTTCATTTTTGTGACGCGCAGTTCCCGGAGACAGAGACGACAGATATACTGTTTTTGTCGTTAGCCTAATATGAATACAAGGTTACAGTTTTGAACGATGTAAGCTACTCTACTCTTATCTGTATGACCAAAAAATTACGGAGTCACCTATTAAGTTATTTTAGCTGTAATAATGAGAAAAATAAATTAATCTAAATGAACGCGCCGCCGCGTTTGTCGAACACTAACTCACCATGCCAGAATAAAACCCGACTTTAGAAAAATGCATAGGGCCACTCGGCGTGGTGTGCCAAAACTTCAATATTTCATTCAAAATAATCTCAACACGCTTTGTGAAATTTTGAAAAGCCGTGCATGCATTAGGGCCACTGGAACTAATGAACAACTGAAACGCTGGTTTTGATTTTATTGTTTGTCGTTTAAACGTGCCTGTTGCATATCTCTATTTTATATATTTGATATTGGTGAAGTAGCCTATAGCATTGATTAACTGTGGAGGGAGGGGTGTGGGGATTAAAATAATTCAGCAGAAGCAGGGATGTTTAGACCAGAAGGAAATCCCAGTCCCCCCTGGCAAATCACACTTTACTTAAAACCATGTTTTTAAAAACTCTAGGTTGTAGGGAACAGACCTCTCTGCCATGCGCGCGCATGGTTTGGAGCACAATATCTGTCTCGCATGCACGCTCGCTCTAGATAGATTACGGGATATTTTAACTAATTTGCGGTATAACTAGTCGATCACGAGTGGCTCAACAGGTAGATCTATAGATAAACTATATCTTTTAGGAATTTGACCGACCGGGTTGACACTTCAGCGTGAGAAATCGGGGGTGTGGCGTGAGAGCGTGAGATTTGGGTCAATTGCGTGAGTCTCACGCTCAATGCGTGAGAGTTGGCAGCCCTGAAAAAATATATATATAGTATATATATATATATATATATATATATATATATATATATATATATATAATTTATTTTTTACAGAACTGCTTTTGAAATTACGATTGGTAGCCTATTATTATACAGATGCAAAGTCGTTCTGTTGGATACTATTTGTAAAGTGTAAAATGGAAATGCATGATAATTGTATTTTATAAATATAAGCAAAAAAACTGTATGGTGTAACAGAGTTTTAAAGCTAGACAAATCTAAATAAATATAAAACTTACAACAGACCATTTTGTGCGGGATTTGAAACCGTGTCATCTTGATGATGAACCGTAAGTTCTACCGCTCGGCTATGAATTTTCTCACTGAAAAATACCCAAACGTCTGTTTCTGACATGAGCGAGAAAACGTTTTATCTTTAGCCTGTGAGTGTAGGCCTATACTTTAGCCTTTTACAGTTTTAAAAGATTATATCTTATCTGTATGACCAACAATTACGGAGTAGGCTATAAATGTTTGTTGTAGGCTTATTTGGAAATTACCATAACTTGTAGTATTTCATCCTTAGGCTACAGACATTAGCCCCACTTACGTTTTGCTAAATGTCCCTTTGCGCCACCTGGCGGTCATTTCGCGAACGACTTTGAAATGCGACTGGTTTATTTTTACCGCGGTGGATGGCTAAAAATGGTATGTGGATGGCTAAAAGGTGTGACTAAAAATGTGCTTTTGGCTTTCATTTATATTTTGATTGTTTGTATATATATATGTATATATATATATATATATAAAAAACTGATTTAAACTGATTCATGTACGATTTTAAATACTTTTAAAAGAATTCTCTTCTGCTAACCATGGCTGCGCTTATTTGATTAAAAATACAACAAAAATCAGCTATAGTATTAAATATTATTCCAGTGTAAATCAGCTGTTTTCTGTGTGAATATATAGTAAAGTGTAATTTATTCCTGTGATCAAAGCTGAATTTTCAGCATCACCAGTGTCAGTGTCTTCAGTGTCAAATGATCCTTCAGAAATCAGTATAATATGAGGATTTGATGCTCAAGAAACATTTATTATTATTATCAATGTTGAAACAGTTGTTGGTCTGTCAGTTGTACAGTTTTTTTTTTTTTTTTGGATTCTTTGATGAATAGGAAGTTCAAAAGACTTTTGTAACATTATAAATGTCTTTACTGTCACTTTCGATCAAATTAATTATTCCTTGATAAATAAAAGTATTGATTTCTTTCCTCCAAAAAATAAAAATAAAATTCTCACTGACCCCAAACTTTTGAACGGTAGTGTACACTCACCGGCCACTTTATTAGGTACACCTGTCCAACTGCTCGTTAACACTTAATTTCTAAGCAGCCAATCACATGGCGGCAACTCAGCGCATTTAGGCATGTAGACATGGTCAAGACAATCTCCTGCAGTTCAAACCGAGCATCAGTATGGGGAAGAAAGTTGATTTGAGTGACTTTGAACGTGGCATGATTGTTGGTGCCAGAAGGGCTGGTCTGAGTATTTCAGAAACTGCTAATCTACTGGGATTTTCACCCACAACCATCTCTAGGGTTTACAGAGAATGGTCCGAAAAAAAAAAAACATCCAGTGAGCGGCAGTTCTGTGGGCGGAAATGCCTTGTTGATGCCAGAGGTCAGAGGAGAATGGCCAGACTGGTTCGAGCTGATAGAAGGGCAACAGTGACTGAAATAACCACTCGTTACAACCGAGGTATGCAGCAAAGCATTTGTGAAGCCACAACACGCACAACCTTGAGGCGGATGGGCTACAACAGCAGAAGACTCCACCGGGTACCACTCATCTCCACTACAAATAGGAAAAAGAGGCTACAATTTGCAAGAGCTCACCAAAATTGAACAGTTGAAGACTGGAAAAATGTTGCCTGGTCTGATGAGTCTCGATTTCTGTTGAGACATTCAGATGTTAGAGTCAGAATTTGGCGTAAACAGAATGAGAACATGGAACCATCATGCCTTGTTACCACTGTGCAGGCTGGTGGTGGTGGTGTAATGGTGTGGGGGATGTTTTCCTGGCACACTTTAGGCCCCTTAGTGCCAATTGGGCATTGTTTAAATGCCACGGCCTACCTGAGCATTGTTTCTGACCATGTCCATCCCTTTATGGCCACCATGTACCCATCCTCTGATGGCTACTTCCACCATGTCACAAAGCTCTAATCATTTCAAATTGGTTTCTTGAACATGACAATGAGTTCACTGTACTAAAATGGCCTCCACAGTCACCAGATCTCAACCCAATAGAGCATCTTTGGGATGTGGTGGAACGGGAGATTCGCATCATGGATGTGCAGCCGACAAATCTGCGGCAACTGTGTGATGCCATCATGTCAATATGGACCAAACTCCCTGAGGAATGCTTCCAGCACCTTGTTGAATCTATGCCACGAAGAATTGAGGCAGTTCTGAAGGCAAAAGGGGGTCCAACCCGTTACTAGCATGGGGTACCTAATAAAGTGGCCGGTGAGTGTATATGTGTGTGTGTGTATAAATATTTATTTATTTATATATATATTGTCCTTGCATTCTTTCTTGTGTGACACCCCTGAATGAAAGGCTCATTAGTATGCAGTCTGCTCAGGTGAGAACTGCCTAATTATTCATGAGGGGGTTGGGCCGTTCCGCCCATCCGCATATTGCCTTTGCAAACAAAAAAATGTTTTTCACAATTTAAAACAATTTATTGTTTTATGTGAATGATTAGGCAGAATGATTTTCAGATCAATTTGAAGCAAAAACTCTAGGCGACAACATCCACTAGTCAAAAGTCTTGTGGACACATATTTAGTATGTTATTTGTGGCCTTATATTAGAAACTTTATTTTTTAGTTTTTTCAATAACCACGCATAAACAATATTCTCTCAAAAATACAAACATGTACATACATGTTGCTCACATATTATGGTAGCCCTGTGTGTGCTATATAGAGTGTACTTTCACCTGTGCCATTAATATGTTTATAAGCAACTGAAAAAAGCAGAAATGTCAGAGCATGCCAAAACATCTCAAGGACCCCGAAAACACCTCAGACCCCAGAGGGTTAACAAATATTGCTTGGTACACTCATTGTAAGCAACAACATTTTCTATTGTACACTCGCCCACAAACGTATTTGGACACTCAAGTCAGTTAAAAATGTCATTGCATACGATATAAAACATTAAAGCAAGTGAGAACAACTGCTTTTCTCTTCATTAACTTGAACTCCTCATTGCTCAGTGTCTTTTAATCAGCGTGTTTTGATGGTTTTTAGTGGACGTGTGAAGTCAAATCTCTAGTTCACACAGCTGTAGCAGAGGAACCACAGGTCTAATGAACACATCAACCATCAACACGATCCACTACCAGTATGTCAAGCAAATGTGCTTGTGATTTTTTTTTATCTCATTCATAAAATTATGGCAAAGCCTGAGATGTATATTTAAAGTTGCTATTCCACAGTAAACTTTAATTATATGATGCTTAGTTAATTAATGAAAACAAACAAAACAAAGATAGGGGCTGTTTACATGACACCATTTTCAACTAAAAATGTAAAACTTTTTATGCGTTTTGGCCGTTCGTTTACACGACAACAGCGTTTTGGGTGCCTGAAGTTCAAGTTTCACAATCCAAGTTTTTGAAAAACGGTCTCCGTGTAAGCAACGAACGCGAATCTCTGAAGACGATGACGTCATGCAGATGCGTATTAATGGTGCGTTCACGTGCTATATGGTAATTATGGTAAATACCAAAAGCCGACGTGGAAAATGCACATGAACACCCCCTCATGTGGTATTTTCCACTGGGCAGCTCGTAGAATATTGTGACGCACGAGTTGCCGAGATGAGATAACCTTTGACCTTTTCAAAATGGAGTCGTGAATGGTAAAAATATTTACTACTCGTGATCTAGAAAATATACAGGATATTATTTACCGTTTAAGTTTTGATAAATCATTTTCTTGCTGTAGCAGATAACATAAGCAATCTAAAATAGTTTTAGCTAAATAACAGGTCTGGATCTCCATCTTTTTACCACATTACGACAACAAAAGCACTTGAACGCAACACACTGGTAAATACCAGTCCACAAGTGGAAAATATCTAGCCTGGCATGCTAGACCTACATCAAGATGTTAGGTCTGGGAACTCTCCATTGACATGCCTCAATCCGAGGGGCGGGATAAACGGTTACCTTTCAAAATCCCTCTGCACGCAATAGGATAACGCTACAACCAACCAGAGCAACGAACGCTTGTGGATGAGTGAGTCCCATGCGTTTTTCCACCAGCGGAGCTAGTTGATATATTAAACTTTTGCCGTATCAGGACGGCAAAACTCCGAACACATCTTCCTTTTTTAGGAATGACTTAAGTGACGTTCTCTTAACTCCAAGTCCTCCAGAGTCGCGGCCAAAGCCGATTCGAAAGACCGCTGCATCTTCATTGTTTTGAAGTAGCAGGGAAATCACCTATGGAAATCACGCGGAACGCCATGAACTGTGCCGTCATTGTGTTAAGCCCGCCCGCCGACTCTATACACGATGTGATTGGCCTGACCAGTTTTTGTTTTTTCCAGCTCAAAAGCCTATGGAGAGTTGCTAGACCACACTGGCTGCGAAATAATTTTCGCTGCCGCTCGGGTGCGTCTAGTTTTCTAGGCTAGAAAATATCATATTTTCCATAGCACGTGAACGCACCATAAGTGTTTCATCGCCATCTAATGGTCTGGAAGCAGAATGCAGCGTTTTTAATCGTTTTCGCGAATCGGTCTGAATGGGGATTGTTTTGACAATGGTGTCGTCTGTACGTGGAAAACTCAAAGGAAAAACGTATGCCTTTTAAGCA
Source organism: Rhinichthys klamathensis goyatoka (assembly GCF_029890125.1). NCBI lineage: Eukaryota > Metazoa > Chordata > Actinopteri > Cypriniformes > Leuciscidae > Rhinichthys > Rhinichthys klamathensis. The sequence continues at coordinate 363,309 of NW_026606798.1, read as the reverse complement.
TTTCGTTGTCGTGTAAACGTACCCTTAGTCTCTGTCCGTTGTCGTTAACGTTTTTGTGGTTTTCTCCCTCGTTTCTCCTGGTTCCTTAGTGTTTGTGACTAAAGTCTGTTTACTGGAATATTCCTCATTGTGAGAGTTTCTAATACACCACGTAACAATATACATATGCAAATAATCTAAAAATGTGCAAGTGCTACTCTAAAATCTCATTATTTTGATATGATGGCATGGTTTCGTCTAGATCAGAGTTATTTATGTAACAGTTTCAGACCAAATCAAAGAGAAGATTTTGGCTTCAGCCCAAACCAAGATTACATTTATTTGGAGATAAACTACCTAAAGGAAATGTGCACTTCCTGAACTTAATCCACCAAAGTGAGTGAAGCCACACTAACTAGGGATGACACTATCTGTTAGTGTGCACACAGTAATTTGTTTTGTTACTCATTTGCGCTAATCCTGTAAAACTTTTGATCTTGTACTCGATGATGCATTCAAATGACATGTTCAGAGGTGTGTTTCACAGCCAACACACTGCGTAAAGCCCAGATCAGACTATTCTAACACTCCCACTCCCCAGAACCCTTCAGGCCAATGTGCAGGCCTGCCATCCACGCGCAAATAAATTGGAGACGGCAGAATAAAGTGTTTCTTTCTAGAATTTTCTTTATGCCTTTCAAGGACACTTATGTATGTGGAATAACACATCATTGTCTTTATATGTCCATCCTTCATAAGTGCAAGTTAGTTCTCTTCTGTTGCTCCCTCTTCTAAAAAGGATCAGACTTCATGGTTTATGAAAGCTGAGCTCCTTATGTTAACCCGCTTTATAAAGATTATGCTTTTGGTAAACATACATGTCAGTAGTGAGAAAACAAGAAAGGTAAAGTATGATGATGCTGAGGGGCTGAAAGAGAGACAGGCCTTAACTTTCGATCTCTACTTTGAAGGAATATCCCGGTTATTTCCAAACTCATTGTCTATTCTTCACTTGCTGTCGATTAGGACAGAAAACTATTTCAACTAGTTCTTTAAAAGAAACAAACATAAAACGTACAAAGTATGAAAAGTATACTTTAGCATACCTTTAAAAAAGTACTTATTACGGAACTAATATATACTGTAAAATAATATAATTAAGTGAAATCTGAATGTAATGATTTCAGACTTTTAATTGCATGTTATTTGCAATTAAATGCAAATTTTGTAGTTTACATTTATATTTAATGCAGTTAGCTAAACCAAAAGTGACCCAATTACCCAAAATTACTTCAACTGTCTTTGAAATATGTTTCAAATTTAATTCTGAATGTACTGACAAGCATTCATGTAAACAAATATATACTTTAATAACATTTCTATTGAAACTTGTATGTCAAGTTCAGTTTTATCCGAACATATGAGTGTGAATCTGAATCTAGCAATGTTTGATTACGTTGGTTGTTGTGCGTATCGGGCGGTTCGGAAATTAAATGACCGGTGAGTTCATGTATTATGTTTGAAAATAGCGTATACCATTAAACCCTACCCTAAATCTGACCGATAGTGTTAACAAAAGCAAACATGAAATAAAAATGCATTTGCTGAAGCAACCATGCCATTTTGTCTTGCTTCTACAAGTCTTTGAGCTCTTTCATCGTGACTCATGTTTCACATCGCATGTGCAGTGCTGTACCAGGTGAGCTACCGAGCAACTTTGAAGCTGGTGATTCAAACATCAAAATGTATTAGTTTACAAATCATGCACTATATAGAAGTGTTATGAGGTCATAACATATAGTATTGTGCAAGGAACTGCACAAAAAAAAGTCTTTATTAATTGATAATCTGCTCTTTTATTCATAATTTGTTGGCAAAAATGCAGGTAGATGCACATTTTCCAACGAGGAGGTTGGCTTTTGTACGTAACTTTGCATGTCAGCTAGCAGTCATTGGAGTATTAGTAGAGTATAGACTGTCTGATTATTAATATCTGCTAACACTTTATAGTGATGGTCCCCAACAGACATTCTACTGACTATAAGTAACTTTTCAACTGCATGGAAACTTATTATACTAACCCGAACCCTAACCTAACAGTCTACTACAGTCTATTACTCTTATGACTGCTAGTTGACATGTACTGTAGTTGCAAAGTTATAGTTAGTAGAATATCTAAATATTTTTTAAATCACTGTTTTAATAATATTTTGTTATACTTAAAAAAGACACTTATTTTGGTGTGTTGATGTCATGGTTTGGGTTTGTTCATGTCATGTTCCTGTGTCTTGTTATGTGATTCCCTGTTAGTCATGTGATCCTGCCATGTGTTGCCTTGTCTGATGTGTCATGTTGTCATTGGTTCATTGTTTCATTGTTCACAGAGGTGTCCCTTGTCTTGTAAGGCCTCATGTTTGCCATGTTTCTTTGTCTTGTATTTTGTTTGTTTAGGTAACTGTTGTCAGTGAGTTTTATGTTTCTTGTTTTGCCAAGCCATGCCAAGTCTTTGTTTTGTTTTTTATGTTTTGGATATTTTGAATAAACTGCACTTGGGTTCTACAAACTTGCCTCCAGTGGATCCCTGCGTTACAGTTGACTAACTTATAGTTAGTAGAATGTCTAAAGTGGACCATCAAAATAAAGTGTAACCTGTACATTAAAGGGTTAGTTCACCCAAAAATGAAAATTCTGTCAGTATTTACTCACCCTCATGTTGTTCCAACCCCGTAAGACGTTCGTTCATATTCGGAACACGAATTAAGATATTTTTGATGAAATCTGAGAGCTGGATCACTCCTCCATACTAGTCCATAGGCTTCTTCAGGGATTGAACTTGCCGGCCTCGAAAAGTTATTAAAGACATCGTTAAAATAGTCCAAGTGACTACAGTGGCTCAATCTTAAGTTTATCAAGCAACGAGAATACTTTTTGTGCGCAAAAACAAACAAAAATAACGACTATTTCAACTATTCATTTCCTTCTCTTTGGGCCTCTAGTCAGTTCACTAGTGTAATAGCGTACGCTTCTGTTGTTGTACGTCACACGCATCACGCACATGACCAGCGTCGGCCAATAGTGAGCCTACGTGTGACGTAGCTCTACGGAATCACACTACGTTAACTGACTAGAGGCCCAAAGAGAAGGAAATGAATAGTTGAAATAAAGTCGTTATTTTTGTTTGTTTTTGCGCACAAAAAGTATTCTCTTCGCTTGATAAACTTAAGATTGAGCCACTGTAGTCACTTGGACTATTTTAACGATGTCTTTAATAACTTTTCGAGGCCGGCAAGTTCAATCCCTGAAGAAGCCTATGGACTAGTATGGAGGAGTGATCCAGCTCTCAGATTTCATCAAAAATATCTTAATTCGTGTTCCAAAGATGAACGAAGGTCTTACGGGGTTGGAACAACATGAGGGTGAGTAAATACTGACAGAATTTTCATTTTTGGGTGAACTAACCCATTAATAATACTTTTAATTTGAAATGATAAAAAAAAAACAATCATGAAAGTGTACCTTTAAGTACACTTAAATGGCTTTTTATTCTATTAATCTTATGTGACCCTGGACCACAAAACCAGTCACATGGGTACATTTTTTGCAATTGAGATTTATAAATCATATGTAAGCTGAATAAATATGTTTCCATTGATGTATGGTTTATTAGGACAGGACAATATTTGGCTGAGATACAACTATTTGTAAATCTGGAATCTGAGGGTGCGAAAAAACGAAACATTGAGAAAATCGCCTCTAAAGTTGTCCATTTATGTTCGCGATTTGCTGCATTCACTCACAAAAATAAATATTTTATATATTACGCTAGGAAATTTACAAAACATCTTCACGGAACATGATCTTTACTTAATATAATGATTTTTGGCATAAAAGAAAAATCGATCATTTTGACCCATGCAATGTATTGTTGGCTATTGCCACAAATATACCCGTGCGACTTGTGACTGGTTTTGTGATCCAGGGTCGCTTATGTTATCTGCATGGACAGTTTTTCTTTAAAAAGGGATTTGAAGTACACTACAAAAGTGCATTCAGTACAATCACACTTTTTTTGCAGCAACAAAAAGTTTAAAATGCAAAACTATGGCACTTAATCATTGCACACACTAGTATGACACTGGTGCGCAATCGTTTAGCAACCTTGTTATCCGCAAAAAAAAGGAAACCCAGATATTATCGCTTGCTTTCTGCTTGAGGATACCAGGGAAGGACGAGATGCAGTCTACAACTGAGTAGTACAGAATACTCCATCCCATAATGTAGTGCACTCGCCCTGTTTCCAAAGTTATTTCCGAACCCTACACTCTTTCTCTCACTGTGGAGGCTGAAGCCTTGCAGCAGAGAGAAAGGCATAGGCACGATCAATTCCCCACGATCACACACATGAATGAGCCAGAAGCTGCCATTTTTAACACCCTTATTATTTATTCTGCCAGACATTCAGGAATATTAACAGAAAACTAACTTCAAAATCCAATTTTCGAAATGGTAACTGGATGCTACTTGCTGTAATAACCAAATTTGCACATTTCTAATTCTTGTTATTTCTGTTTTGACTCGGAAATTAACGAATAATCTACTACTGATTTCTGGATCAATACATCACATACACAAAACATCATTTTTTGTGACGTCACAATCAACATGTCTGTGGCCGCCCATGGTCTCTTTAATATTAGAAACAAAGTGGCACCCATGGCTATCACATGACGTAAAATGATGAATTTGTACTTATACAGAAGTTTTGACTAAAAGGTATATTTTTTTATAATAAAAATGTCAGTCTATCTCTTGAAAAAAAATTGTTATGATTTGTGATATTTGGCTAATGTAATGCATTTTAGTGTTTAAGGTACTAAAAAAATCTGCAGTCCTTTTTTTTTATAAACTATGGGATGAATCAAAATGATTGTCTGTGGCAGTGGAAACAATGCTATCCATAAACATTAAAGGGTTAGATCTGCTAAAAATGGAAATTCTGTCATCCTTCACTCACCTTCATGTTGTTCCAAATCCATTTGACATTTGTTCAGCTTTGAAACACGAATCAAGATATTTTAATGAAACCTGAGAGACTTCGTCCCTCCATTGGAAGTCTATCCCACCAAAACAATGCGACTTCAGAAGTTCAAAAAGACACTGAAAAAGTAAAACCATATGAATCGAGCGGTTTAATGAAGTCTTTTGGTCACTTTATGATGAACAGATTTAATCTATGCTTTTATTCACGTTAAACATTGATCAACACACGCATACATAGAGCACATGAAATACTAAAAACTGTTTGACAAGCAAAAACCAATGAGGCTTGTTCTTGGGAATCACACAATCACGTTTGAGCTTCCGCACAAAACAAAGTGGCTTGTTCTCGCACATGTGTACGGATTATTTTTATGATTTCTTCATGAAAACTTTTTAAAATGTCAAATAGATCTCTCAGGTTTCATTAAAACATATTCTACAACACTTTAAAATAAGATTATATTTGTTAACTGCATTAGTTATCATTAACTAACAGTGAAAAATACTTTCCAAAGTATTTATATATCATAGCTATTGTTAATTTTAACTTAAAATCAAAAGCTAATATTGTTTCATTGACATTAACTAACATGAACTAACAATGAACAGTTCATTTTTATAAACAAATTTTAACAAAGATAAACACTATAACAAATGTATTGCTCATTATTAGTTAACGTTAGTTAATACACTAACTAATGTTAACTAATGGAACCTTATTGTAAAGTGTTACCAAATCTTCATTTGTGTTTCAAAGATAAACGGAAGTCATACAGGTTTGGAATGACGTGACAGAAATGTCATTTTTGGCTGAAGTAACCATTTAAGATGTGAATAATCCATATAGGCTCTAGTGTGTGTACTGAATCTATAGCATTAGTGTAGGGTTAAAATCATAGAGCATGTGAAATGGTGGTGATTTTCTGTCCAGTCAGAAGCACACACCACATTCTGACACAGCTGGGATCAGATCAGAGACTCAGCAGCACTTAACGTCCAATAAAGACAGCAGAAGAGTGTTGGGGTCTCAGGGTAACACACTGGCCATGACCTCCCGAACATTTGATAAGGAGGGGTTAGACAGGGATAATGTGTGTGTGTGTGTGTGAGTGTGCGTCTCTAGGGCGACAGCAGTAGGATGAGAGGCAGGAAGTGAGCAGAACTCCAGACATCTGGCACTGCCGTCTCCCCTGACACACACACACACACACACACACACACACACACACACACACACACACACACACACACACACACACACACACACACACACACACACACACACACACACACACACACACACACACACACACACACACACACACACACACACTCTGATCTCCTCCGATCAAACAAAGTCTGCCCTGCTTACTCTTCCACAACACACACATCCACACAGCATCCACACACACTTACACGTGTTCTCCTCACAGACAGAATCAAGTCTTTAGCTTAGCCAACAGCTCCTCTGATGAAGGCATCAAACTGTGATCTAAAACCAGTCTGTGTGTGTGTGTGTGTGTCTCAGGGCAGTCCAGTCAGCAGTTCTGTTTTTTGCATATTCAAGGTGAGGTAATTTGACTTAAACTGCTTTAAACAGCGAGAAAGAGTCACGCTGAGAGATCTTTATCCTCCAGCACCACATGAATGTAAATACAGTGAGTGACAGACTGAACTGTGTGAACGGCACAACTAGAGATGGACAGTGTTGGTCATTAACACTTTTAACGCTACTGTAGCACTAGCAGTGGCGAGGCTGGAAATCTCCAAGTGTGTGGATACTTGTGAATTAGGGTGAACCCCTATTCTGTGCCTCTATCCAATAATATTATTTAGAATTATGTCATTGTGGGTTTTTGAATGAATGAACACTTTCAGCTATTTATACTAAATATAAATAGTTGGATCCCTGAGAAGGGAACGAGACGCTGCGTCTGAAGCACATGTGGAACTGTTCCAATCCTGATGGGCGCAAAAACGATACTGGTAAGCTTCGCCCCCAAAAGGGGACCAGTGGCGGCTGCTGGTCTTTCAAAGAGGGGAAGCTCATTTTCGGCCTACATCATAAAAAATGTCCATTTATTTATACGAATACCAAGAAATAGGTTGCAGCAGTTTGTCTTTCGACTACACTTGCAAAATCTGCAATGGGACTGAGGTCGAATAGCTTCAGCATCAGAAAGGAGATGCAGTCTTTCGACAGACCCTCCAATCATCACGCAGAAGAGTCCAGGCCAGCCCACTCCTCCATTCACCCCCAGAGACGCTGAGCGTCCGTGGGCGGGACATAATCGCAGCATTTATCCAATGACCGTCTAGTTTTGAAGCACTGGAAAAAACTGTTCAAAAAAGCAGCCCCATTGAAGTCCGTGGACGCCAGGCTTCAACAGGGAAATGCACTGTGCCGTATGAGAAGGAGATCGAGTCAGCCGACCTGCTGTATGTAGCTGATTCTGAACGAACTCGTCTTCCAGATGAACGTGTTCTATCGCATTTTTAGTCAATAAAATGTTAACACAACAGTACATACTTGACCATTAATTTTTTGACATTATAGGGGAAGCCAAGCTTCCCTTGCAGTCTTAAAGAAATCTCCACTGAAAGGGAACCGTAGGAACTTACTTTGTTGAGGTTGGATGGAAATATGAAAGTATATGTCCTTTAGATCTTGTCAAACCAGTCCTCAGACCTGATTTGAGTCCCTATAAGAGGAATCGTCAATATTTTGAACCTGTATCTCTTCAGAATATGGTTTAACTGACGGAGATTTATGATGGGACTCGGCCCTCCAACCTTCTAGAACGCGGACTCCCTCTCAGGAGGAGGAAAACGCTCTATGGCCTCCTTCACCAAGAGAGACTGAACCTCTCGTTCCAGCACCTGAGCCTCGCCGCCGTGCGCCATCAGGATGGGAATCGTTGCACATGTGCTTCAGACGCTGTCACGCTGAGCGTTCCCAGTAGAGTCGACATCATTACAAAATGTAAAATATAACTATAAATTAACCAAACAGATCTGTAACAGGCGCACAATAAAATAACGTTATATGCATTTGTTATTAGTAGCTTTGATTTCCCCCCAGGATTATACGATCTCAATAATTTGCAGAAAGGTGGAGCTGGATTGGAGGAGGGATGCCGAGAAGTAAACCGCGCTTACATCCACCATATATTTAACGTTAGAGCTGGCGCCGCCATTTGTAAATTGAATGTGTCTGACTTCCGGTGTCATCCGCTTCCAGTTATTTTTTAACAGATTGTTATGCAGCTTGCTATTGCAAACTGGTATTTCTTATCATGTTATATTAAAGGTACAATATGTAAGAATTTTGTAATAAAATATCCAACAATCACTTGCACAGTGTGATACATTTCCTGCAGTTGTGTACTTACAATATCCCAAAAGTCTCCAAAGATTTTTTATTTCAGAGAATTTTCAATTTTAAATACGTGGCCGTCCCGGAAAAAAATGTCGCCTGTCAATGACGCAATATCCGCGCTATCCTCGGTTTCCGTTCGTACTGCCATAACCATGACGTAACCATGGCGACAGACGTGGACAGCTGCGTAGTGCGTAACGTTTAGCGGCACGCAGTTCTTGTTTCGTTCAAACATAGACCATGGCAAGCAGACTTTGGGACAAACAAGGAGAACTAAAATGAGGATCAATATCAGCGTGGCGTTTTGAGATGCCGAGAGCTCCACGTCCGCGACTAACTTGGACTCGACAGAGCTTCACGAGTCACGACTTGAAAGCTTTATTAGACAGGTGAGCAAATGTGCATAAAACAAATCAATGCTATATAACGTTAGCTCAACATGATGAAATGTTAGAATATGGTCAGTATGTTATTCTAATGTTGATCTAGCTCACTGCTAGTTTCGTATAGCAAACGAACTAACACGTAGTATAACATTATAACTTTCAACACACATTTAAATGTCGTTTAGTGTGATAGTGTAACGTTAGACCAAGTGAAGCAGCGCTGCGTTACCTCACACGTTTAATTCGTCTAATAAACTGACCTGTGTGAGTAATGGAGCACTTGCGGGTAGTTCGGTAAAATTAAATGTCCTTATTCTTTTATATCTGCGGGACTCGCGTGTGATATCTGTCTCTTTAGCAATCGCAACCTGCGTCATCCCACTGTAATGTTAAAAAACATGAATGTTTGCACTCATCCATAAACATTATTAGATCCATCAGCTTGACAGCAAGTCCCATCATTCAGCTCATCACTGCGTCATCAACCTACGCCTTTGTTATTGTAGGAAACTGCGCCCTCTTGTGGCGAAAAAAACTTACATATTGTGCCTTTAATGTCATAATCATAAACAAACTGGTTTGTAGCGCAAATAGTTTTATAATTTTCGGCACTTTGTTAATCTTCTAGTTATTTATCTATAGCAACTAATTAATAAGAAGTCTCGCACATTCACAAAAAATATCTTGCAAGATGGTGGATATTATTGCTTAATTGATCAAGTTAACGGGCTCCCTTTGAATCTTCATTTGTCGCTCCATTTTTTGGCTGAGACAATAATCAAACACTCTTCACACTATCATGTAGCTTTTGGATTAGTTTTAGCATTGGTTTGTAAAATGGTTCATTTCAATTATTCAATGAAACTTATTACTGATCTATCATCCAACAGAACTTCCCAGAAGTCCTTCTGTTTTGTAGTCAAATAAATCCTTAAATACTGCTCTTTATCGTTGTTTTTGATTCCATTACGTTTCAAGACTTTTCAAGTACTTCAAGTTGAATATTGTATTTCCTTGTTTGAAACCCTTTTCGTTTTGCTGCCAGATACAACATACCTCCAGAAAACCAATCATTTATACAAAACTGTATTAATAATCATTAAAATGAATGATTGAGTCGCATACAATCAGAAGTGTTTGTGAGTCTGTGTGAGAATATGATGTATGTCATCTCCAGTGTGTGTGTGTGTGTGTGTGTGTGTTCAGACAGACAGGATGAGTGGGGTCACCTGTTCTCAGTCTCACAGAGTTAGCGCGGCTGTCTAACCCAGGCACGCTGTGGTGATCTGACAGTAATCCGAAGCCACTGCAGTGCGGAGTGTGTGTTACATTATCTGTCTTAATCCGGTAATCCGCGGACACACAGCTAATCTCAATCCCACCCCCGCACACACCTTCCTCAGTAATCACTCTAATGATGGACCCCGGCAACTGATCCCAGCAGCGCCGCCCCTGATTGACACACCTTCCCTCTCTCTGTGTATATGTACACACACACACACACACACACACACACATGTACGCGCACACACACACACACACACACACACAAGCACACACACCTCCCAGGCAGCTCTCATTAATGAAATTCACAGCCCAGGGCGAAACACAAAGCAAACATATGTTCAGCAAATATGTGTGTTTTGGTCTCTGTGTCACTGTAACTGGGAGTGTTTAATAGAGTCACTGGTGTGTGCAAGTCTTTGATGTGATTGGTGTGTTTTGTTACCAAAAAACAAAACAAAAACATTTCTTTACAAAGACACACACCTCTCATCCACTGCCTGGCCTGAAACTGAAAGCTCAGCCAAACCATAAGCTGATATGACAGGACATGAATATGAGAGAGAGAGAGAGAGAGAGAGAGAGAGAGAGAGAGAGAGAGAGAGAGAGAGAGAGAGAGAGAGAGAGAGAGAGAGAGAGAGAGAGAGAGAGAGAGAGAGAGAGAGAGAGAGAGAGAGAGAGAGAGAGAGAGAAGCAGGTACTTCTGGTATTAAAGGACGAGTACAGCCAAAATAAAATGAAGATTCTGTCATCATTCACTCACTCTCATGTGGCTCTAAACATTTATGGCTTTCTTTCTTCCATGGAACAAAAAAAGAAGATATTTAGCAGAACATTTGTGCTGCTCATTCAGGTCAAGCTTCAAAAAGCACCATACAGTAGTCCATTTGACTTGTGCTCTATACAATTGACTTGTGTGATGAACTGAAATTTAAGCCGTTATTCACTAAAAATATTCTTTGCTGTAGCTCTCAAATCTCTTTCATCCATACAGAAAAAGAAGTATGTTCAATTGTATTAAATGTGCACTTATAGTGTACTTCATAAAAGTATATTAACTTAAGTCCTACTCTAGTGGTTCCAAAAAGCACTCTAAAGTTCAGCTAATTGTGTTTAATACAATTTTAAACTATAAAACATTTTCATTTAATTGCAAACAACATCAAGCAACCAAGAAAATATATAAGTATATTACTTGACTACTCTTTTTAAAAGAATACTATTGTACTTTTTTTCACAAGGGATTCTTTTGTGTATTCAATCTTTGATTTCAGTAATTATCTAGTGTGTGACCATTGGTCATGCATTCACATTTTATGAAAAAAATAAATAAAAATTCTTTCTTTTTGGAAGGAATAAAATCAGTTTAGAACATCATGAGTAATAAATGTGGAATAATTTGTATATCTGTGTTTTTTTGGTCAGTGTAAATGTGCGCTTGTGTGTGTGCATTTGGGACTATGAGAATGTTGTAGGCACACACATGCGAATGTGTGTGTGTGTGTGTGTGCGGACTCACCTTGCTTGCTCAGTGCCGATCGCCCCTGCAGCCGGTCTCTCTCTCTGCTGTCACTCAGTTTGTCTGTCTTCAGCACAGACGCGTCACTGGAGCTGTCAGACACAACCTGAAAAGAAAATGCACACACACAAACACACACCCACGTCAACAGAAAACACATCAAGAAACAAAGCGCACAAATACAAACAACCACATCTTAATGAATAAAACAGCAGCAGTCTTTTGTGTGAATGAATTGAAGTGATTTAATAAGAGCAGGCTGGTTTTGAGCATCCATTAACACACAATGTTTTTGGAACAGTAAGTGCTAATGCACTGGTACCCGAGTGCTCTCTCTCTCTCTCTCTCTCTTGTCACGCTCATTGTAATGCAGGAAATAACGGAGGCCGTCCTCGCAGACTTCCACACACATTTAATTTTATCTTTGAATAAAAGAGCTATAGGAAAGAATTAATCTGCTTAACATTTCTAAGTACACCCTCCAAAGGAGCGGGCTGTTTTAATCTTACATATGCTCAGCAGAGTTACTGGCAAAAACTGTACGTTTTCTTCATCTCATCCTTTCAACATCAAATGGCGAGCAGCAAAAATTGGATCAGACTTCAAAGCTCAGCGATGTGCTCCAAGTCACAGAGTGGCTCTACTATTTCACATATTGAATTCGAGTAGGATATCAAAGTCCTAGCAAAGAACCTCAGGTCTTTACTGGAAAAAAAGGGGCTCCAACATCTGTAGAGAGAGCAGCGAAAAGACAAATCACCTCAGGGAGAAGTCAGCGTTTACTCTCTACCACGCTTTTCCAGCCTTTTGATTCACTCCTCTCTCTACCTCCCTGGGTTCCTCTCTCTCTCTCAGTGGAGAAGTGAATTCTCTATGAGGGAACTGTCTCTTTTGTCTCAAGGACCGCGCTGTTTGATCTGAGGGTTGCTCTGTGTAATATTCAGTGCAGTGAGGTGACAGTAGAGTTCATATTAACATGAGCCGTATCAGACGTGCAATTACAGGAATAGTTCACTCAAAAATGTGATTTCAAACCTGTATATTTTGAGGATGGTCATGCTGCACTATTACGTCCAATAAAAGAGTAAACCAGTGACCAAGGGCAAAAGGACAAGAAGCACCATAGAAGCAGGGGAAACCTTTATGGTGCTTTTTTGAGTAGCCCGGAAAAGAGCAACATGGCAGTTCTGCAAAACGTCTCTTTTTATGTTCCACGGAAGAAAGAAAATTATACATGAGAGTGAGAAAATGCTATTCCTTTAAATTCTGGAATGATCATATCTGACCTTTTCATCTGAGATGAGATTGGTGGAAGATCTTCTTTCAGGTGTGTATTCTCTGAGGACAAAAATAATCAGAAAACAATCAGAATTCCTCATTCCTCATTCATTTCTATAATTAAAAAAAATGTGGTTACATACAAGATGATGTCATTGATATCAGATTACGGCATTACGTTCTGCAATCACTGTGTGGTACTGAGAGGGCCAATGAACTCTAGTCTCATTCTATGAACAGCAAACCAGAAGAAAGGCCCAAAAAATTATGAGGAACAGCTCATGTACTCCACCAGGTCCAACTGCTTCCTCGCATTACGCTGTATATGCCATTGTATTTTTATTCTGGTCCTGGTTGTTATTCCACTAAATGATTGTTTATTTTACAAGTTGTATATTTTAATTATAAATGTTGTTGTTCATAACAATGCTGTGTATAGCAGTTTCTGTGTTTCTTATGAGGAAAAAAAACCCTTAAAGTCCCCTTGTGGTGAAAATCAAGCTTTTAAATGTTGTTTATATGTCTATGTGGTGTTTTTATATGCTTTAAGACAAACCATGTGTGAATTCATAAGTCAACACTATTACTGATTATTTTCTTCTTAAAACTGCAGTGAAACAAAGACAGTTTTAAAAACATGGTTTGAAATCGCTGGTGTTTCTGACGTCACAAACTACCTTGTAACCAATCAGGTTAACGTGTGATCGTCAAAGAGGGGATCTCTGAGCTGCTGTGAGTTAGTGGAGGGAGGGATCATTTGCATATTCATAGAACCGCATATATTAAATGAGGCAAGGGTGTAGAGTTACATTCAACGATATACCCGTGCCGCCATGCTAAGGGGAGTGCATGCCCACTGGCAGTGACACTGTCAGAACCAGCAAATTCAATGAAATGCCGGAAACCACTCACCCTCAGGTCACACTGGGCTGTCAGTGACAGCATTCCCTACGGTCACAGCCCAAGCTACATGTTCCACAGGAAAACCTCCATAAACATAGTTTAATGAAAGGCCTAACTGGGCCTGCTCAAGGGTCTAGGACCACAACTTCAAATCAGAAGGGGTCCCTTCTAAGGAATGTGGCTAGGGAACCCGAAGGAACCCCAGCCAGTCACTATTCGGGGACGTACCACCCGAAATGCCACCAAAACGGCCTGACCTGGTGTCACTTACATAGACACTTCAGTCTGGCCGCTTCCTGTCTGTCCGAAGACAGAGCCTCTGGACACTTGCCTTTAGGTAAGGCATCCAACCCAAGGGACTGCGAAGCTGGCAGTGAACCACTCGGCCCGGATCTCAGAGACGGGGTATCCCGGAGAGCATGACTCATCATAGTGCATACAACCCTTGCTAGCGAGGGGAGTTACTATGCTCGACCCACGGATCTACCCAGTGCTTATGTTTCAAAGCACTGAGGAGGCCTGAGAAGGCCTAAGGACTGATTTAGCTGGGAGGCCTCACGAGAGGCCCACGACCATCTGACCAGACTCAGGAGTCTTCATACTCATAGTGACCCTCGGTGAGGGGAGGACATGGTCCGCCTGGTAGGCAAACCAGGCTGTAGGCAGGATAAAAGAGGTTCCGGGAGGAAACCAGTAGCAGAGAATGAACACTTTAGTTATAGCCAGGGCGCAATCTCGCCTTCAGCAGCTGCCTGCTAAGGCCAGCTGAACTGATAGCAAGCGGCCCCTAGCTTCCTGAACCCAGCACCACTAGGAAACCACTCACAGGGAGGCCTGGTGAGGCCTACTACCTGATAACCACAGTATGTGAGAGCTCACTTTCAGGGAGGCCTGGTGAGGCCTACTACCTGGCAGCCACAATATGTGGGAGCTCACCTTCAGAGAGGCCTGGAGAAGCCTACTACCTGATAACCACCGTAAGTGGAAACTTCGCCTTCAGGGAGGCCTGTTGAGGCCTACTACCTGATAACCACAGTATGTGGGAACTCACCTTCAGGGAGGCCTGGTGAGGCCTACTACCTGACAACCACAATATGTGGGAGCTCACTTTCAGGGAGGCCTGGTGAGGCCTACTACCTGGCAGCCACAATTTTTGGGAGCTCACCTTCAGGGAGGCCTGGTGAGGCCTACTACCTGATAACCATCCTAAGTGGGAATTCACCTTTAGGGAGGCCTGAAGAGGCCTACTACCTGATAGCAATCTAAACAACTGGTTGCTATGAGCCCTGAATCTGGGTGACAGTCCCAGGGCGGCCTGCTAAGGCCAGCCAGTCCTGGGGCCCAGTCTCGGAGCGGCCTGTTTAAGCCAGCCTCCTGAAAGTCTTCTTATGAAAGAGACTAACTACCATGGACCAGAGAGGTCGGGGACTGAGCTACATGGTGGGCTGATAAGCCCTACTACCCATCAGTGAGTCTACTGCGTGAACTACTAAGGCCAAACCACCTGAGGTAAGCTGGCCTAAAGAGCCCTCTTGGGGGCTGCCCGGTCAAGGAGCCCTGCTGAGGTGTCATCTCATGGCAATGCTCTGGCCTCAGGGGAGAGTAATTCAAAAACCAGAATGAAATAAAAATTTTAACTCTCCGCTCAACCCGAGCCATCGTGGTGTGAGGTAGATTTATACAGAGCTGAGAATGGAGTACTCAGAACTACCCTGAGTCAACGGGGGAGTAACAACCATCTGCCCCTGATAATTTTAACAGGGTGCAGGCTTGCCAGTGGCTCTAGAGGTGACAGAGATTCTCCTGTGCCCAGCCTAGGGAGTGGGGCAACCACCTTTAACCCATCGTTTGAGCAGTAGCTCAGCAGGCTGAATGGAGGCAACTCTGGAGGCCCAAGTCCATATGCTAGCTCTGTATGGCGGGGTCTGGCAACAAACGATCTCTTCGCAGAACGAAAGATGGCCTAACCCTGCCCGAAAGACCCATAGTAATGGGGAGGCCTTACTGGAGGCCTAACCCTAGATCTTTAACAATCATGCCTCTACTACCAACCTGTGGGGAGGCCTTACTGGAGGCCTAACCCTAGATCTTTAACAATCATGCCTCTCCTACCAACCTGCATTACTCTTAGCACCCCTGAATGCAGAGAAGGGGGCGGGCCTTGGCCGAAGGACTCCCTTTCATGGGAGGAGGCTGTAATGTAGGGAAGAAAGAAGCCTAAGCTCACATAGTGAATGGCCAGAGGCAGAAATGCTTCAGCAGAACGCCTCCACTATCCCTAGTATAGCCTAGGCCAGCTTTTGGCCAGGAGCTACCCTGAGGTGGCTAATAGCCCAAGGGCTGACAAGAACTTAACGCTCCGCTAACATTCCATTACGTGAATGAGCGGCAGCCTCAAGGCTCTAATAATGAGAGGAAGCCTAAGCTATTAAAAGTCCTCATAACTAGAATGAGCGGTGGCGCACCCCGTGAATAAAAAGGAAGCCATAATACACTCAAAAAGAAGCCCAATAGCTTGTGCTTCACTATCGTTCTAGCCACATACAGTAACAGGGGAACTTCAGAGATTAAACTATGTTTATGGAGGTTTTCCTGTGGAACATATAGCTTGGGCTATGACCGTAGGGAATGCTGTCACTGACAACCCAGTGTGACCTGAGGGTGAGTGGTCGGTGCGGGTATATCGTTCCCCAAAGCGTCATCAACGCAGTGCGAGTTCCCTTTCGAAAGGGAACGTCTCAGGTTACAACTGTAACCTCTCTTCCCTGAGAACAGGGAACGAGACACTGCATCTTCCTGCCATGCCTTGGGGCCTGCCTTCCAAACAGTCCCTTCAGACGGAAGATGATTGTCATGTTTGCAAGGCACCCTCACCCTTTTATACTTCCAGGTCGCACGTTAATCATTCACACTAATGATTCACGGGCTGTCGCCGGTCAACATGATTGCCGTGATTTGATAGTGATTTCAAACACCTGTTACGCCTGAGACGTTCCCCAAAGCGCTACGATGCAGTGTGAGTTCCCTTTCGAAAGGGAATTTAAAGTTCCCTATCTGTCAGTCACTTCAACGAGGTGTCTTGATTGTTATGCAGTACTAGTCCACCCAGACTTGGTTTTCGGAGCTCATGCTCCTTGCGACAGCCCTTCCCTGGCTCTCACCCTGAGGAAGTGCCTCCTTTCTCAGAGATGGGGCACAATCTGGCTCCCGCGCCCATACCTCTGAAACCTCCATATCTGGCCCCTGGATGAGACGCAGAAGACTAGAGTGATAGACACCATTAATCAGGCTAAACGAACAGGTAAGTTACGGACAACAGGTCAGGTGTACCGCTTGCACACAGCACCTTCCCCTCCCCGAGGTGATAATATGCGCTTTTTTTGCCCATGTGAGTTCCCTGGACCGGCGAACCCTGAACATGAGTTTACCCTAAGCACCTTGACAGTTGAATTCGGTGAAGTAATTTGACGCCAGGCCCAGTTCTCGTGATGTATGCCCTTTTCAGGTCAGCCTGTATACTAGGGATAGGTGCTCCATATGTAGCGATTCCTTGATGGTAAACCAATGTGATGTATTGTCCACGAACCACGATACAGTTTCCCTAACGGTAAACCCGTTTCTTCCCCTAGGCCGAGCTCTGTCTGTGCAGCCAATCGCTGCGTTTGTAGTAGTTCCTCCTTTTTCAGGTAGGACCTACCGCAGGGACCTCTTTCCATGTGTGGTACTTCCCAGTTGGTAAGTCCATGTGATGTATTCTCCATATATTAACCTCCCTTAGGGCAGGATGTGGTCTCTGTGGTGTTCTTCCTCCTATCCAGGAGAAAGGGTGCTTCTCCAGTGCTGGTTTGCACAGCTGTGAGAGAAAAGGTCAAAAAGACTGTCTGAAGTGACCTATTCCCATGGTAAGTACTGTCCTCTCTGTCCCTGTGTGATCCAAAGGACTACATGGCTTACATGGGGCGTTAGGTTAATTACGTTTGATTATGTTGAGAGTACGCTTATTACCCGGGGATTGCCAACATCTGCACCGCCAAAACCTTGTAACACAGTTCAGCTGTTGAGGTAATTATTGCACTTATAACAACAAGTTATCACCCCATTAGTTATTCTAAATCTAAATGAACTTTCCTTCATTATAGTAATAATGAAGCAACAAAAGCAACAAAGCAACAAAAGACAATAGCAACAAAAGACAATAGAACCCATTATAACCAGTGAGGTTGTCTACATTGGATGCGGCACGACATGACAAATCCCCAACAGTAAACTGATGCCTCGTTCTACTTATGACGTATTCCAAGCACTTGCGATACTTCTCATTGGAAGGACAAATGGATTTGCAACGGTAACTTTGTCGCGTCCAGTGTAGACACGGTGTTTGATCGGCATCGGTCTACATGCAAAACATCCTGATGCACATCCAAAAATGTCATCAAAACGAATAAAACTATCCGGACATAAATACAAAAGATACAATTTTTTACTAATGTCTAATGATTTTATTAGGTCCAATGTTGTTTGGACCCCAACATACTTCAACATATCTTTCCGCAGATAAAATTCAGGCTTGAAATGACATGAGGAGTACTTCTACTTCTGAGATAATTCATTTGAGAAAAGACCCAGAAGTAAATTTCACATGTCTCCTCTAGGGTTTCAAAAGAGATCTTAATAATGTGCTGAAATTTGCCAAAATAAAATAAAAAAGCCAAACATAACACCTGATATAAAGTTGATGCTCAAATGAAACGTACAGATAACTCTCATGTCCAACAGCGTTCAGTGCATTAACATCACAAAATGTGTTGATGTATGCTGTTGCAGTTGTTCCAGACATGTGACTGCCACAACATCAATGACATCATCATCATGTTTCTCCGAGGCACCATCTGTGACATAACTATTTATTGCAATAACTCTGATGCGCATTGGAACATGTATGATTTAACTGCACAGACACACACTGACGTCAGCTGGTACTCGAACGGCGTGATAACATTCCTGTCAGCTAATGAGCATGTAGGTAGGTTTATGAACTTTACAAGGGAAAATTGGCCCAGTTGATGTCAAAATAAATCTATAACGTTCCTCTCCAGCTCTGATGAAACAGAATAGCAAAGTGTGAGGTTTGAAGTTTCACCACTGAGACTTCTGATATAAACAAGCATTGAGAATCCCCTCTGATAGGCCAACTGGCTGGAGGATACACACACACACACAAACATATACACACCCACCCAAAACACTGGGAGGGTGGATGAAAACTTTGGATTTTTTTTTTTAAACAAGTTATTACGATATGATTGTCAGCAATCTTTGTGCTACATAAATCTGAAAAAATAATAAAAATCTGTGCGCTGTACATAGGGTACAACTCTCATTTTAACTGAGATAAAGGTAAAAAGCGTCTTTGACAAAAATATGACACCTTGAGTTGTTGTGCAATACAATGTCGAGTGCATTTTGTGTCATGTCTGAAAAAACAAAACTGCACAAACCACCACACACACACACACACACAGAATTGTCAGAATTGCGTAATATAAAGTCAGAATTGCGTAATATAAAGTCAGAATTGCTTGATATAAAGTTGGACTTATAGAAAGTCAGAATTGCGAGAAATAAACTTTTCTCACAATTGCGAGTATATATCTCGCAAATCTGACTTTATAA
Source organism: Rhinichthys klamathensis goyatoka (assembly GCF_029890125.1). Classification (NCBI taxonomy): domain Eukaryota; kingdom Metazoa; phylum Chordata; class Actinopteri; order Cypriniformes; family Leuciscidae; genus Rhinichthys; species Rhinichthys klamathensis. The sequence continues at coordinate 343,868 of NW_026606798.1, read as the reverse complement.
CTCGCAGTTGCAACTTTATCAGAATTGCGAGATGTAAACTCGCAAAAGTCAGAATTACCTTTTTAATTTTTTATTCTGTGGTGGAAACAAGCTTCCATACCAATTTGTGTCATGTGTCACAAACCACAACAACAAAAACACAAATTAAACAAAAAATTAAATCCATGTTTTTTTATGCATACTTTTACTTCAGTAGAATATTTTATCACTCTTTCCACCTCTGAATTTAAGGAATGTGAATGAATACAATGCTTGCATCTATGGGAACCTACTGTATAGAACAAACAGATACCTAAACACAAAAACATGCAAAAATACACTATGATAACATACAAAGGAAACAAATACAATGAACACACCCTCACTTACCCTGTTTGTCGACTCTGTTTGTAGTCTTTCCTGACTCTGTAGCCTCTGTATGCTGTAACACATATAATTGCCAAACAATGAATAAAATAACATCACATCAGAAACCAATTTTCTAGTATTATTGTTTATACAGTAGGAGAAAATCATAAGTCTGATTATTTAGAAAAATAACAGCACACATATTTAAGGTATCTGTAGTGGGTTTGTTCAAATCACTACTAAGTTTGAGCATTAATGTTTGAAAACCCCATTAATCAAAAAAAATTCCTAAATTAGTATGACTAATAGCGTATATTGCTTGGTTGTATCAAATGTAATGTTACAGTTTATTACTTGCATTCAAGCAGCTTTGATTTTGATTCTGTTACATACATTCAGATTATTTGATTCCTTTGATCATACACTAAGTGCATGTTTAGGATAAAAAACACAATGAGCTCCGAGTGAGTAATTAGTACTCTATAACACACACAAATGTGTGTAAATCTCAGAACAGATGAAAGCAGCTGCTCTAAAATGCTAAAGTAGTCATTTATTCCACTTTCAACAAGACGCCCAATTAAAAAAAACTCACAAAACGTATTCTTTAATCAGAGCAGAGGGTGCGAACGCAACTGTGTGAACTCATACTCACACACAGTGTGGGACTGTACAGTCTGTCACGTGTTGATGGGACAACATTGACCTCCATAGTATATAGTTTTTTTCATACTATGGAAGTCAATGTTTGGTTACCAACATTCTTCAAAATATCTTGTGTTCAACAGACGGAATAAATTCATACAGGTTTGCAACAACTTGAGGGTGAGTAAATTATTTCATTTTGGGGTAAACTATCCCTTTAAGTGTTGATTTAAACAGCCATAAGATATCATTTATAATTATATGACATATTTGCTTTGAATCTTTTATTGTATATCAACAAAACCAAATTGCATTGTTTCAGATGTAAATGGGTTACCAGTTAAGTTAAAAATAGCTCACACTCTCCTAACCACTTATGATGTAGTAAGACACTGTGAAGATTTTAAATAAACAACGAAACTATGGAACTAAACTCCATTATAACTTAAGTGGATATAACATGGTGTTCATCGTGTTATAAATCTTAAAAGTTATTACCACAAATAGATAAGTATTATATAATGTATTATAACTGTTGTTACAATTATTTGTGAGATGATACAACATAGTTTTATTTTTTTATATAAGCTATTATGTATGGAAGCTTGTTTCCGCCACTGAATAAAACAATTTAAAAGATAACTGCGACTTTTTATCTCGCAATTCTGACTTTGAAAAAAATTACTTTTTTCCCCTCAGAATTGCAAGTTTATATCACAATTCTGACTTTAAAACTCGCAATTACCTTTATTTTTTATTCAGTGGCGGAAACAAGCTTTAATTATTATTCATACATTATAATGGCTTAAAATACCCTTAGAATGCATTATAAACACAGGCTTCATAGAATGGCAATATTTTATAAAGCCTTTATATATAATGCATTAGTATTTTAATGCATTAATTATGTCTTGTAATGTATGGTCTCATCAATAATTATAACCACAGTTGTAATACATTATAATACTTATCTATTCATTGAACACACCCTTAGAAAGATGCAATAAAACACATGACAAACAACCAATTTTGGCGGTAACATGGAACCTGCTAATATTATAAAGCATTTTAACTTTGGTTACAATTATTTAGAGAAAAAATACTGCATTATATAAAGTATTGCCATTCTATGAAGCCTGTGTTTATAATGCATTCTAAGGGTATTTTAAGCCATTATAATGTATGAATAATAATTAAAGCTTGTTTCCGCCACTGAATAAAAAATAAAGGTAATTGCGAGTTTTAAAGTCAGAATTGTGATATAAACTTGCAATTCTGAGGGGAAAAAGTAATATTGCCAAGATGAAACTCAGAACAGAATGGTCACAGAAACTTCCCTACACTAAAAAAGGTATCATCTAAATTTCTAAATTTGACCTAAAACCTCAATTTTAGGTGTCTAGTTCATTTACTAGCCACACAATTAAAAAATAGCTCTTTAAGGTAACAAATACAGGTTACCACTTTAGTTTTTTTCCCATAGGTGTATGAATATCCTATGCATATAGAAAACGTTCCCCCACTGAAAGCCTTTTTTTTCTATTCTGCTTACTGTGCTCAGCATATTCTCTGCATATGGATCTCGAACGTTTGAAAGACGAGTGTTTATTTTAGAAATGCTAATGCGGCCCACCTCAAAGAGGATACACACCTCTACACAGCTCTGAACATGTGCCGTACACCGGGCCACCTGCACCAGTGGACATACTGTGAGCACAGAGCGAGAGAGAGACGTCTGCCAAAAAGGGGAACTGAAGTACTCCAGAAGAGGAGAGGAGAACAATAGCATCACTCCTCCCTCTCCTTCCTCCCCCTGGACCCCTGCCTCAGAAGACGAGAGAGAGAGGCGATGGAAACGCACCCGAGAAGGTTAATACGCCCGCTTTGATCTCCGCCAGGCCACACCGAGGAAGAATTCATTTACATTTCAGATGAAAAGGGTGACAGTATAAAAAGCCATCTTGTTTCTGGTATGTGAGAGTCTGTAATGGGCCGGGAATGTGAGAGAGGAAGTGGCAGGGAACCCCCAACACCCCCCATCTCTCTCTCTCTCTCTCTCTCTCTCTCTCTCTCTCTCTCTCTCTCTCTCTCGCTCTCTCTTCGCTCCTCTGTCGCCTGCACTGGGAAACAGATGAAAGCAAAGAGGGCTCAAAATGCAGCTTTCTACTGAAACATGGGGACCAAATGCTGTGACCCAAACTTTCAAAAGAGACGCTGGCTCCACACATTATTAATTTAGCAGCTCTGTTTCATGGGATTGTTTGTTGAGATCAAAAAAGGTACTTTGTGAAAATGCTGAAAATTATGATTGGAGGAAAAAAAAAATGCAAGTTGGAAAGATTTGGAAAGACAGACAGAGGGAGCTAAACGTATTTACATTTTTATTACTGCTGCTATTTATTTTTCTCTCTTATTTTTTTCCAAAAACGCAAGGTAACTTTTTTTTTTTAAATGTTTTTGAAAGACAAGAAATATTGTGGAAAAACTGCTACAATTTAAAATATTTGGATATATTTTAAAATGCATTTTATTTTATTTCTATTAGCCTCTATTTAGTGTCACATGATCTTTCATTAAATCATTCTAATATGTTGATTTGTTGCTCAAAACATATTCATTATTATTATTATTACTACTGTTAAAAACAGTTGTGCTGCTTAATCTTTTTTTCAGGATTATTTGATAAATAGACAGTTTAAAGGAACCTTTTATTGTGGCCAGCCTAAGGCACACCTGTGCAATAATCATGCTGTCTAATCAGCATCTTGATATGCCACACCTGTGAGGTGGATGGATTATCTCGGCAAAGGAGAAGTGCTCACTAACACAGATTTAGACAGATTTGTGAACAATATTTGAGAGAAATAGGCCTTTTGTGTACATAGAAAAAGTCATGAAAAATGGGGGCAAAAACAAAAGTGTTGTTTATAATTTAGTTCAGTGTAATTTCATTTATTTATTTTGTAGTGTTATTCTAGTTTGATTTTCATCATTTCTATTTTACTTTATTTTGCACTTTTTCATTGTTTGCAGCTAATATGCAAATAGGTTTACAAATGAGTGTTTCTTTTCATTCCAATAAATCAGACTACCCTGAAATTGAGAGAAAGAAAAGTATAGAGTAGAAATTCTCCAGGAAATATTTCCACAACTTTGTGACATGAATTGTATTGGGTTGAACAGAGCACTCAGAGGTGTGTACCTGACTGGATCTGCACAGCAGCCTGCTCGCGCTCTTTCTTTATCAGCTTCAGATTCTGACGGGCCATGTGACCCCTCCAGGCTGAACAGAGACAGAAGGAAAGAGATGATGTTACTAAAAACACAGAAAATGAGTTACTGGTAAACAATTTCTAGCGACCACAGCAATGTTTTACAAATCAGAGATTTTTTTTCTGTTGACCTAGTTCAACAAGTAGTTCAGATATTTACTTACAATATTTTCCCTGGATAATGAGTCACATACAGTATATGAAAAAGTAACTTTTAGTAACATTTTAATATATTTATAGTAATGATTTTGAACCATTGAACATTCATTTATCATAATATGATGTACACTACTGTTCAAAAGTTCGAAGATTTTTAAAGAAATTAATACTTTTAATCAGCATTAAAGGGGACTTATTATGCCCTTTTTCACAAGATGTAATATACGTCTCTGGTGTCTCCAGAATGTGTCTGAAGTTTCAGCTCAAAATTGCCCACAGATCATTTATTATAGCTTGTCAAATTTGCCCCTATTTGGGTGTGAGCAAAAACACACCGTTTTTGTGTGTGTCCCTTTAAATGCAAATGAGTTGCTGCTCCGCCCCCTTTCCAGGAGAAGGCGGAGCCTTTACAGCTCCTGCTTCAGATACTCCGGCAGCAACACAACTGGAGAATCTCACACAGGCAAAATGTCAGAAATGTCAAAAAGGGAACCATTTCCCCAATTTCTAAACCTCTGTCCAACCTGTATCTTGTTATCAGCCACCAAATTCAAGAACCTGTACGTCCAATTTTTCCTTGAAAAATCTTGTATCTTTCTAATGCATTATTGAGTGTTGTTTCCACTGCAGTTTTTTGTGTATGACCTGTGTTTACCCCTTTATTTGCCTTTTGTTTGGACGTTGTATGCCTGGTTGGACTGTCTTGCTGGATTGAACCCTTACATATCTTACGACCCTGTCCTTGTATTTGCCCAATAAATCCTCTGCACATGAACCCCGCTGTGCATCCCGAGTCTTTTGTGTTATAAGTGACTTCTTTGAAAAACATACACATATTTTGAAAGGTTTTGAAAGTTAGTGTATGTAATTCAAAGCAAGTTATTACATTATAAATGCAACTTTTATTGCAATTATATTGTCCTTGAAAATTATTTGTATTTTTTTTTAACCTGACTGAATGATAACTGCCCCGTTGTTTCGTCTCTCTCTCTCTCTGCGGTACCGCCGAGCCCCCAGCCAGCCCTTGGTGTAGGCCTGAATCAACACCACACGAGCGATCACTTCCCGCAACATCAGATTGAGCTGCTCCACGTGATAATACTTCAGAAACACCTGCAAAGACACGTACACACATCTATTCAGATGCAGGGAAGCATACTTATACCTCACAATGAACACTCTACCTTCATGTGTCTGTCCGAATATAATCGCAATCAATGGGTTCGGGATGAAAGAGGACACAAAAATGTAAGGAAAGAAACCATGACCTGGAAGTTTTGGTCTGACAGGCAATGCATAAAAGAGAAAGCTAGATTTGTTTTCTGTGCTATTACAGTTTTTCTCAAATGCTAAAACACAAAAGCCAATCCTCTAAATCAAATGACCAGTTGTCTAAACACATTTACTAAATCTAGCCATCATTTTCCAATATCATAAACACATTTCACATGAAGACACAATTCACAAAACACAATCCTCCGTTCTCATAAATCTTAACACATTTTTCCTTGCTAAAACACAAGTTGCAAAAGAACTCTGCTCATATTCTCAAATGAAAGCTCATGTGATGCAAAATGCTTGCCACAGTCAGCAATATTTGAACACAATGAACACACCTGGCGTCATTCATTACACACAACGACTCAAAATTGAAGACACTTGTTGCTAATGCTGTGACCACATGTATAAAAGCAAGTTCAGAGTGCACAGTTTGCTGAAGATTACAAACAAACACAATGGATGAAGGCAGAGTCAGGGGAAGAGGAATTCGAGTCAGAGGAGGGAGAAGAGCTGGCCATGGAAGAAGAGGAGCAGGCCAACGAGGAAGAGGAGAAGGTCCAGGAGGGAGAGCAAGACAACCTCGCACCATCATTACGGACGAGATGCGAGCAACAGTCATTGACCATGTCATTGTCCATGGCATGACAATGGCTGAAGCAGGACTAAGAGTCCGTCCAAACCTGAGTAGGTTCACCGTGGCCACCATTATCAGGGCATTCAGACAACACAACAGGTATTGTCAACACATGTTTCTTTCTTTAGAGTTGAAAGAATGCCACATAGAGGTGGGAGGGTTGCCATATTTACAGTGGCACAAGAAACCCTCATTGTGGATATGGTTCGTGAGAACAACCTCATTAGACTCCGGGAGATCAGAGACAAAGTCATTGCCGATAATGTCAACTTTGAGAGTATTGATGATGTCAGCTTGGCCACAATAGACCGAGTTCTCCGGCGCCAAAAGATGCGGATGAAACAGGTCTATAGGGTTCCCTTTGAGCGCAACTCTGCGCAACACAAAGACCTACGTTACAAGTATGTGCAAGTAAGTATACATCCATGTTCACAGTACAGTTAGTGGACATACTGTGTTGCTCAGTGGCCTACAGTACTTCTGGACAATACTGTGCTACCTGATTGACTGTTGTTCTGAACACCTGTGCACTTTCACATTTTCACAGAGGATATTGCAGTTGGACGCGATGGCTAGACCTCATGAGTACCTCTTCCTGGATTAGGCTGGCTTCAACCTGCAGAAACGAAGGCAAAGAGGCCGTAACATCATTGGCCAAAGAGCCATCACTGAGGTTCCTGGCCAACGGGGGGGTAATATTACTCTTTGTGCGGCCATGGGTTTGGAGGGGCTTGTCCACCGGCATGCTGTCCTTGGGTCTTACAACACCCAACGTCTCCTCACCTTCCTAGAGGAGCATTTATGTGATCATTTGGGACAATGTACGCTTTCACAGAACAAACCAAATCAGAGAGTGGTTCACCACCAACAGTAACCACTTTTTAAACGTCTGTCTGCCACCCTACTCCCCTTTCCTGAACCCTATAGAGGAGTTCTTCTCATCGTGGAGATGGAAGGTTTATGACAGACAACCATACACTAGAGAGAACCTCCTAAGGGCAATGGAGCTGGCCTGTGTTGACATCCCAGTGGAGGCCTTCGAAGGATGGATTCGCCATTCCAGGGCGTTTTTCCCACGGTGCCTGGCAAGAGACAATATAGCCTGTGATGTGGCCCGATGCCGCACAGTGATTGTGGTGTGTGTGTGGTGTGAATAAAGTAAATAAAAAACTTCACACCCTGATCATGTTTTCAAGAGTACTGTTGTGTGCAATAGATTCTGTTTTTGCATTGAGTTGTGTTACAGTAGTGTACATGCAGAATTTATACTCTTCATATGAAACTCACAAATCTAAATGCCTAATCCTCTGCAGAGATCTAAGAAGATCCATTACTGTAAAGTTTCTAAAAATATGCATTGGCAGTTATGAAACAAAGAACCTTCTCACAAATTGAGCATTGTGTTTTCAATTGTTTTGCTGTAGTGTGTAATGATGTGTATAGTGTTTACATTTTTGAAAGCTTCGAGCTGCTCTTTTGGTGTGAAAGTTTGAGTTTTGAAGTGAGAAGGTGTGGTTGTGTTTATGTAGCTTTAGAAAAGGGTGTTGTGTTTAGACATTGGGGAACATTGGGGAAACGTTTGTGAAATGTGTTTTAGCATTTGAGAAAAACTGTAAAGTATATATATTATATATCTATAGTAGACATGTCACTTAACCTTCTCTGAGACACAAAGTCAGACATGTGTACAGCTTGTTTAGTTAGTTGGACAATGTCTAGAGCTCTTCCTGCCTGATCCACAGCTCTAGGTATATATTTTATCAGACATCCAAACAGCTGTCAGGAGCATAATAAAAGGGGAATACCTGTCATACACTGTAAAAAAAATATGAATCATGTTTAATTCAATGTGTTACATGCAGATTCTTTGCCATTTCTGAGTGAAATTATTAATATTTTTTTAGTGTAGTAACTTTTAAATTACTACAAACTCTACCTTAGTCTTGCCCAGGACCCAGTGTTCCAGTTTGGCTTTCTGCAGTATAATGATGGCGTTCTCTTTACTGCCTTCTGGCATCTGATGGGCACGGAAGGCCAGATAGTAATACCTACAAGAAAACAAGATGATCAGACTCAGATTACACCAGTCAAAAAAGCACAAAAACAAACCTCAAACCCAAGCTCTAACTTTCATTCAACTTGACTGATCATATTGTAAGTTGTACTGGTGAAATATGTACCGGTAATTGTTTTGATGCTTTCTTTTATACACGTTTAATGTGCAAGTAAGATTTAAGGCAAAGGTTTGAATGTTTGAATGAAGAATTTTCACAAATGAACAAATAATTTTGAAGCCTAAACGTAGGCTATAATTATTTTATTTTTAAACACCACGGTCACATTACTTCAACGTCACCATCATGAAGCTTCCAACACCTCTTTCAAACTTTATTTAAAAAACATAAATTTTCCCTGAAAGTTTGGTTACAATAGTTTGCAAGACTGCGTTTATAAACACAATAAGGGGGGTAAAATCAGACTAGTGAGTAAATGAGTTTATCTGTTCGATGTCATGATTATTGGGTTATAACGTCCTGACAACCTTTATAGTCATTTCAAGACTAGTAAAAGCTTTTTAAAAAAAGCACAAATGGGGTATCACTGATGTATTTTATGCATTTTTAAATAAAACGTAAAAATATCTTGTTAACATTTTTAAATTGTTTTTTGGTTAAATGCCTGAAATAATTTTTTGTAGTAAAAAAAAAACAGATGATGTAAATAGCTAAATGCTAGGAATAGCTAAAATGCTAACTTGTTTCCATATTTTTGCCTAAACATACATCATACCTACCAGCAACATTCTAGATTTAATAATGCTGGGGCAACGATTAATCGGGATTAATCGCATCCAAAATAAAAGTTTGTGTTTACATAATACATGTTTGTATACTGTGTATAATTATTCTGTATATATAAATAAATATAATCGCATACATGTATATATTTAAGAAAAATTTGTTAATAGGCTAATCTAAATTATATATAAATATATACAGGCAAATATTTCTTAAATATATACATGCATGTGTGAGAAAATAATTATACACAGTACACACATATATTATGAAAAAACTTTTCACATGACACAAACTTTTATTTTGAATGCGATTAACCACGATTAATCGTTGCCCATTTAACTAAATATATTTAATATTTTATTGTTTATTTTGTTAAAGATTAATTTGACACCATTCACTAAATTAAGTATCACATACCGGTACTTAAAGGGATAGTTCACTTTGAAATCAATTTTTGGTATGTTTTAGCTTACCTCAAGGGCATCCAAGATGTAGGTGTCTTTGTTTCCGCAGTAGTTTCAATTTTAATATTTTTAGGTCAAACCGTTCTTGTCTGTCAGTCATATAATGCAGGTCTATGGTCACCACCTCAAAGAGCATGCACAGAGAAGTCCAAATTAAACATGATTTAATGACTCGTAAATGTAAGTACACATTGATGGCCTAAGACACGAAACGAGCATTTTGTGTGAGAAAACGAACAGTGTTTATATCGTTTTTACCTCTTGTAACCACAGTCACGTCCAAGTGATCTGAGGGCGCCGGCACTTCGGTCTGTGCGTTACAAGAGGTAAAAACGATATAAATACTGTTAGTTTTCTCACACAAACCGCTCGTTTCGTGTCTTAGGCGATCAATGTGTACTTACATTTACGAGTCATTAAATCATGTTTAATTTGGACTTCTCTGTGCATGCTCTTTGAGGTGGTGACCATAGACCTGCATTATACGGCTGACAGACAAGAACGGTTTGACCTAAAAATATCAAAATTGAAACTACTGCGGAAACAAAGACACCTACATCTTGGATGCCCTTGAGGTAAGCTAAAACATACCAAAAATTAATTTCAAAGTGAACTATCCCTTTAACATAGCAACTCATCATTTTATTGCAATTCCGTTCTACTAGTGGAGCAGAAATAACACACCTCTGATAAAAGAGCATGGTGAGACTATCTTTCTAGATCTCACTATGATAGCATCTTTCTGCCACAAAAAAAAAAACACAGATAGGTAAAGCGTCACCTGATTCTCTGATAAAACGATAAATATGGGGCTTTTGTAGCTTTGTTGTTATAGTCTGGGGGCCTTCAGTTATACTTCTGAATACACCTGCCTATAAATAAAATGGCATGCATTTCAGAAACGAGTCTCATCGAAACATCTGAAGCTTGCGGTTGATCCTGGGTATTTATTTACTCTGAAGAGGAAGATTTCAGCCTTTGTGTTTAAGAAAAAAAAAAACTGCCTTTGATTCCACTTGAACCGTGCTCTTTCATAATTATGCTCCTGATAGCGGTTATGTCTCTGGTAGAAATTACAAAAAAGGCTCTCCTTCACAACATCAGAGAAGGTTTTCCAGAAGAGATGCATCCATTTCTTCATATAGAAGCTGTTATTTTTACAAAATCAGTGTGGATCAGACAGGAAGAGCTCTAGACTTTGCACGACTAAGGACATGCAAACAGAACGTTCACAGAGTATTGCTTTTTCATGCGAACTGGTCGGGGAAGTCTGGGGAAAATACGGATAATCAGGACACTTCTGTGATCAAAAGGACGACAGGAAGAAAAAAAAAAAAAACCGTGCATTTCAGCGGCTCCTCTGAGTGTGGAGAAATTGTCTGGGATGTTTATGTAAAAGAGATGACCTACATGTCCACCATCTCACGGCCCACGAGAGAAAGAGATGGATGGGTTGAAAGAAAACGCAAAAAAGCGAAAAGTTTATGGAAAATGAAGTGCGATTCCCTAAGCCTCGGAAAAGTAAATTTGGACCATGAATTTCCTCTGCGCTGAGAAACTTTCAGCGGATTCACTCCGCCCCTTCAAAGTACCATTTCACCACTAATTACTCAACCAGAGTCTAATTTAGCATCACTTGTATTCTCAAAGGCTTAATGACCTATTATTGATAAGATGATGGTCTTCTTTCAGCACTATCAAGATATATAGATAATAAACCTGCGAGGAGCTTTAGGGAGCGATTCAATATGCGCTCATGGAGCTTTGATCTCTCTTAACTGTCTGTCTGTCTGTCTTTCTTCCTTCTTTTTATGAAGCCCAAGAGCTCCAGCTAATTAAATCTAATAACATTCCTGTAGTCCAACAGGAACACCCGGAATAATGTCATTTTGACTGCATATCTGATGAAGCCCGGAGTCAGAATGTTTTTTTTTTTTTTTTTTTTTTGCAGGATAACATAATCATTATGACCACCGTTGTTAAAGGATTAGTTTACTTTTAAAAAAAAACTTTTGCTGATAATTTACTCACCCCCATGTCATCCATGATGTCCATGTCTTTCTTTCTTCAGTCGAAAAGAAATTAATGTTTTTGATGAAAACATTCCAGGATTTTTCTCCATATAATGGAATTCAATGGTAGCCAAACGGTTCAAGGTCTAAATGACCGTTTCAGTGCAGCTTCAAAGGGCTTTAAACGATACCAGACGATGAATAAGGGTCTTATCTAGAGAAACGATCGGTCATTTCAAAAATAAATAAAAAAGTAAAAGTTTTATAGGCACAAATGCTCGCCTTGCGAACTCTCCTGTTCGAACTCGTTCATCAAAATGAACAAATCTTTTTTCGAGTCATTGACTCGTTCATCAAAATGAACGAATCTTTTTTCGAGTCAATGACTCAAAAAAAGATTCGTTCATTTTGATGAACGAGTTCGAACAGGAGAGTTCGCAAGGCGAGCATTTGTGCCTATAAAACTTTAACTTTTTTATTTATTTTTGAAATGACCGATCGTTTCTCTAGATAAGACCCTTATTCATCGTCTGGTATCGTTTAAAGCCCTTTGAAGCTGCACTGAAACGGTCATTTAGACCTTGAACCGTTTGGCTACCATTGAAGTCCATTATATGGAGAAAAATCCTGGAATGTTTTCATCAAAAACATTAATTTCTTTTCGACTGAAGAAAGAAAGACATGGACATCTTGGATAACATGGGGGTGAGTAAATTATCAGCAAAAGTTTTTAAAAAGTGAACTACTCCTTTAACATAACCTCTGTAAAATGGAGCAGGAAAGGTTCTGCGTGGTTTCTTTTTGACCCAAGTCAGAATCCCAAGTCTATAATATTATGAACTCTAGAGTCTCTCCTTCAATATGTCTAATTGATTTTATTGTCCTCCAGGTGAAAATCATAAGTCCAGTCACTTAACAGCACACATATAGTAAGTTACATGCCAACGTTTACTATTCAGGGCTAAAGGCACAGTTTATCCAAAAATGGAAATTCTGTCATCATTTACTCACCCTCATGTCGTTCCAAACCTGTAAGACTTGCGTTCATCCCTTGGAACACGAATGAAGACATTTTTAATATTCTCTCATCATTTGTGCCCATCCTTTGGAAATCCAACCAAAATTTCCAAGCTTCATAAAGTTAATAAAGATGATATGATAATCCATTTGAACCGAGTGGTTTATTCCAAGACTTCTGAGGAGACACTATTGCTTTATATGATGAACAGATTTAATTTAAGGCTTTTATTCGCATTTAATCATTGATCAGCACATGTACATAGAGTACATATGTTAAAACATGCCAAATGAAAGAATAAAAAAAAAAAATCTTAATTTGTGTCCTGAAGATGAATGAAAGTCTTAAAGTCCCCCTGTATAGTAAATCAGTTCATCCCTTTAAACTCATATTTGATCACCAAAATGACATATTTAAAATATTTCTTCATGCCTTAAAATAGCTTGTATGTAACTTACACCCTTGCCTCATTTAGTATACGCGGTTCTATGAATATGCTAATTAGCTCCGCCTCCACTCACTCACAGCAGCTCAGAGATCCATTCGCTTTCTCAACTTACTGAGATAAACGCTGCACAATGGTATCGTTCTTCACAACGTTGGACACATAACGATAATTAATATGATTAGCCTTTTGCTTGACTATGTTATCAAACAGCTTATAATGTGTTGCTAATGTTATACAAACTATGTTCCCGTTCTCAGTTTGCCTTCTAACGATCATCAGAAATGCTCTGAACAACTCAGAACGTCAGCGGAGAAAGGCATTTAGTTCATCATAACATCGTAATATACATCATACACCCGCTATATTGCTAAATCAACCCGATTTTTCATATCAACAGAAAAATATACCGGGATAACCTAGTTTGTTGTTATTGATATGCTAAAGCTCTCCGGCACGATGACATGATTGATTACAAGGTAGTGTGTGACGTCAGAAACACCAGCGATTTCAAACTGTGTTTTTGAGACTGTCTTTGGTTCACTGCAGTTTTAAGGAGAAAATACTCAGCAATAGTGTTGACTTATGAATTTACACATGGTTTGTCTTAAAGCACATTAAAAACACCACATAGACATATAAACAACATTAAAAGCTTGATTTTTACCACAGGGGGCTTTAACGTTTTGAAACTTATCCTTTAGGTGTTTAATCAGATCCCTAAATATGAGCAACATCACTAATTAAATGAACCACAAAATGAACAAAAATCCCATTTTAAGTAGATCTTGTAACATAAGCTAATGAAGTGCATAAAAAATTGAACTCAACAGTATTCTCCCTGTGAATTGTCAGTCGTGTTGTGTCATTCCTAATCTCTCTCCTCCCGCTCTCATTAGCAGCTTGTTTTGTGTGATCTTCTTTGTTTCTCAGGCCCTGTGGGACGAGCACAACACTCATTCTGTGAGTGTTATGTTACTCCGTGGATGTTTTCTACCTGTTAACAAACTCCTCGATGAGTATCCGGTGAGAATAACCCTGTCGGCGGATGTTGACAGTCTCTAGGATGCCGGTGTAACGCAGCTGAACCATTACACGCTCCTTATTGAATCGCAGAGCCTGGCGGTCATCATTGGGTTTGATGCAGCGGACGAAATGAGGTGTGCCGACCACCATCTTAGACAGCAGGTCCATGAGAGAGTACTGAAAGAGAAGATGCGTACACACACACACGTTGGGTTTTAGTGTTTTATGGGGACTTCCTATAGACACAATGATTTTTATATAGTACAAATGGTATATCCTATCCCCTAACCCTGACTCTACCCTTAAACAAAGCCCTCCCAGAAAAATTTCAAAAAACATAATTTAGTATAATTTAGAAGCTGTTGTCCTCATGGGGACCAAAAATGTCCCTACAAGGACAAAGATTTCTGGTATTGCCACCCAAAAGAAAAAATTACTAACCCTCATGTCGTTCCAAACCTGTAATATTTTCGTTTATCTTCGGTACACAATTGAAGATCTTTTTAAACTTTTTGATTTCTGTTCCTCCATTGACAGCTACGCAACTACCACTTCATAAAGTTCATAAAAGAGATTGTAAAACTAATCCATATGAATTGAGCAGTTTAGTCCAAATTTCGAGACTCGATCGCTTTATATGATAAACAGATTGAATTTAGGCTTATTCACATATTAACATTGATCAGCGAACATAAACAGAAGCTCGAGCGAACCTACTTGATGCGCGAGAACAAACCTCATTGGTTCTTGCTGAAGCTCAAACGCGCTGCGTTTAACACGAGAATGAACCTCATTGGTTCTTGCTGAAGCTCAAACGTGCTGCGTAACACGAGAATTGTCATGATTTCTTTCTTGTTTTACTCTTGTCTTGTGTGGACTTATATGTTATTTCCTGTTTTGCTCCATGTTCTTCTTTTTTTGATGTTTTATGTGGGTTGGCAAATCAACTTATGGTGCATATTCCCCTACTTACCAGGATGGAGTGTGAGGAATTATGATATCAAAGGAAAAATATTACTACTAATAATAATAATAATAAATTGCGCCATGTTTTGTAGTCTTTTGTAGTTTTTCTTGATTAGTTCCTGATTGTTCCCAGGTGTCTTGTTTGCCTATCACCCCTTGTGTATACATACCTCAGTGTTTCTCATGTTCTTGGTCTGGTGTTGTCCTATGTGGATGTTATGTGTGCTCTGTTAAGTTCTGGTTATCATTTGTTTGGAATCTTCTGTTTGTTGCCTGTATTTACTTTTGTTGTTTTGTTTTAATAAAATAGTCACTGCATTTGGATCCTCCACTGTCATTTCTGAACAGTCTCATAACCAGAATGAACCTCTGCTGAAGCTCAAACGTGATGCGTAACACGAGAATGAACCTCATTGGCTCTTGCTGAAGGAAGCTCAAACGTGATGCGTCACACGAGAATGAACCTCATTGGTTCTTGCTGAAGCTCAAACGAGCTGCGTAACACGAGAATGAACCTCATTGGTTCTTGCTGAAGCTCAAATGTGCTGCGTAACATGAGAATGAACCTCATTGGTTTTTACAGAAGCTCAAACGTGCTGCGTAACACGAGAATGAACCTCATTGGTTCTTGCTGAAGCTCAAATGTGCTGCGTAACATGAGAATGAACCTCATTGGTTTTTACAGAAGCTCAAACGTGCTGCGTAACACGAGAATGAACCTCATTGGTTTTTACAGAAGCTCAAACGTGCTGCGTAACACGAGAATGAACCTCATTGGTTCTTGCTGAAGCTCAAACATGCTGCGTAACACGAGAATGAACCTCATTGGTTTTTACAGAAGCTCAAACGTGATGCGTCACACGAGAATGAACCTCATTGGTTCTTGCTGAAGCTCAAACGTGCTGCGTAACACGAGAATGAACCTCATTGGTTCTTGCTGAAGCTCAAATGTGCTGCGTAACACGAGAATGAACCTCATTGGTTCTTGCTGAAGCTCAAACATGCTGCGTAACACGAGAATGAACCTCATTGGTTCTTGCGGAAGCTCAAACGTGCTGCGTAACACGAGAATGAACCTCATTGGTTCTCGCTGAAGCTCAAACGTGCTGCGTAACACGAGAATGAACCTCATTGGTTCTTGCGGAAGCTCAAACATGCTGCGTAACACGAGAATGAACCTCATTGGTTCTTGCGGAAGCTCAAACGCGCTGCGTAACACGAGAATGAACCTCATTGGTTCTTGCGGAAGCTCAAACGCGCTGCGTAACACGAGAATGAACCTCATTGGTTCTTGCTGAAGCTCAAACGTGCTGCGTAACACGAGAATGAACCTCATTGGTTCTCGCACCTCAAGTGAACATGCTTGAGCTTCCGTTTACCACAACTGATGTGTGAGTTGATGAAGTTGAGTAAAAGCCTAAATTAAATCTGTTTATCATATAAAGCGATCGAGTCTCTTCAGAAAATTTGGACTAAAGCGCTCAATTCATATGGATTTGTTTTAAGATATCTTTTTGAACTTTTTAAAGCGTCAAATGGTGCTTTTCCATGGTACGGCTTGGTGCGGCTCACTTTTGTGGTACGGCTCACTGTGTACAGTCCCTAGTATAGTACCTAGGTTCAAAGCGAGCCGTACTGACACGAAAATGTGACGTGTAAACAATGCAGATCACTGATTGGTAAGAGAGAATCGTCACTACAAATTTGTGACACGAGGTGCAGACGTTCCTCTCGCTGGTAGCCGATGAGCAGCAGTAAAGGCGGCACAACTATGATGATCAGTCTATAATCCCACCCACTTTGAAGCAGTACTGAACTGCAGTGGAAAAGCAAACCGAGCCAAAGTAAAGCGAGTCGAGCCGTGCTACGAAGTGGAAAAGCGCCTATAGTTGTAGTTGCGTAGCTGTCAATCAAGGAACAGAAATCTCTCAGACTTCATCAAAAAGATCTTCATCTGTGTCTTGAACATGAGCGAAAGTCTTACGGGTTTGGAACGACATGAGGGTGAGTAATTGATGACAGAACTTTAACTTTTGGGTGAACTATCCCTTTAAAACAGAATGATAATATACAATAATGTGATGTGCAGAGGATTCACCCTGAAATAAGACGCCACTGTCTGTCTCCTCATGTTAGTGGTTTCCTCAGGGTGACGCATCATTTCCATTGTGTCCACCTAAACACACATAAACACACTTACTGTAGCTTAGCCTGCATGCACACATCACCAATTTACAAGTACACAGAACTGGTCACATAGAACAACATCCACTTTAGCCCTAGGATGAATTATCGTTAACACTTTCAAATTAAAATAAGGTTTCCTTAAAGTCTGGTCAGGCATAGGAAGAGCAGATGAAGAGGTGGCTCTAAAAGCAGCCATATAACATTACTCATAAACAAAAACACAGAAGATAATCCAACATCTTGATCCAAGCAACGATCCCTGAGCACGATTGGTTTAATACTGCAAAGATGTTCTTTGATAATGAACTTCACACTTTCAACTGTTCCTAACAAGGACAAGACATGATGTGTATAACAGCCATCTCTACAACAGACCTCATGAATTTATCAAGGTGATGCATAATTTAGAGCAGGTCTATACCAGCAAAGTGTGTCTTAATATTCTATTTCATCTGAGTGCGTGGAGGCAGGTGTGTGTGTGATCTTTATGAAAAACGTCTGAGAAACTGAAGGGTTGGACATGAACCCTGACTGAGAGACAATCGAACTAACCCAGTGTTTTAATAACACATCTGTCCCGCTTCTGCTTACATGCGGGGCTTTTTACAAGAGCATCTCATCTGTGACTGAAGCAGTTTAAAAGTATCTGCAATATTAACCGGAACCAATTAATTGGGTTCTGTGCACTGGTGTCTAATTATATTTCTCTGATACAGCAGGTAGTCTGCAGGACTGTTTTAATCTTACCCGCAGAACGGAGGAAAAGGGAGAGATAATTATCCAGGGTGTTCCTTCATGGGAACAGTAACCCAGAACTGAAGTTTGGACATATTACTGCAGCATGAAGCAGACTGCCCAAATCCAGCTTTATGAAGTCCTCAATCTGACCTAGATCTAAACACATGAAAACTTCACCTAGGCCTGTCACAATCATTCATTTTCTGCTGATGATTAATTGTAATACAATTAATTGTGATTAACAATTTAATTCTGTTTTGTTTATCTAAATTACAGTGCAAGCCCAATATATTATTATTTAATTACTTGAAATAATTTATAATATAATAATAATAAAAATCATACTAAAATTGGTGCATATGATACATTTTAATGCAGTTAAAAATAAAATAATATAATATAATATAATATAATATAATATAATATAATATAATATAATATAATATAATATACACTCACCTAAAGGATTATTAGGAACACCATACTAATACTGTGTTTGACCCCCTTTCGCCTTCAGAACTGCCTTAATTCTACGTGGCATTGATTCAACAAGGTGCTGAAAGCATTCTTTAGAAATGTTGGCCCATATTGATAGGATAGCATCTTGCAGTTGATGGAGATTTGTGGGATGCACATCCAGGGCACGAAGCTCCCGTTCCACCACATCCCAAAGATGCTCTATTGGGTTGAGATCTGGTGACTGTGGGGGCCATTTTAGTACAGTGAACTCATTGTCATGTTCAAGAAACCAATTTGAAATGATTCGAGCTTTGTGACATGGTGCATTATCCTGCTGGAAGTAGCCATCAGAGGATGGGTACATGGTGGCCATAAAGGGATGGACATGGTCAGAAACAATGCTCAGGTAGGCCGTGGCATTTAAATGATGCCCAATTGGCACTAAGGGGCCTAAAGTGTGCCAAGAAAACATCCCCCACACCATTACACCACCACCACCAGCCTGCACAGTGGTAACAAGGCATGATGGATCCATGTTCTCATTCTGTTTACGCCAAATTCTGACTACCATCTGAATGTCTCAACAGAAATCAAGACTCATCAGACCAGGCAACATTTGGTCTGTAGCCTCTTTTACCTATTTGTAGTGGAGATGAGTGGTACCCGGTGGGGTCTTCTGCTGTTGTAGCCCATCCGCCTCGAGGTTGTGCGTGTTGTGGCTTCACAAATGCTTTGCTGCATACCTCGGTTGTAACGAGTGGTTATTTCAGTCAAAGTTGCTCTTCTATCAGCTTGAATCAGTCGGCCCATTCTCCTCTGACCTCTAGCATCAACAAGGCATTTTCGCCCACAGGACTGCCGCATACTGGATGTTTTTCCCTTTTCACATCATTCTTTGTAAACCCTAGAAATGGTTGTGCGTGAAAATCCCAGTAACTGAGCAGATTGTGAAATACTCAGACCGGCCCGTCTGGCACCAACAACCATGCCACGATCAAAATTGCTTAAATCACCTTTCTTTCCCATTCTGACATTCAGTTTGGAGTTCAGGAGATTGTCTTGACCAGGACCACACCCCTAAATGCATTGAAGCAACTGCCATGTGATTGGTTGATTAGATAATTGGATTATTGAGAAATTGAACAGGTGTTCCTAATAATCCTTTGGGTGAGTGTTATATAATATAATATAATATAATATAATATAATATAATATAATATAATATAATATAATATAATATAATATAATATAATATAATATAATATAATATAATATAATATAATAATTCCCTTATTTGAATCAAATGTGATTGAAATTTAAACAGCACAATTATTGTGGTCTAAAATAATTAGGATTAGATCAAATAACCACACTCAGACAATTAATCAATTAATCAAGATAAGCCTAACATGGTAGAGCCACGGACCCTCGTATCTCCCAATAGTAAGACCATCTCTGTTTATTCTTGTCATAGAAACGCATAATTCCCAGACCGAGGATGTGAACAGCTCCGGATAGAACGTAGTCCACGTGTTGTCATCTCAAGAAGACTACGGTAATTATGACATGGCATGAATGCAGCATATGTTTCTATTGCTAGTCTATTGCAGGTGATAGGTGGTCTATCTGGGGAAGGAACAATCTCATTTCATAGAGCATTTGATTGGACCAAAATCTATACTGCAAGATAAGAGTCATTTATATTGTTGTTCCACTTTTCAAAAAAAAAAAAGAAAAAAAAAGTGTAAATGTAAAATGCATATATCTAAAAGTGAATTTTGTAATCTTTTAGGTGTACATTAGCCTTAAATGTTTTCAAAGCTAAAGACATGAACTAAAAGCTTCAAAATTAAAACTTAAAAAGGATAGGATGTGAACGCTTAAGAGCTGCTTCTCAAAACATTGATTCATAGTCTGAGGATTATTTAAAATAAAAATTATTATAGGTTTAGATAGATTTTCGTCCATTGGCTCAAAGAAAGACAAAACAAAATGGAAAATAAAGTAGTGGAAATTACATCAGAAAATATGAAGATGGATATGAAGAAATTCTTACCTTTAACAGGTATTTAGGAGACTGAGAGGAGAAAGGATAGTTCAGACAGATAATAGATAAAAAGCACAGAACAGTGAAGAACAGGGCTCTTTTTCAATGAAAACATACAAGAGTTCAGAGGTTCTGGAGCAAAATAATTACATCACAAGCCTCATCGGTTGTAATATATTCATTCAGATTGTGTAGTTGATGCAAAGGTATTTTACATGTGCCTCATGAAGTAACTACTACTGACCATAAACGCGTCACATCTTTAACACAAACAAATATATATAAGTCTAATATCATGACTAAGCTTTGATTTAACAACAAACCTGCAACTTTATTGAAAAGATAAAACTGTCCAAAAATCAGAAAAGTAACTAAAATATGTGTTGTGTAAATCCTTTTTATCGGAATTGATAAACGTATAAAAAAAACAGAATACTTTTATGACGAACGTCTGAATGTGCAGAAGACAGTGTAAGCTCGGACCTTATTCCTCCCGCTGCTCAGTTGTGGAGGCAGAGATCTGGACGCTGCTGTCACTCTTGCCCTGGATGTGGCCAGGTTTCCTGCTCAGCAAAGAGGAAACGCAGATCAGTGACACGTCAATCTTCCATCTGAAGCATGAATGAATAAAACAATATGGTAGTGTAGTGGTCTGGGCTCGCAACCCAAAGAATGCATGTTTGAACCCTGGAGGAGATCGGACCGGACTAGGATTACAAAGACTGCGATCTTGATCAAGACTGCTCTACCCTCAACCAAAGTGTCTGCAAAAATAACACAGTTATCAAACTGTTATTGCTTTCATAATCATATTTTTTCTCCTGATGACTGGTGAATAATACCAAAATTGCTAATTTTTCAATAACAGTAAAGGCCCCGATATACTCACGGCCAAGTTCTTTCTTATGCCTTTCTCTCAATAACAAAATAAACACACAACTAAAATAACAGCAATGAGAAAACAGTAGTTAAGAAAGAAACTGATCATATCGATGTGGATTTGTTTGCACAAGCTCTGCAATTTGGCACTCCAGTACAGTCATGTCACGTTTATTGATATAGCACTTTATACAATAGATTGTTTAAAAGCAAGCAACTTTACAAGCCATGTTTCCATCCACTTGTCAATCGAATTATCTGAAGTTCGGTGAAAAAACTCATGCGAATAAAGCTAGTGAAAGTGTGTTTCCATCAAACGGCTTTAAAGCGGATAAAAACCTGTGCGTAATGACGTCACATGCTGTTTTGCGATCAAATTGGTATATCGAATTGATTTGAGACATGTTAAGGTGTTTCCATTCATTTTCTCACCGAATCGCACAACATTCAAGCCAACATTTGCGAACAAAGTTTTGCTGGGCAAAATGGATCGGCCCATAATAACGTTTCCATCCGCGTTTATCGCATAAGCCGTATATCGATCAAGATAAAATCCGATGAGACCGATCGTATTTCATTTGAGTCGATATTCATGAAATTCAATCGAATTTTACTGTTTCCATAAGGCATTTTTCATTCGATATCACTTAATGCGGATAAAAACGTGTGGATGGAAACATAGCTACAGACTTAAACATAAAAAAAGAGTGTCAGTAGCCAAGTTTCCATCCACTTGACAATCGAATTATCTGAAGTTCGGTAAAAAAAACTCATGCGAATAAAGCTGGTGAAAGTGTGTTTCCATCCAACGGCTTGCGATCAAATTGGTATACCGAATTGATTTGAGACATTTTAAGGTGTTTCCATTCATTTTCGCACTGAATCGCACAACATTTGCGAACAAAGTTTTGCTAGACAAAATGGATCACGCCATCTACCAACAAATGATCAATATTGAACAAGTTGTAGCCTAATAGTGCTTATGCCAGCTGATAGTGATATAAGGGATAATGTATTGTTAGCCTGTATTCGCTATAACAACCGCCTTGCTATACATTATCCCGCATATTACATGCCTACCTACCAAATAAATCAATAATTTGACACAAAATATTGATTTAAAAAGGAGTTTATTGATTTATAAACCATTGTATTGCTTCCGCTAAAGAAAATAGCCCGTTCCGTCTCTGAACTGCGTCCATGGCAACGCTCTGTTTTTCATGGCAACGGTGTGTTAGCAGCGGTGTGTTATCAAGAAATAACAGACCGCATTCTACATTAGAATTCAACCAAGCCATGTAATAACAAGCTATAATAAGAAAACAACGACGCTATCAACACATTGCTATGATGATGCAGATGCACGTAAATGTCCGACGACAACGGAGGCGGCCTGTGGTGTGGGAACGACAGCGCTCCAAACAGTTCTGGGAGATCGTGGTTCAGAGACACTTTACGGAAACCCTTTGGTTGAAGCATTTTTTTTGCTTTGTGCACTTACATCTGTCTTTGCTGACACCCGCCATGTGTGCGCAAACAGAGTGGAAATACTGGGCGGGAATGAACTAAAACTTCTTCTTCTAGATGTTTGTGGCGTGTTGCAACCATAAAATGACCTAAAACTTACTCGCAATTCATTATTTATTCGGCAAATAGCGTTTCCATCAGCGTTTATCGCATAAGCCGTATATCGATCAAGATAAAATCCGATGAGAACGTATTTCATTTGAGTCGATATTCATGAAATTCAATCAAATTTTACTGTTTCCATAAGGC
The DNA here is from genome assembly GCF_029890125.1 of Rhinichthys klamathensis goyatoka. Lineage (NCBI taxonomy): Eukaryota > Metazoa > Chordata > Actinopteri > Cypriniformes > Leuciscidae > Rhinichthys > Rhinichthys klamathensis. The sequence continues at coordinate 320,711 of NW_026606798.1, read as the reverse complement.
ATTTTTCATTCGATATCCCTTAATTTGGATAAAAGCGTGTGGATGGAAACATAGCTAGTGTCTCTTTCAGAATTACAACAACATTTTCTACTATAAAGCAGCTCTCCAGTGTGTTCATGCTTTTTCTAATGGACATCCGACATGGAGAGACTGAACAGAAGACATGAACCAGCGAAGATTTCCACATCAAAGAAGGCGGAGCTTCAGAGAACACCTATTACCTAATAGCCACTGTCGACCAATGCTAGTTCGAAGGTGTTTAGCAGTTCCTGAAACGAACACAAAACAAACTTTTTTTGTTTGAAACGACGTCACACCAGTTTGTTCTTCGATTTCGCTTGAAGTAAATCGGGGCCTTAACCTGTATGGCTGTGGTCCCGACAGTGTGCCCTTTTGAAAAAGAAGAGCACTTAATTGTATTGAATTTTAGTGTACTTGAAAAAACGTAAGTATATTTAAATGAGTACTTGCAGATTGTCACGTGTGTGGCTGTAGTAAACGCACAATGCAGGAGATACAGAGAAATAAACAGTCTTTAATAATAAATCCAGAAACGAAGGAGAACACAACCACATTAAAACCATAAACAATACCACAAAAAGACCTAAGGAAACTAAATACAGGGAGAGTTAATTAACCAGAACAGAAACAGGTGCGCGATTAATCAGAAACTAAAGACCAATGATCACAGGCAAAATGGGAGCATGGAAAACGAAACCAAAACATGATGAAACTAAACAGACATTCTTTAACGGTTTGCCTGGAAACAAAGATGCCCTGACGCCAAACCCCCTCATGGAAGAAGAAAGCCGTCGTGTTTACAACTGTGACAATAAGAGCTTTTCAGGATCAAGTAAACGCTGGATTTTCAAAAGTATGTCAAGTATGTCAAGTTAGTGGCATGGAGTCTTTAAAATACGTCCAAGAGTTATTGTAAGGACATTGACGTTATATGTTCATGACCCTAAACATGACGTGGAACAAAACGAACTGTGATTGGTTGCTTTAAATGTCAGTCAGATGGCCTCTGGGCGGCCCTTGGCCAATGAAAGCTGCTATGGAGTCCAGACCTTCTGCCATGAGTCTGAAGGTCTGGCTACGCAAGACTAATATATTTTAAATGTGCTTCATTCCAAATGTGTTTAAAATACATAACATACAAGTTTCATTTTAGTTTAGTTTCATACACTGTTGGTTCGTTGGCCAGAGGAGAACTGCCCCCCTCCTCCCCCCCGACTGAGTCTGGTTTCTCCCAAGGTTTTTTTTTTCTCCATTCTGTCACCTGATGGAGTTTTGGTTCCTTGGCACCGTCACCTTTGGCTTGCTTAGTTGGGGACACTTATTCAACAATATTATTGATCTGCCTGCATTGACACCATTATATGAGAACTGAACTGAGCTGGATGATGACATCACTGTTTTCTCCAGAGTGGCTGTATAGATAAATGAACTACTCTATAGTTACTCTCTAACTACTAATAATTACTCTTTTAAAAGAATGTGAAATTATACTTTTTCACAAGGATAGCTTCTTGTAATAAACACATCTTGACAATATAAAATAATATTAATAAAATGACAAATGACTTAAACACAGTCATACTCTTTCATTAGTATAATGGGTCGTTCTAATAAAGCTGCAGCCTTCAAAAAACAACACAAGAGTCTTTGCCTTTCTGGACCTGCAAAGTGCGACCACATTGTAGACCTGCAATAACCTTCATTTACCCTGTAATTTAACATCATCATTAGTGTTTAAAAATAAATAAATAAATACAAAGTTCTGTCATGAAACTCTAGATAGCGCAGGCTGATAGTTCCTTAACTCAATCCCTTAGTGATCACATTGTTATCTACAAAGCACAGCTGATTGGTTGCTGTTGCATCAGTAGCCAATGAGCTTTCTGCTCAACATTCAAATACTTGGCATTGTTTGCTGTTAGCAGTCTGCAGGGCGCTTTCAGAAACCCTCCACCTTCCCCAGCTCCACCTGTATAGATCTGCTATGGAGGTTATTTAATGTATGTTATAAGTGAAGCAGCAGAATTGACAGTAGATGTCTGTACTTGCTCTGCAGCAGCAATAATAAATAGATACATTAACATTATCCATCACCATGCCAATCTCTCAGAGAGTTCTCATGACAGAAATAAATGTAAAAAATACTCCTTTAAGTGCACCTTTAACAGACAGCCTCAAAGGAGCTGTGTCGACCTTGTGACCTATGCACAGTCTAATATCCAAGTGCTGAAAGTATTCAGGATCAGAGTGAGGCATCACTGTCTATCATCTCTCCTCCCTATGGTTAATACACTCTCTTTCTGCTTCCTCTTAAACACGCACACACACGTCTTTGGGATATGAAACCCCACTGTTGCATATGCAGCACCGTCTGAGCTTTTCAAAAGTTTCTGCACAAGATGTCCAAATGTTTTCCCTGGCTGGGTCTTCAGAGACTAAACTCTGATTAATGGTACTGAAGGAGCCTTTGAAGCCGGATTGGTGACATCAAAGTGCTAATCCATGGGTGGCAGGAGTTTTATAATGAGTGGGAAGCATTTTAGCACGTTTCAAAGGCTCCGGCGCATGAATAAACAATGGCAGCGCAGATGTGCCACACACCTTTAGAAAAATACCCACCGCAGAAACAGCGAGCGGATCGCAACTGTAGCTGCAGCGCTTTAGTGTGTGTGTGTGAAGTCTGAAGGAATCTAGGGAAATGAAACATCTGTTGTTCTTGTAGTCTGCGCCCCAGTAATACAGCAGATGACAGATTAGAAAGGGTCACAGGCTGAAACAAACAAACAATAAGTCAAGAAAACAATTATCGTTTTTCTTCCCGTCGCCACACTTGTTTCGTAATGACCGCCTCGTGTGAATGAGCACGCATGGTTCCCTGCGTTCAGAGCAGATCATGTTTAATTGCTCTATTTGTCAGGGATTAATTGAGTTGTTTCAGATCTAACCATAGCTCAGGAATCCCACGCTCCCTCCAATGGGATTACAAGTGTAGGCTGCTGGTTAATGTTGTCTCTGCTGTAGTCAAAACACTGACACAGCACTGGGAACTGGCTCCCTGCGTAACGCTTTTCCACTGACTGAATTCCACTTTCCACTGGCTGGTGCTGGATCCGGTGCTCCGTCTCATCCCGTGTATTTCCAAAAGGAAAAACCGGCTCAAATCAGTGTCAAAAACTCTGTCTGCACATGAATAAACTGATGCTATTGTTTCATGCTGCACATCTACTCCACCAACATTATTTCCCCTGTTCATTTGAAATAAAGTTGTTTTGCTGTTTGCTGTTTTGGTCTAGAGATGCATTTTTAAAAGTTGAGATGCGCGAGATGCTGCAAAAGAGGCGAGCCGCAAGCGCAACGGTCATACATGTCCGTCTAGCACGTGTTTACATAGAAAAAAATGGAAAAGTAGTGCATTGGAATGGCAAAACGCCTTCTGTGTGAACTGCCCCTAACACTTGATGGCTGCTCTGTCAAGTCTTCGTCGTCAGTTAGGATTAGGAGCCTGGGTGTGCTCTTTGATACCAATCTTTCATTTGAATGCCACATTTCTAACATCTGTAAAGCCGCATTTTTCTTTAAAATATATGTAAATTATGACATATATGCTCTCAATGACAAATGCAAAAAAGCTAGTTCAAGTGTTCATGACTTCAAGGCTAGATTATTGTAATTATCTACTCGGGGGGTTGCCCTGCACGCTTAATAAACAAACTCCAGCTAATATTCAACAATATCATTGATCTGACTGTACTGACGCTGTTGAATAAGAACTAAATTAAACACATTAAACCTGCTAAATAGTTGGATCACCTTTTCTGCTAAATGTACACCAGTTGTCCACACAAGCAACGGCTTACTGTCTTTTTATGGTTAAAGAGACAGTCCACCCAAAAATAAGAATTCTCTCATCATTTACATCATTCACCATTAGGCTGTCCCAGATGTATATGACTTACTTTCTTTCTTCAGATGAACACAAAAATTATTTTCAGAAAAATAATCCATCTTTGTGAGTCCATATAATCCCAGTGCACAGTAACCCAAAAGTGGACGCAATAAAATCCACACAAAATGAACGCAACGGTAATCCATACACACCAGTTGATCAATCAATGAAGCAAAACGTAGGAAAAATACTAATATTTTAAACTTTTTAAACTATTAACCATTGCTTCTAGCCAAGTATCAAACGCAGTTCTCGCTCAACGTAAACGTATACGTGTTCATCTGAAGAAAGAAAGTCGTACATCTGGAACGGCATATGAGTCAATTATAAAATAATTTTAAAAAATTGTGTGGATTATCCCTTCAAGATGTCATTCACATATTAGCACCAAAATACTGGCAAACTCTGTGATGCCATTTATCAAAAATAACCTTTAAAGTCACAGCGTAACGGAAGTAGCGACAGATCTTTTCTTGCGAGTTGTGACTAACATCCAAGTAAGACAGATTATCAAAAAAGAAAAAAAAAATAGTGTGGAGACTTAGTTCTGTCCATCCGATTTTGACTGGATGGACGCAATACTGAATGCGAGCTTGCTGAACAACTTTTTATTTAAAAGAACCATACATGTGAATGAATTTTTCACAATAAGATCAATAACAGGCTTTTTGAGGTGATATAATTTCTCAACCCGAAAAATTGTCAGAATACTTAGTAGGTTCTGATCACACATGATCTAAATGGTAAAACTATGCTAATTTTCCGAGAAAGGCTGTATATGTGAAAGTGACTACAGTCAGTCGTCAGCATTATTCATTTTTGTTGGTGGAAGAGGGGTAAAAGAGACACTATAACTGGGATCATTGAGCGAGTCTCAGGTATTGCTGGTCTAATTGCCGTGATAAAGTGTCTGTCAGGTCACATGACATCATGCTAAAAACAAATGAAAGAACTTCTGTTTCGCTCAGCCTGTCATTTTCCCTAACCACTCTCTTTCTCTTCCCAGTCCTGTCTGTCTGTCTGAGACGCTCTCCTCCTCCCTCTCTCTCATCTCTCAGTGCAGATTATTAAAGGACATTTGTCAAAATGAATTAGTGCAAGTGGAACAAGCATGCAATGCATAAGTGCATTTTCACGCTTTGCACACACACATCATGGTCTGATGAAGGGGATCTACCCTGAAGTCAGCTTATAACGCACCTACGCACACTGACACACACATAGTGTCTGTGTCTCACACACACACACACACAGTGGAGAGGAGCAGTGTCTGTGTATGGATGTAAATGAATCACATAATAACTTCTTGATTTCTTGACACCCACATACAGTACCAGTTCATGACACGTCCACCTAATATTTCATTGTAAATTCACAACTCCCCAATATTCAGTGTTAAACGAACACATGGGTTTTCAATGGTCGTTTTCTAAACTATTTCCCCCAACTCCAATTAACTCTATAAGCTTAACCCTGAAGCATAACATCATTTCAACCCCGTCACAGTAAGTTTTCAATTCACATACTTATAATTTAAATAGATAACCGAGTAAATTCTAGTAGAATCACTCCTATTTGTGTGCCTTGTCACAAATCACACATTATAAATGAAATAGCCTTTCATGTTTTGTGCAAACAAAAAATATTTTAGGTTTAAAATTGCAAAAATGCTAACAGCACACCTTCCTAATATCACCAGAAAACATGAAATAAGTACATGAAAATAGAAACCTGAACCGACATTCAACCAACATCTGTCTATAGAGCGAACACACACTCTGTCTTGAGTGAACGCAAGCATCTCGCTAATAGAGGGGTGCAGGTGTGACGACACTTTGTAGGCCAAAACGCAGAAGCGAGTTGCATTTCCGCACTTCCGTTTCCATCGTCCCGAAGTCAATGGGTTTTTTAATGGGATTTTGGTTAAATGGCTGAAATAAGGTCTGTGGTAAACACAAGCTCAAGACACTTTCACGTTTTATTCTGTAACATAAAATACATCAGTATTACCCCACTCGTGCTAACAAGTGGCTAAATTGGACTAAAGAGGCTATGGAGGAGATTAAAGGTCATCACGCCGAACATGTAAGCTCAGTCCGCTTTTACAGCATCGGTATGCTTATAATTGGGCTCTCATAAACTATTCTAACCCAAGCGTTCTGGGAAAATGTTTTGGTAACGCTTCCTTTTACAGTCCTGTTACCCATGTACTTACTATGTACTTATTATAGTAATTATAATTACTGGGTAATAACTAGGTACTAACCCTGAACCTACCCCTAACCCATGTACTTACCTTATATTAGCCAGTACTTTCTAGGTAAGTACACTGTAAGTACACGTAAGTACTGTACTGTAAAAGGAAGCGTTACCAATGTTTTTAGATAAAAACTGAAAGAGTTGTCGGAAGCTTAGTGACGTTGAAATCGTGGGACTGAGGTGTAGTTCGTTTCAAGCCTACCTTTAGCTTTTTACATCTGCCGATTGCATTTGGGCTTCAAAATTCATTAAAGTTGTGTTCATCTGTGTTAATTATCTTGATGGACAAAACGTGCAAGTATGATAAACTTTTGTTGATCACAGAGCCTGTTTTTTTGCAATAATCCAAAAGCCTACGGGAAAATCCTATTGGGTTTTTCTCGAGGGAACCAGTATGATGCTAACTGTCAGTTGGCCTATAAAGTGAAGTCATACCTGCACCACTCTATAGTAAACCCATGGACGCCGAAACTATTGTATGTGGGTGGGACAAGACACTCTTTAAAGGAACACTCCGACTTTTTGGGACTTTAGCCTATTCACCTTATCCCCCAGAGTTAGATAAGTCCATACATACCTTTTTCATCTCCGTGCGTGCTATAAGTCTGTTTGATGCACCCACCGCTAGCCTAGCTTAGCACAAAGACTGGATGTAAATGGTTGCAGCTAGCATACTAATCCAAATAAGTGACAAAATAACGCAAACATTTTCCTATTTACATGTTGTGATTTGTATAGTCACAGAGTGTACAAAAAAACTACGTCACATGAGACACAGACATATTTTAACCGTATAAATACTGGGAACTATATTCTCTGAAGGCGAAACACTGCTACTTTTGTCTCATGTGACGTAGTTTTTTTGTACACTCTGTGACTATACAAATCACAACATTTAAATAGGAAAATGTTTGCGTTATGTTGTCACTTATTTGGATTAGTATGCTAGCTGCAACCATTTACATCCAGTCTTTGTGCTAAGCTAGGCTAGCGGTGGGTGCATCAAACAGACTTATAGCACGCACGGAGATGAAAAAGGTATGTATGGACTTATCTAACTCTGGGGGATAAGGTGAATAGGCTAAAGTCCCAAAAAGTCGGAGTGTTCCTTTAAAGGGATAGCTCACTTTGAAATTAATTTTTGATATGTTTTAGCTTACCTCAAGGGCATCCAAGACGTAGGTGTCTTTGTTTCCGCAGTAGTTTCAATTTTGATATTTTTAGGTCAAACCGTTCTTGTCTGTCAGTCATATAATGCAGGTCTATGGTCACCACCTCAAAGCACATGCACAGAGAAGTCCAAATTAAACATGATTTAATGACTCGTAAATGTAAGTACACATTGATGGCCTAAGACACGAAACGAGCGGTTTGTGTGAGAAAACGAACAGTATTTATATCGTTTTTACCTCTTGTAACGCACAGACCGAAGCGCCGGCGCCCTCATATCACTTGGACGTGACTGTGGTTACAAGAGGTAAAAACGATATAAATACTGTTTTCTCACACAAACCGCTCGTTTCGTGTCTTAGGCCATCAATGTGTACTTACATTTATGAGTCAATAAATCATGTTTAATTTGGACTTCTCTGTGCATGCTCTTTGAGGTGGTGACCATAGACCTGCATTATATGACTGACAGACAAGAACGGTTTGACCTAAAAATATCAAAATTGAAACTACTGCGGAAACAAAGACACCTACATCTTGGATGCCCTTGAGGTAAGCTAAAACATACCAAAAATTAATTTCAAAGTGAACTATCCCTTTAAGACCAATGATATTGGACCCACTCACTTTTACCGTGTCTAATTCAGTGCATATGTCTGTTCACTTTTCAGAGCACCGCCAGTCAAATCCATTGCACTTGAGGAATGCCCTAATAAACTCTATTCCACGTTTTATCTACAGACTCCCACGCTGCTGCTTCCTCAAATCCATTCCACTTGGATCATTCACAGTCCATATAAATTAAACTCCATTCCGTGTTTTCACTTCTGAATTTCTTTTCCCACGTATCGCGTCAGCCATGGTCTCACACCGGCTAAACACACTCTGGCTCTGCGTAAATCAGTAGCCGAGACCCAAACTCACTCTATAGGTTTAGCTGGAAAGAGATTGACGGATCTGAGCGGATCGCTCTCAATGTTTTGGTGGTACCTGGGAGGCTCCGCGTTTACATTTTTGGAGTCGATAAACCCATGAATGGCATATGGTAGGCAATGAACAATAAACTGGGTTTAGAGAATGTATTTTAACATATGAAATTCTAACATACTTCACCTTTAGAGTTGGTAAAAATTACCTCTCATTCAAATGGAGAGAGCGGATATATTTTTGTCAGCACTCAAAGTGCTTAACAATGGAAGGCATATTTGCGCCATATTGCGCCAGAACGCCGGGGTTACACCCCTACTCTTTTATTCGAAGGACATCCTGGGATTTTAATGACCACAGAGAATCAGGACCTCAGTTTATTGTCTCGTCCGAAGGAATACAAAGCTAAATGTGACATATATTACAATGGGTTTGTGAATCAATTTTCCTGTAAAGTTAAATGGCTATAATTACGCAGTTTAATTATATTTAATTGCGTTTAAATTTAATGAATTATAATTACGAAAAAAAAAAAAAAAAAAAAAATAGTAGATCAGTAATAGTGGCCTTCATCCATATTACTTTAGTATAAAGATGCTATTAAACATTAAATATTTAAATTAATGTCTTTATGCTGTTTCTACATTAATTTGGAGAAATATATTTTTGGTTAAACATTTTAATGTTTGGTTTGTATATATATATTTTTTTTTTTTACATAAACCTATATGATTGATTAGTTATTTTTTAATTAATCAACAACCCTAATATAATGTGAGGCTGTTTTTTATTCTATATAACCCATTAAAATGCAATAGTGATGAATGGAGACATGCTAATTGACAGATATTCTAATAAAAATCACATTTAATGATTTATTTTAATTTTAATTTATTTTTATTTTAATTCACTCAAAAAATAGCATTTCATAAATAACAAACTCAAATATATTTAGCATAATAATGTTTTATGTCTATTTACAAAATACATTCAATATTAACTTTGGGGAAAACATTTTTACAATCATTTAATTTATGAAGAAAAAAAAAACTTTCAGTACACGAGTACGTTTCTACAGAGAGAACACAGAAACCAAAAGAGAGGTCAGGACATGAATGAAAGGAAATCGTGCGTGCGTGCGTATGTGTGTGTGCATGTGCGGGTGCGTGTGTGTGTGTACACTCTTCCCATCAGGTCAATCTGTCTGTTAACTCACCGGCCTGTGAAAAAGGATGACACCCAGCATCTCTCCTCACATGTGCTTCTGACACAAGCTGCCGAATGAGAGACAGGGAAAAAAGAGAAAGAAAGCCCTGTGCATTCACTTTGAAAATTAAGCCCAGCAAGATTTTCACAGAAAACAGCGGCCCAAGCTGCCACTTGTGTTGCCTTTCTATTGACCAGAATAGTCAATGTGCCCTGGATTATAAAGCAATCCCTGCTTCAGTATGACACCTTTCATCCCAGCGCATGTGTGTGAAGCTGTCGGCACAGGGGACAATCAAAGTTGTCAGACAGCAGTCTCTACACAAGCTGACTTCTGCTGAGGAAAGCGCCTTCGTATCTCCTGGCTTTTCCTTGTGCTTCATCTCTTATTCAGACGCTCTCTGCTCTTTTAAATAAATATGAAATATTCTTGAAACTCAGCAGGGTAAAAAGGCAAATGTGATCGTTCCAGTCCGAGATGCCCTGCTCACATCTTGACCAGAGGCGTTTTGAGAGTCACGTTCGTTCTGTCCACTTTAAAGGGCTTTGGGTTCTTCTACGTGGGTCACTTTAATCAGGAGATGGTCTGCTGGGCCGGTTTAGTGTGACTAAGACCCAATATCACAGTTGGAAAAGCAGCAAGGGATTTTGTCGGCCTAACACAGCGCTGCCCCGAGGCCAAGCTAATGTTGAAAGAGTGGCAAACCTATTTGAAAGATTGTAATACTTGTGAGAATACAACACCGAAGAGGATCTCTGATGGAGGATCATATACGGTACAATGAATACAACTGAAAATAAAGGCCCTGATATATTAACTGATTTTTTTTTTTTTTTTTCGTTTCTCGCTTAGGGGAAAATTTTATCGACCTTAAAGTGTGTATGTCAGGTATTTTTTTTTTTTTTTTGATATATTAAATAAGGTTTAGATGTCTGAGTGAAGATGTAAATATCATTAAAATTATTACTGTAATTGCCCTACAGTAAGCTTTATAGCCATTTCTGTCAAGATCATATTTTTTAAAACACAGCTGAGCTGTGACGTCAGAAGAGGGAGACGTGCCAAAAAAGTTCTATTCAAGTATGGAGAGTTTTGAGTCTAAGGAGATCCAAAATCCCCCTCAAACCTACGATGGCCCACAGCCATACAATTTTGTGCCTCCCAGGCGTGAGACAGATGAGGAGCCAAACAGAAATTTAAATAATTCCTATCGAAGAAACAGATCTGGTGTGCAGAGAACCAGTGGAGAGTTGGTCAGGTGTCTTGGTAAGTAGGCTATAGGCATAACTTAAAGGTGGAACGGTACATGTATTCGTATTGAACCGAAACGGTACGGGCGTCACGGTTCAGTGCATGAATGTACACGTAGAATACACAATATAAAAATAAATAAAACTCACGTTGCAAATGAATTAATGCGGAACTACTGTTAGATACGCGGGTTATTTAGGGACAGGCTATAATGAACAGGCTGCGATGTCAAGATTGCAATGCTGGAATATGTTGGTGTGTGTCATAGACTGTAAAAGGGTGTGTGTGTGTGAGGGAGAGAGAGAGAGAGGCGCCGGCGCGATCGAACAGTGGAAACATAAAAACTGGAAGAAATGTGCGCTGCAAATGACCGAAGTCTTGGATACCGAAGCAGCACTGAAGTCAGCGTGTTTGGTCCGAACAAAGTTGACCCAGGCACGGAACACAGACCTGCTTTTTGGGAAAAAGTGGACTATGTGACCGGTTTTAACGGTGTTTTTGCACCCAGCACAAACGCAGTAATTCACCATCGTGAAAATACGCCTGCGTATACCTAACTAACAACCTAACTTAAATTACTAACTAAATAAATAAATGTCCTAATCACTAATTCTCTTGCTCTATCAATCGTACAATTATCAACACAGCTCACAAACTCACTTTCTCAGTGACCTGGGGAGACGTCTCCCTCTTATGACGTCAAACGATTCGTTTGGGGGGGGAGCAGTTTTAAGTGAGTACTGAAAATAACGAACTTTTTCATCTTATATTCTGCCTTTAGGTATCGAAAAACATAAAAAAAACAATACATCAACTTGTCAAACGTGTATTTCCCCTAACTATTTTGTGTTGATCATAATTACAAATGACATGCACACTTTAAAGTCCTCCTGTGGTGAAAATCCTGCTTTAAGACAAACCTTGTGTAAATTCATAAGTCGACAGCATTGCTGAGTATTTTCTTCTTAAAACTGCAGTGAACCAAAGACAGTCTCAAAAACACAGTTTGAAATCACTGGTGTTTCTGAATTCACAAACTACATTGTAACCAATCACATCAACGTGTGATCGTCAACGAGTGGATCTCTGACCTGGAGTGAGTGAGTGGAGGCGGGGCTCATTTGCATATTCATAGAACCGCGTATACTTAATGAGGCAATGTAGAGTTACATTCAAGCTATTTTAAGGCATGAAGATATTTTTTCAAGGAAAAACCATTTAAATGTCATTTTGGTGATCAAAGATGAGTTTTAAGGGATACAATGATTGACTACAGGGGGACTTTAAGACATGATCTAGAAAAAACCTGAGGAGAATCTGGGCATTTGGAACATGCTAATTTATTAGTCTAAACATTGGTTGTTGTGTGACGTGATTGATCAGCATTGAAAACCTTGCGTGAACAAATACGATTTGAAAGTTACAGCTGAAGGAAAGATTTCAACAAAAAGTCTTATATCAAGATAATGGTTCAACTGATAATCAAGATTGGTTTGCTGAAAAATTATAATCATGATTATGTATCAAAATTGTTCTCATTTGATAATTTTTTTTTTTTTACATTTCATCACAATTATCTGTCGCATTAGCACAGATAAAGAGAATCTCGACTCATACATAGAGCAAAATCGCTTGCTTCCCCTTTAATAATTTGTAGATTACATTTAATAATTATATTTTCATGAAAACTTTTGAAGATGTTTTTTGAATGATGTCATTTTACTTGTTTTTCACTGCATTCACATCATTTTGACCCGCAGTTGCATCCAACCTGTGGTTTTATTCAACGTTTTAAAAAGCTTTGTTTCACCCATCACTACTAATTGCGGCTTAATTTCAAAACAATAAAATGTTGTTCATTTAAAAACAATACGATAATCCAGAAAGACTAACAGAACAATAATACAAATAACGGCTTTGCATGAAAGTACAAAGACAACAACCGACAAAGACTGAACTGAAACACAGGGCTAGAAATATACATTGAGTAAACGAGGAAGTAAATAAGACACAGATGAACAAAATAACAAAGGGTACAAGAGGAAATAAACAAAAAGGGAAACATGAAGGAAAAATCAGAGTACATGATTATCAAAATAAGTCTTTTGGATGGAAACACAACATATAATACGTGACAGTCACATTCTGTTAACCATCTCTTACGATGTCTTCCCCATGGAAGAAACAAAGTCAGGTTTGGAATGACATGAGGCTAATAAAATTACGATTGTGTGGGTTTAATTATAATGAACTATCCCTTTAAGGCTCAACAAGAACCTGACAAAAACATCCTGCATGTTTCACTGGAACTAATCTAACATAAAGAAATGTAAAGGCCCTTTCAAATACAACTGCACGAATCGAATCACATTCAGACCTCACAGAGTTGAACTGTAGGCTTAAACCTGCAAGAGTCAATACGCCAGTCTGACTCGACTCATTCGCTCCATATGTACAAACTGCTCAACAATACATTCTGCCCTCTGCGATTTCCTATACAGCAAAAACACCAGCAGTTCCTCTCCAGAGACCACGAGAGCGGCCATCTCAAGCTGACAGTAACCAGAACACCATACGGCTCTCTTCTAACACAGAGATGTCCTATGCAAATCCACTGCACAGAGGAGCACACACATGCAGTGTGGCCACAGGCCTGCAGCAAAAGCCCCGTGGAGTTCTCCAGAACAGGGCCAAGCCAAACATCCCAGACCTACAAATCCACACAAGAGCTCTGGCTTTAGGGGAATGTGTTCATGCAAATATAATCCATTTCCTCTAAGAAAACAGCAGCAGATGTGTGGACTGCAGGCTGACCCCAGACCCAAACCAGACCTCCAGAGCGAGGCCTTCTGATGGACGCCAGGGTTTACTCGGCAGCTTCAGAGGTTTGAAGAGACATAACCTCGTCGGAACCTATTTCAATGCCGAATGTTAATAGAACAAGAGCAGCTCTGAAACGTTAATCGTCCTGAGGATCTGAGTTAAAGGGTTAGTTCACCCAAAAATGAAAATTATGTCATTAATGACTCACCCTCATGTCGTCCCAAGCCCGTAAGACCTCCGTTCATCTTCGGGACACAGTTTAAGATATTTTACATTTAGTCCGAGAGCTTTCTGTCCCTCCATTGAAAATGTGTGTACGGTATACTGTCCTTGTCCAGAAAGGAAATAAAGACATCATCAAAGTAGTCCATGTGACATCAGTGGGTTAGTTAGAATGTGTTGAAGCATCGAAAATACATTTTGGTCCAAAAATAACAAAAACTAGGACTTTATTCAGCATTGTATTGTCTTCCGGTTCTGTTGTGGATCCGCGTTCAGTGCCGCCGCTGACGTAAGACGCTGCTGACGTGTGTCTGTTGTGTGTGTGTGTGTGTGTTCTGGTTCTGTTGTGGATCCGCGTTCAGTGCCGCTGCTGATGTAAGACGCTGCTGACGTGTGTCTGTTGTGTGTGTGTGTGTGTGTGTGTGTGTGTTCTGGTTCTGTTGTGGATCCGCGTTCAGTGCCGCTGCTGACGTAAGACGCTGCTGACGTGTGTCTGTTGTGTGTGTGTGTGTGTGTTCTGGTTCTGTTGTGGATCCGCGTTCAGTGCCGCTGCTGATGTAAGACGCTGCTGACGTGTGTCTGTTGTGTGTGTGTGTGTGTGTGTGTGTGTTCTGGTTCTGTTGTGGATCCGCGTTCAGTGCCGCTGCTGATGTAAGACGCTGCTGACGTGTGTCTGGTGCGCCCGAGCTTCGTTTACAGTCTGAGGGAGACGCACGCTGGAAACAAAACAATCTTCGCAAACATGTTTAATGCTACACACCGGACGCGAATAGCGCGTCAAATTCGCGTCTACCGCGTCTAGTTTGACGCTTGACCACTTTGTGTTAATTCGCGTGTCAATTGCGAAATTGACGCGCGTAAAAACAAAAGTTTGAAGCGAAATTTACGCGCGTCAGAGGCGAAATCCAGAGGCGAAAGTTTCGAAACCCTTTGGCGGCTCTTTTTAGATGTTTATCGAGCATTAGCATTAGCATTATTCGAGAGAGTCACCGCTGGTATATGCTCTGGAGAGCAGAAACAGCTGCGTAGGGTACATCGTCACTGTACTCGGATCCACCAGACCCTCCGGAGGGTTTCAGGAGTTTCACAATTTGCCAGGAGCTAGGTTTGGTGGACCTAACGGTGAGGACGCTGACGAGGACAGCGTAGGCTGTATAAGGCCTCGGCCTCGAGTGGTCTATGCCTGTCGAGCCCGCGCTCTACAGCCCGGCGCGAGGTTCACCCTCGCCCACACACACCTAATCTGTCATTTATTTTTGTTTTGATAATAAATGGAGCCTCCAAAAGTGAAACCTGTCCTGTGATTTTTTTAAAAGTTTTTATACACTAAATTGTGTTTGTTGTCTTTACATTAGAATAATAATGTTTCATAGTATAGATATGGAATAAATAGCATTCAATACAAAATGAGTATCTCTCATATATTGAAATCGAGTTTTTATGTGAAAGATTTGCTTTGCACAGTATTTTTGTCATATTACAAAATAATTTATTGAGGCCAAACATAAAATAACATTATAAACTGTCACTTCACCACGTGACAGCAGCAAGCAGGCTCCTGATTGGTTAACGCGGCGCGAATTGACGCAGAAGTTCAGATTTTTCAACTCGGGCGGCAGACGCGAATTCGCGTCAAACGCGTGAATGCACAAATAGCACTAACTAAATCATTCGCGCGTAACGCGCCTAACGCGCCAGGCGCTTAATACTTGACGCGCGAATGAGGCGTATTCGCGTCTACCGCGCCGCGCTCTACGCCTCATTCGCGCCGCAGGAATTTTTTACGCGCGTAACGCGTCTTTGCATTGACTTAACATTGAAATCACTCGCGCCTGACGCGCTATTCGCGTCCGGTGTGAACGTAGCATAAGGATTTCCACACAGAGGAAGACTTGCATTTTTTTGCCCAGCCATATTTATTTGAACCCGTATACACGGACGCACCAGACACACGTCAGCAGCGTCTTACGTCACCAGTGTCACTGAACGCGGATCCACAACAGAACCCGAATACACACACACACACACCAGACACACGTCAGCAGCGTCTTACGTCAGCAGCGGCACTGAACGCGGATCCACAACAGAACCAGAACACACACACACACACACAACAGACACACGTCAGCAGCGTCTTACGTCAGCAGCGGCGGCACTGAACGCGGATCCACAACAGAACCGGAAGACAATACAATGCTGAATAAAGTCCTAGTTTTTGTTATTTTTGGACCAAAATGTATTTTCGATGCTTCAAAACGTTCTAACTAACCCACTGATGTCACATGGACTACTTTGATGATGTCTTTATTTCCTTTCTGGACAAGGACAGTATACCGTACATACATTTACAATGGAGGGACAGAAAGCTCCCGGACTAAATCTAAAATATCTTAAATTGTGTCCTGAAGATGAACGGAGGTCTTACGGGCTTGGAACGACATGAGGGTGAGTCATTAATGACATTATTTTCATTTTTGGGTGAACAAACCCTTTAACTAGAATAGCCTGTACTCTTCAGGGTAACTTGTAGGCTTTTCACACTATGTTTGACCTTGGGTCATTTTTAACTGCTGGGTGAGCAATGTTTAACACTTGAAATTCTGAAAGGGTGTTATGACTGTCTTTAACAATAGATTTCAATGTTTTTTTTGTGGTTTTAAACATGCAATAGCGAGTGGCGTTGACACCGTTTTCTATGCAGTGACATTAGCCAATCAAAACAGTGGCCGCCTTAAAAACTGATCATTTCAGACAGAGGGGCAGAATGAAGATATGTCATTTAAAAATGGTATGTCACGTATTTACATATTTGTAATTACACATTTGTAATGATGAAGTTGCAATTTAGTACATTTAAAATATATTAAATGTATTATAAAATATCAAACTACAACATTATAATCAAGTAGGCTGCTTTACATGTGCGTTAGTAGCCTATGTTCAAGTAAATAAGTGTACTTTTTTTTTAAAGCACAACAAAAGATTATTAAAACTGTAATGATTTAAAATGTACTTTAAAGTCAAAATTTTAATCTGACATTATTACAAAGTGCACTTTTTAAAACTGTGTTAAGAAGTGTAGCCATGAATAGTCATGAAAGTGTTTAAGGCACTTATGGACTTTTAATCAGTAATATTATATTATGTGCAAGTCGTTTTTGTAATCAAACTTTAAGTTTAACCTAAATTGATGCATCAATACCATTCATATGTAAATAAAAATGTTAAGGGTTTACAATCGTACCATGTAAAAATGTAAACAAAAAAAAAATACATACGAATATGGTTATCCATCTGTAAATCACCTATTATTGAAATGAAAACATTAAGTATTATATTTATAAAACGGACCTCTACAGCATTTTCACAAATATCATTTATTCAGCACAGGTCTTGTGATCACGCTAAGATTTTACATCATGTACATATGCTACAAACATCACTGACATCAGACAGTGATATGTTTGAATCATCAAGCCTGACCCCTAGTGGCCCCAGCTCACTCTGCACTCATGAGCACGTGTACTTCAAGGACAAACAGATTAAATCTGGGTCTGCCAGAAGTTTAGAGATAACAGCAAATATAGAGAACAATGAAAATATATGCTAATTAAACCCACCAGGTATTTTACCCAGCAGATTAAAATGATTAGGTTATTTAAGTATAAGGAGGATTATGGCTACAATATTAAACAAATAAAGGTTCAGTCATTCTTTGTAGCATATTAGATTAATCAAAAACCCATTTCTTACAGGAACAAATAACTTTTTTTCTGCATAGGGTTCTTGAGTTTGTTGAGGATTACAAAAGCTTCATCACAGGTTCTTCAGATCAGTGTATTTCTGGGTATCTACGCCCATGTGAACGAATTGCTCTTATATTTATACATCTAATTTATATTAAAAAGGTAGTGTACACTATCATTCAAGATTTAAATGATCAATTTAATGCATTCTTGCTGAATAAAAGTATTAATGTCTTTCTTACTGACCACAATCTTACTTTTTTGATGTGGGTTTACATTTAGGCAATGGTAATTATCATGTTCATTATTGCTCAATATAAATGTTTTTTTTGTTTTGTTTTTTACTTTCAACATCAGGAACATAAATTCAAAAATTCACTGAAATAGTAAATCGACCATATACTTTTTTCATATTCTTTCAAAAATCTATGATCTGGGATGTGAAATGGGAAGCAACCTTTAACTTATCTCTCTTCTCTACACACACACACCTCAAAATTGACCAATGAAATGATCCGTTTAGCGAATTAACCAACACTTTATCCTAAGCTCAACACATTAACTTAAAAACACTCCGGTCTTTCAAATCCCTGAGTTTTTCACCGGGTTTCCACTATACACACTCATTAACAGGTAGCCGTAGGCAGCGGGCAGCTACATAATGGCTTAACTGCAGAGATGTATGAAAATACACATCTTATAATTACCCAGCATGCTCCTATTCACACCTCACTAAGTCTAGTGACCGTCTAGCAACTCTTGGCTTTATTAAGCACCTGCCTGGAAGAACGATAGCAGACGAAAAGCAGTTTACTGGGCTAAATAGCTGCTTTTCTTCCTCGGGGTATTTGAAAATCTTATCGCTGGAATATCCCAAACTCCGGTAAGATAGCAGAGAACCAGCGGGAGCCTAGCGGACAGCTTAGAGGAAATGAAAACACATCCATCCACAGCTCTATCCTTCCAGTCTATCCCACTATTCTTCTGCCTGGAGATCAGCCACTCCAGAGATAATGGGGGGAGAGATTTGTATTTATAAAGAGAGAGAGAGAGAGAGACACATACAAAAAGTGGCGAGAGTATAAAGCTGACTTATTTGAGTTTGAACATTTACACGCCACATTCACGCAATCATGCTCTACATCAGACCAGACATTTTGAAAATGGTGCTGAATTTCCATAAACTCAATATTGGCACAAACACACGACATGGGAGGCACTTTCCACCAAAAGGGTACAAATTGGTGTGCCATTATATTTTAAAGCAATGTTTAGAGAGAGAATTGATATATATCAGATCAAGTACTGTTCAAGATTACACTCACCGGCCACATTATTAGGTACCCCATGCTAGTAACGGGTTGGACCCCCTTTTGCCTTCAGAACTGCCTCAATTCTTCGTGGCATAGATTCAACAAGGTGCTGGAAGCATTCCTCAGGGAGTTTGGTCCATATTGACATGATGGCATCACACAGTTGCCGCAGATTTGTCGGCTGCACATCCATGATGCGAATCTCCCGTTCCACCACATCCCAAAGATGCTCTATTGGGTTGAGATCTGGTGACTGTGGAGGCCATTTTAGTACAGTGAACTCATTGTCATGTTCAAGAAACCAATTTGAAATGATTAGAGCTTTGTGACATGGTGGAAGTAGCCATCAGAGGATGGGTACATGGTGGCCATAAAGGGATGGACATGGTCAGAAACAATGCTCAGGTAGGCCGTGGCATTTAAACGATGCCCAATTGGCACTAAGGGGCCTAAAGTGTGCCAGGAAAACATCCCCCACACCATTACACCACCACCACCAGCCTGCACAGTGGTAACAAGGCATGATGGTTCCATGTTCTCATTCTGTTTACGCCAAATTCTGACTCTAACATCTGAATGTCTCAACAGAAATCGAGACTCATCAGACCAGGCAACATTTTTCCAGTCTTCAACTGTTCAATTTTGGTGAGCTCTTGCAAATTGTAGCCTCTTTTTCCTATTTGTAGTGGAGATGAGTGGTACCCGGTGGAGTCTTCTGCTGTTGTAGCCCATTCGCCTCAAGGTTGTGCGTGTTGTGGCTTCACAAATGCTTTGCTGCATACCTCGGTTGTAACGAGTGGTTATTTCAGTCACTGTTGCCCTTCTATCAGCTCGAACCAGTCTGGCCATTCTCCCTCTGACCTCTGGCATCAACAAGGCATTTCCGCCCACAGAACTGCCGCTCACTGGATGTTTTTTCTTTTTCGGACCATTCTCTGTAAACCCTAGAGATGGTTGTGCGTGAAAATCCCAGTAGATTAGCAGTTTCTGAAATACTCAGACCAGCCCTTCTGGCACCAACAATCATGCCACGTTCAAAGTCACTCAAATCACCTTTCTTCCCCATACTGATGCTCGGTTTGAACTGCAGGAGATTGTCTTGACCATGTCTACATGCCTAAATGCACTGAGTTGCCCCCATGTGATTGGCTGCTTAGAAATTAAGTGTTACCGAGCAGTTGGACAGGTGTACCTAATAAAGTGGCCGGTGAGTGTATATTTTAACAAAGCAAAAAAAAAAAAGCATTACAATTCAAATCATTGTATTTAATCATTAACAATCTGTCAAATGGAAATTCACTGTAGAATAAATTTGCGTAAAAATACAAACCTCTAAAAGCTTTTTTTTTAAATGTTCTTTGATGAACGAACTTTTTTGTAACATTATAAATGTATAAATGTTGCCTTTACTGTCATTTACTCCAAATTTTTGAATACTTCTATATGGTGCATTATTATATGCATCATAGGCTACCATGTGTACTGTGTTTTACATAAAAGAAACACATTTTGATGTTGATTGAATTTATGGGAAATATTAGTTTATCAATAACTACAAACCAACATTTGCTCCCAAACTAGCTTGATTTAGGCTAAATCTTCAATCCTGTTATATGAAACCATGTGACCCATTCTGAGCATTTTATATAGCCTACTTTTATACTTATACGTTTCATATTAAAACTTTATTTACACATTTTTTTCTATTTTGTACCCTATTTGTGGACCAGGGTTTCCGTTGTCTGGTAATTACCGGACATTGGCCGAAAAAAAAATGAAATGTCCGACAAAATTAAATCTCTCCGGTCAAATTGTCCGATTAAAATTGCGTAATAATCCCGCCCCCCTAACACAATATGAATTTGAGAATAAGCCTAAAATGTATAAAGCAAAAATACACCGAGAGCATGTGAGCAAAGCGGAGCGGTGTGATGCTTATTATAAGTTAAAAAACTTAAATATACGTTTCATATTTATAAATAATTTAATGTGATTATTTTTTTATTTCATCTATGTTGATTAGGCTATATGAAAAGGGAACCGCATGAGATGAGTAAGATAGGATCATAAGATGACCAATTAGGCCTATATATCGGAAAACATTTGGAATTGGTCAGACATGATTTTGACCACTTATTTAGTTTTGTTTTGTAGAAAGCCTTTCTTTAAAGTTTATTTCGTTTTGTATAAATTCTATCTTCATTTTAATCAATGTTTCATCAACAAATTTCCCTGGATTAATAAATAAGAATTTATTCATATGAAGTGTGCATTTCTCTCTCTAGGCGCGTTCACTACTGCGAAGATGGCGAGTCTGCATCTTCAACTTTATCAATTTATCAACAATTTAAATGTTTCATGCATAATCATTACTTTCGCCGGTTCTTTGTGGCAAGCTTTATTTCAGGTGTTGTGATATCTCTGCGCCCAAGTAGCAGTGCTTCGCCTGTGTAGAGTCTCCGCAACGGCGATAGATTGAAACGCGCGTCCGAGTGAAGATTGTGCAACTATGCAACTGATAGCAGCGGACACGAGCGCTCAGCTTGATTTCAAAAACAACAGATTTTAGCGCTAGATCTCTTATTTAATAGCGAACTAAATGAATGATCTGCTAGTTAACAGGAGATGTTTTATTTATTTGTATTTGGTACATCCGTGCCTCAATGTTTCAAAAAGTGAATGTGTGTGAAACCATAGTAAAAAACAATTGGTGTTAACCCCAATCGGACGTTCATGTTTTTTTCCGTCTATTTGAAAGTTAGGCTAATAATAACATGTTGCGTTCTATACAGCCTGATTATGTCATTTTTTAAGTTACATAGCCTGCCTCCAGTTTTCCTCAGCTTGACTAATTAATAGGCGATATTTGACCGGCATATCATCAAAATGTCCGTTAAAGGAAACCTCTGCCGGTCACTTTGACCGGCACCATTTTTTTGTAGCGGAAACTCTGTTGTGGACTGCACTCTCTCAGGCCCTGTTTACACTGGTGTGTTTTCGTTTTAAAACGCATATCTTTTGCTACGGTTACGCCGGGCGTCCACACTACTCCGGCGTTTTTTCGACCCTCGAAAACAGAGACTTTTGGTAACGCTGTTTCAGTGCAGATGAAGCAAAACAGAGATTTTTGAAAACGAAGGCGTGGCTGCCCACTTTCGCTCCCCGATTGGGTCTTCTGGATCATTGCGTATCCTTCCCTGATTCGTCAAGTATGACCATTACGCTACCAGACCAAGACAATAACAGACCAGCCTCGTAAACAATAACATGGAGACGAAACTGCAAGCTTTGCTGACTTTGTTGTCCTTTTTAGCAGCCATTGTACAGTTAAACTGCATTTTATAATACTGAAGCTGCCTATTAGAACAATCGGCAACAGATCTCATTTCAAGCGGCAGAAGCCCTACATGGAACTCGCATGCCCAGTGTTCATGAATGGTCACGTGACATGCGTTTTCGGTCGTGTAGTGTGGATGGAGATCTTTTCTGAAACGCAGCCAGTATGGACGAGGATCGTTTTCATTTTATAACACCATGTTAAAACGTAAATGTACTAGTGTGGACATATCCTCAATAATGTGACCTCAGTGATGTGTGTAAGGCCCTGTTTACAGCTGGTATGAAGATGCGTTTTGGTCGATCGGATCACAAGTGGACGACGCTAAATACAGGAGTAAACGGGTCTAAAACGCTTTGAGCTTGTCCACTTTCGACCACTTCCAGAGGTAGTTGAAAACACATTCGACCGGATTGCTTTCGTAGTGTAAACACTCATGAGGTTGAATGTGTTCAAACAGCCACAAAAGACCGTCTACTGATCTAATGAGTGAACATTATGAGAAGACCTCTAGCCGGATGGGATTTAAACTTTGTCGGCTGGAGACCAAAGTTTGGTTTGAATATGAAAAACATACCAAGCACAATGTTCTCTCACCATTCCTGATTTCTAACACACACTCACAGCGTTCGGCTGGTCTTGTGTCTATCAGAGCAGAAATGAAAGCTGATGCTCTCCGTATGTTTTTCCGTCATCTCCGGACGGGTTTCTTATGTAAATTGAGTGAGCTTATTTTGTCCATTATATCGAAAGATCTGAAAAAACCCATACATTCACCCGCCCATAGACTCTCCCCTCAAAGAAATCAGGACAGAAGTGGTTGAAAGTGGACAAAAGAGACGGATTACAACACCAGGTGTAAACGGGAATGTGTCTCCCTCGTCCACTTGTGATCCGAACGACCGAAACGCATCTTAATACCAGGTGTAAACAAGGCCATAATGACAAAGAATGTCAATCTTATTACAACAGGTGTCTGGGCTGAAGTGTGAACATCACTTTAAAAAGATTGCTTTATGTTTTACAACAAACATTCACACCAACAAATCGAAACATTTTACAATCCACCATCAGGAATTTTAATGTAGGCCAATTCCTATCACCCATTGGCCCTGACATGACCCGGTGACCTCTGGAGGGTGAAAATGGGCTGTGAAGCATTGCAAGGAATTGAATTTTTCCAATAAAATGACACTGTTCAAACCTCCCAGATGCTCTTTGGCACCACAGTATTTGACCCGACAATCGAGTCTGATTGGTTAGAGAGGCGAGAGAAGGGACACCGCAGACGTGACATGAACAGCTCACGGGATGAATGTCTAATGATTCTGGTACCTGTTTTAGTCAGAGGACTGGAAAACAGCTGCTGCAGAAGCTTGTTCTCTGACGTTCTCAAAACCACCACGATGTCTGCGGGAAGAGTGTCTCGGTTCTTCTCCAGGAAACCACTGACGTTATACAAGACCTGACAGAGAAACACAATTACTTCAATAAACAGAATCATTACACATCTTTACATGTGAAAAGATTTGTTAATACTTTTATTCAGCAATGATGCATTAAATCGATGAAAAATAACAGCAAAGACATGTATAATGTTACAAAATATTTCTGTTTAAAATAAATGCTGTTCTTTTGAACTTTATGATTTATTAAAGCATTCTCAAAAAATGTATTATGTTTCCCTAATAATTTTCAACATAGATAATAATAAGAAATCAGCATATTAGAAATGATTTCTGAAGGATCATGTGACATGGAAGACTGGAGTAATAATGCTGAAAATTCAGATTTGCCATCACTAGAGTAAATTAAACTAGTAATAAATTGTAATAATATTATATTTTCTTCTATTTTTACTGTATTTTTGACTAAATGAACACAAGAGTCTTCCTTCAAAAACGTCTTGTTTAGTTTCTAGTCTGTTTTATTCATTGTCACTGTTTTGCCTGTGTTCATTGGTTGTCATGGTTTCTAATTAGTCCACACCTGTTCCCTGTTCTGTTGATGATCTTTCCTCTGTGTATTTAAGCCTTAAGTCTTCCTCAGATCATTGTCTTGTGTTAAAATGTATGGATTGTGTTGAATTCTTGCTTGTTTCATTGTTCGTTCTGTTACTCATCTCTTCTTGCGGATTAAGCTACAGCAACCCATGACACCTATATTATCTATATTGTTTTACATATATTACATCTAAAAACTGCTGTGCGGTGCATTAATAATTATTAAAATCAACCTAACAGAGCTATGAATTTGATTGAACTTATTACTGCATTATATGTCATCTTTTAGTAAAAAGTGAGTGAGATTTTATGAAATCAAGCTCTTTACCTTGCCCGCATAATGCTGGATCCCAAAGCAAAGCTCCACACGCTTGGGTGTCCAGAAGTACTTGTTTCTCAGGTTATCCTGAAACTTATCTTTATTACAAACACTGAAGGTGAGTGGAGAATCTTATCAAACTGACACATCTTCAGCATTCATCAGAACATGGTACAAAACAGTTATCAAAATAACTGGAAAAGTTATAGTCATCTCACGTACATATCATCTCAAACATGGAAAACATATTTAAACACAATGAGAACTTGTCAATTAATACTGGTTTTCTATAGCATTACTTTAAAAGAATGTATATTGAACATCATGTAAGTAACTTTACATGAACGAGTACTAATGCGGCATTTACAGCAATGATGAAACGCTAAGGAGAAAGTCTTACCAACGAGTGTTTGGTCAGTGGCCTGTGGGAAACGGCTCTCCTCGTCCAGGAGAGACAGTAAACCCATGGGCTTCTGAAGAAACATGTCTAGAATGGGCCTGTTGTCCTCGTACTCCACCAGACTGGCATCTACACCCTCACTCTGATACTCGATCTGAACAAACACACAAACGTGTTATGTACTGTATTCTGTACCTTAACATCAACAAGAACGTGTAGAGATGTTAAAAGATCTTATTACACTCTAAAAAATGCTGGGTTGTTTCAACGCAAATTTGGGTCAAATATGGACAAACCCAAATGTTGGGTTAAAATGTAATTAAAACATTTACAGTTGAAACTGAAAGTTGGGTTAAAATTTTAAATTACATTTTTAACCCAACATTTGGGTTTGTCCATATTTGACCCAAATTTGGGTTGAAACAACCCAGCATTTTTTAGAGTGTAACAATGTTTTTGCTACAATTATTAACAAGGTTTTATATATTACCTATATTTGTGCATAAAATGGAGGGAATCAGAAAATAATCATATAGAATTTTTATATACAAATGTGATCTGAAATTAAAAATATATGTGAATAAAGGATGGTACATGCAGAATTCATTATATCATCATAGATTGTGTGTGAAACAAAGCAAAACAATACTTGTACCCTTAAATTGTGCATATATATATATATATATATATATATATATATACACACACATATAAGTGTGAACTAACTGTAATGTTAAATGCAACTGACAAGCATTTATGGTAAACTAAAATATACTTTAATGCCATTTCTATTAAAACTTGTGTTTTATGTATTCATTTTGTAATTACACATTTGTAATGATGCAGTACATTGAAAATATATTAATTATGAATGCAATATTGCATAACACACTCGATTAACACACTTGCATTTGCTTTATGTTAGTCAACTCATCAAGTGTACTTCATTAAGTCATGAAAAAAGTTTATTAAAACAAAATATATCAAATGTACGTGAAAGTAAAACTTTACATTTGACATCACAAAATGCACTTTTTAAAAGCGTACATAAGTTTGTTAAAGTCCCCCTGTAGTCAATAATTGTATCACATTAAACTCATCTTTGATCACCAAAATTACATATTTAAATGTTTTTTTTCCGTGAAAAAATTTCGTCATGCCTTAAAATAGCTTGAATGTAACTCTACACCCTTGCCTCATTTAGTATACGTGGTTCTATGAATATGCAAATGAGCCCCGCCTCCACTCACTCACTCAGCTCAGAGATCCACTGGTCACACGTTGATCTGATTGGTTACAAGGTAGTTTGTGACGTCAGAAACACCAGCGATTTCAAACCGTGTTTTTGAGACTGTCTTTGGTTCACTGCAGTTTTAAGAAGAAAATACTCAGCAATGCTGTCGACTTATGAATTTAAACATGGTTTGTCTTAAAGGATTTTAAAAACACCACAGACATATACATTAAAAGCTTGATTTTCACTACAGGGGGACTTTAAGAAAAAGCTATTCAAAGTGTAGGTGCACTTACCTTTATATTATTTGAAAGTACAGTTTTATAATAACAAAAATATAAAAATCGTTTGAGGCCACATATGACATGACTGATTTGTCTAATTCATAAGTCATAAGAAAATGTCAGGTTACTTGATTGACAAAACAATGGTTCTAGAGGCACAGAGATTCTACTGAGGAGAAAATATCATTACATATTTCACACCATTTTCTTTCTTTGCTATGCACACTGATACAGATGTATTCCAGGACAAATATTGGTGGTGGGTTTAGGATTAACTTGAGCTAACATACACCTGCTTAAGGTTGTTTGTGCACAGAGAACGTCTTACCTGTTCCAGGGCAAAGATGTGTTGATTGAAGTAGAACTGGATCTGTTCGTTAGCGATGTTGATGCACAGCTGCTCAAATGAGTTCTTCTTGAAGTTTTCGAAACCAAAGATGTCCAAAATCCCCACGTTCATTCCACTCTCAGCCGCACTTCAAAGACACACAGAGCCAAACATTAGCTGACCGTCACAACACATTAAGGCCTTAACCACGCTAATGACCCAAACAACTAAATATTTTACAACCTGTCAACCAAGAAAACACAGAAACAAAGACCTTTAAAAACACAGGTCTGCTTCAGCATGTCATTTCAATTTACAAAGAGCTGGTCCTCTCGTCTCTGAACATTCAGCCAATCGCGATCTCCTCCAAACTCCTCAGACAGCGACCAGAGGTCACCTTCTGCTCCCGCTAACAGGTTATTAGTGGCAATAATGTTGAATGCGCTGCTGATTGGAGTGGAAATGGCAGAATTTGGATTGTGTGTATCGGGGTGGAAGACGTGAGTTTCTCTGACAAGCCCGTGGCTGAAGTCTGACAGGATTCACTCGGATCAATGAACGGCTTTTCCACTCTCTCTGAAGTCTTTTTAATCATCTGCATATTATTTTTTTCAATGTAACTCTGTATCAAAAATTTATACAACCCTCTTTTTTATAGCTCTTTTCTTCTTTTGCTGTGGATATTAATATTCTGAGCTGGTTAGACTGGAGGTCATCGCTGGAGACGATGCTTGCGCATGTAAACGCATCCGTAACGGAGAGATTCAAGGAGGGAGACTGGGATGAAAGTTTAGAAATTACCTTTAAATTATCTTTAAATTAACTTGATATAAAAGTCAATCCACAAAGATGAGCTCAATAGTACATTGCTGAAAAAGCCTGTCTTAACCAGGATGGGAAGACTTTTTTTCTACCAGCAGGTTAAAGGTTGTTATATCTATTGGTTTGGCTGGTGACCATCTTAAATGACCACTCATGTGTCACTCACATGAGATCACAGAAATGGCAAATCACAACTATACAACCATCCAGTCAATTGCACACGAACAAAATCAAGCCCCGCCTTACATTTGTTCTTGTTCGAGAAGCCGTTTCACTGGGATATATATACAAAATAGGGAAGAAAAGACTATCGCAACTTGCGCTAATCACTCCGCCCAAGTAGCAGTGCTTCGCCTTCTGAGAATATAGTTCCCAGTATGTATACGGTTAGAAGATGGCTGTGTCTCATGTAACCTTGTTATTTGTACACGCTGTGACTATACAAATCACAACATTTAAATAGGAAAATGTTGGCGTTATTTTGTCACTTATACGCTGATTTCACGCAGCCGCCATTTTGAAATCGCTCCGGTGGGAAAAAAACCGGAAGTGTCGCCTTTAATCATAGGAGAGTCGCGAATGCGAAGGCGTATTGTTGTGTTTAATGTAGAAATTAGTTATTCTAAAAATGTACATACATTTCTTTCATACTTTAGACTATATACAGTGAAATTCATTTATAAATAAAATCATTTTTTTATATAGAATTCAGAACGTAAAAAAAGAAGCAGGAACGAACTATAGACATATCCTATATTGAATATTAACATCCTGTCAGGGTTGAGGAGATGAAGCGAGGACTCAATTGCAGGAAAAATGGGTTTTTAATAAGTATAAAAAATAAAACAAATACAAACAAAAATTCCCCCGCTGGGGAAAACCAGACAGACTTGATTTGACTTGACTGAACTTGGCAACAGCATCTAGGCAGGACACAAGAGGTCCATTCAACGACGAAACAGCACAGGACTGCAAACACAGGGAGAATAAATAGGGAGACCAAACAAAGGAGGTAACGAGGGAGGACAGGTGGGGCAAATGAATCAATAATCAGGTAACAAGATGGGAGGGGCTAGACAATCAACAGGAGAGCACATGGCACAAGGAAACATACATGACAAGCCATGTGCTCACACCTTGAACACAAGCACATGGCCAGTAAAACCAATCACCAGCCATGTGCTCACACAAAACGAGACATGAATACGCAGCTAATGAAAACACTCATAAGTCACGTGTTCACACAAAACATGACAACATGAAAGCACACAGCTAGTGTAAAACACAAGCTGTGTGCTACACAGCACAATACAAAACATGAAAGCACATGAAACAAGGCACACAGACAAGACAAAACAGGAGTGTCAGGGCTCTGTCACAAAACCAAGAAATAGACTAGACAGAAGTGACAGAACCCTGACACATCCATCCGTGTAAATCCCGGCAGCAGCTTCAGGTTGTTAGTCCCAAGGCATTGTTGTCTATCTGTACTTCCGGGGTTCTTCCCACCGGAGCCTCGCTTTCGATTTCAAAATGGCGGCTGCGTGAAATCAGCGTATATTGGGAGCAGAATGCTAGATGGAGCCGTTTACCTCCAGCATTTGTGCTAAGCTAGGCTAGTGGTGGGTGCGTCAGACAGAGTTACGGCACGCACGGAGATAAGAAGGGTATGTGTGGACTTATCTAACTCTGGGGGATACGGTGAATAAGCTAAAGTCCCAAAAAGTCGGCATGTTTCTTTAAAGCCCATTTTGGCAGTGCTGAAGGACTCCTTTAAAGGGTTAGTTCACCCAAAAATGAAAATTCTGTCAGTAATTGCTCACCCTCATGTTGTTCCAACCCCGTAAGACTTTCGTTCATCTTCGGAACACAAATTAAGATATTTTTTATTAAATCTGAGAGCTGTCTCACTCCTCCATAGGCTTATATGTAATTGAAACCTGCCGGCCCAGAAAGTTAGTAAAGACATCGTTAAAATAGTCCAAGTGACTACAGTGGCTCAACCTTAAAGGAACACTCCGACTTTTTGGGACTTTAGCCTATTCACCTTATCCCCCAGAGTTAGATAAGTCCATACATACCTTTTTCATCTCCGTGCGTGCTATAAGTCTGTTTGACGCACCCACCGCTAGCCTAGCTTAGCACAAATACTGGATGTAAATGGTTGCAGCTAGCATACTAATCCCAATAAGTGACAAAATAACGCAAACATTTTCCTATTTACATGTTGTGATTTGTATAGTCAGAGTGTACAAAAAACAAAGTCACATGAGACACAGACATATTTTAACCGTATAAATACTGGGAACTATATTCTCTGAAGGCGAAGCACTGCTACTTGGGCGGAGTGATAACTGCAGCACCTGAGAGTGCTTCGCCTTCAGAGAATATAGTTCCCTGAATTTTCATTTTTGGGTGAACTAACCCTTTATGTACACTTTTAAAAACAGCCATGGAAGTGTACTCTTTTTAAGTACTGTACACTGAAGTGGCATTTTATTTAATTATTATTATATTATATGAAAGTACAGTTTTTTTAACAATATACATTTAAGATTTGAAAAACACAACACAAGTTTTTCACAAGGGTGGTGACAGTATTTTCATTTTTGGGTGAATTATTCCTTTAAGACCATCATGAAATTTCAAATTGGCCTAAGCTGTGTCAATGTATTACTAAAGGCCTTTGTAAAATGGCTTTGGTATATTTTAACATTAGACTGAAGGATGCAAACATGATGATGGTGATACTATTTTGCCATACCAGATGTTAGTGTCAGGCTGTAGCAGAGCATTAATGCGGTTCACAATCCAGCTGAAGAGACGTCCGTACAGAGCTTTAGACATGGCGTCTCTCACATCAGTGGCCTTGTCCACAGTATTGGTGCGAATGATGGTTTCTCCTCGGGTTACCACACAGTGGGAGGTCAAAGCTTCCTGAAGCTCCTCAGAGCCGATACTGAGCAGAGCGGCCGCTGTCCACAGCACATACAGAGAGAAGAACATCAGGAATGGATCTGTAACTTGCTTTTTGTCTGCCAAATTATTACTGACAACATTTGTGAGATTTATGTCATGAGGAAAATGTGGGTTCCGTAAATGCAAACCTAGAAACTAACATTCATGAAAATAATCAGGCACTTACCATCATCTAAGGCCTCAGAGTTGGGCACCTCACTCTTGTCGCTCTGATGTTGGGAGCTGGTGGATGTAAACTCAATATTTCCTGTATTTAAAATGGCTGCTAGAATTCTGTACACAGAATTCACTTCCTGTATATCAAGATAGAAAATATTGGTAACACTTTACTTGAAGGGGTGTGCATAAGACTGGCATGACACCTTCATAATCATGACATGACACATGTCATGAATATGAAAGAGGTTTCATGCATGTATATGACAACTGTCATTAAGTGTCATTCGCTCAATTATGACATTTTTAATGCAAATATGACATTGTTCGAAATGTCTTTGTTATGACACGTTGACATAAACGAATACATCATAACATATCAGTGTCTTTGTCATGACAACTTGACATAAACCAATACATCATAACCTGTCAGTGTCTTCGTCATGACAACTTGACATTACTAAGACAAGACAACCTGTCATGAATATGTCATAAACATGACATAGCAGATTAATTATCAAACTTAAGAAACCACTTAGCTTTATGGGTTAACATTACATTAAACTGTCAGGTGGTTGGTTTTGACATTGGCTGTCATGAGGCCATTATAACTGTGTCATGAATATTTTTCTTGACCTCAACTACAGTGGTACAGATTGAATTTGTCATTAAAATGTTATAATGGCCTCATGACAGCCAATGTCAAAACCAACCACCTGACAGTTTAATGTAATGTTACCCATAAAACTAAGTGCTTTCTTAAGTTTGATAATTAATCTGCTATGTCATGTTTATGACATATTTATGACAGGTTGTGTTGTCTTAGTAATGTCAAGTTGTCATGACAAAGACACTGACAGGTTATGATGTATTGGTTTATGTCAAGGTGTCATGACAAAGACATCTCAAACAATGTCATATTTGCATTAAAAATGTCATAATTGAGCGAATGACACTTAGTTGTCATAAACATGCATAAAACCTCCTTCATATTCACGACGTGTCATGTCATGATTATGAAGGTCTCATGTCAGTCTTATGCACACCCCTTCAAGTAAAGTGTTACCAAAATATTTTATTTTGAAGTATGCAAAAAAACATGGAAGAAAGCCTGACTAACAAAATTGTTTCTCAAAGGGATTGTTCAACCAAAATATTAAAAT
Source organism: Rhinichthys klamathensis goyatoka (assembly GCF_029890125.1). Lineage (NCBI taxonomy): Eukaryota > Metazoa > Chordata > Actinopteri > Cypriniformes > Leuciscidae > Rhinichthys > Rhinichthys klamathensis. The sequence goes on along the minus strand of NW_026606798.1, from coordinate 288,801 downwards.
CCTTCTTTATGTCATTTCAAACCGGTATGACCTTTCTTCTGTGGAACATAAAAGGAGATATTCTAAGGAAGCTTAGGATTTAAAACAAATTTGGACCCCATCCAAATCCAAACAAATTTGGACCCCATTGACTTTCATTTTATGGACAAAAAAACTAATTTACATTTTATTAAATCTTCTTTATGTTCCACAGAAGAAAGAAATGAATACATGTTTGGAACGACATGAGAGACATTCTTTTTTAGGGAACAATCCCTTTAATAATTATTGCATAATTGCATATGATTAAGAAATATAAATCAGGATTTCAGCTGTACCTCCTCAGTAAATCCTATGATACGGAAACAGTCCTGAATGTCACCAAATTGCTCCTTGTACAGTTTGCTAGAGATGATCTCCTGCATTACTTTACCATTAAAACAATCAATGTATCTGAAAGACCAAAAAAAGTAACATGAATCTCTGATCCTAATTGTAGATATGTTAACTAGATTCAGAATTACACATCTTTTTAAGCACTGAGTTTGTGAGAACCTGGGAGCAGTTTTGTTGGGTAGCCTGTATTTCTTGAGGTTGTCTTGGTGGTAAAGACCAGCATAGATATAGTAAAATATGTGGAAGTTTTTCTCGCCCCTGCAAAAGAAAATGTAAGATGTGAAGAATAACATATGTAAGCAAAAATGTGGGAAAGACTTGTTGAAAAGTTTAAAGTCAACATGAGCGGTCTTATGGGGAGTGATTCGGCCCCAAACATTAAAATTCCAAAGAAAAACGTCTTTCTATTTTTTTTGGTTGATGTCACCTGTCAAAGACCAGTTTTCACCATCCCATCAATTCCCTATGGGTAAAATCAAGTCCTTCCCTACATGTTTATCTTGTTAATAAAAAAATTCACATTACAGAAGTAAAAAGGGTTGCAAACAGTGTTCAATGTTGACTTTAACGTTCTGATGGCCAAAGATCTGGGCAAAGTGGTTTCTCACGTAGCCTGTTTGATGACTCTGGATTTTTCCAGAAGATATTCAGAGATCTTAGCACCCATCACCGCCCCCGTGGGTGTAAACTTCATCTCCAGGTACTTTCCAAAACGGCTTGAGTTATCATTAATGGCCGTGCATGCATTACCAAACGCCTCCACCAGGGGATTCACTTGAAGAATCTTCTCACGAAGTGTACGATTGTTAGCCTAGAAATAGAAAACAACAGATGATGTTTGAAGAGCCAGACCCAGATTGTTAATCTGCTAATTTTACAGCCATATTGATTACATCACTAGAGGGAAAATCATCAAGAATCCCATAATCAAACATGAAAGATCGGTTACTGAAGTATTTCGTTGAAGCATATGATGAGTATTTATGAATTGATTTAGGTAGTGTATCAATATTGTGAGTACCTTGCCCAGAAATGTGAGATGTTGGACGATGAGGTGAGCGCTCTCCGTTTTACCAGCTCCACTTTCTCCACTAATGATTATGCACTTCACAGACAAAAACAATGAAAACATATAAACACAATGTACAGAGCTACATGCATAGATTAACATACCCAGCAACACCAATAAGAGGATGATTTGTTTGTTATTCCCCCAAAATGGAACAAAATCTAATTTACACCACATAATGTTATAACACAGTAACTTGTGATGTGGCAAAAATATATATTATTATTGTTAAAAATACAAAACCAATTTTGTGATGCATGTACACTAGCTACCATTCAAAAGTTTTGGGTTTAATGTTTTTGAGAGAAGCGTCTTATACTCACCAAGGCTGCTGTAATATCTTGAAATAATATTACAATTTAAAATAACTGTTTACTATTTTAATATATTTTAAAATGTAAGTTATTCCTGTGATCATAGCTGGATTTTCAGCATCATTACTCCAGTCTTCAGTGTGACACTATCCTTCAGAAATCATTCTAATGATGATTTGCTGCTCAAGAAAATTTTCTTATGAGTACAATTTACAATGTAAAAAAACAAACAAACACTAAATATGTTTGATGCGATCATGGATTTTTCAGCATTCATTGATGAATAGAAAGTTGTAAAGAACATAATTTATTTGAAATAAAAATATTTTGTAACATTCTTAAATGTCTTCAGGTTTAATTCTGCACCAATGCATCCTTGCTGAATAAAAGTATTCATTTCTCTATCTCTCAAACAATCAAAGACATTTTTTGAAAATGTATTAAACGTATCAAATCTTACTGACCCCAAATTTTTTTACTTACATTGTTAGCCAACATATTAAACTAGTGTAAAAAAAAACTGTTAAAAAAGAGACCACAGACAGCCTACTGTGTCAGTAAACTATGGACGCTTGTTTCCGCCACAGAATAAAACATTTAAAAAAATAATTTTGCCTTTTTATCTCACAATTGCAACCTTTTTTCTCATAATTCTTTGTGAGAAATTACTTTTTATCTCACAAATGTGTGATAAAAAAGTCACAATTGACCGTTCGCAAAGACCCGCCCCCCTTAGTTACTGTCGCTATGTCCGACAAGCTACGCTGCTCACACACACACACACACTCCATGTTCTCAGGCAGTGAAAAATACATCGCGGACTGACAACACGCAGACAGACCAGGTTACTTTTCGGTTACTTTTGATATTAAACATATTAAACAAAGTCTCACCTTTCAAATTTGGTCTTTTTTTTAAAAGAAATTGAAACAATAAATACCGTTTTGTGGCTCTTTTAATGTGCCGTGACAGATCGCTGTAGAGCATCAGTAAAAGCTGCTCGTGATCCGATCATCTCTTCCTTCTAGTTCATTTATAGCATCAAATAAACATGACTGAACATCAGAAGGAATGTTGTTTTAACCGCAGAAAGGCATCAGTACACACCGTTTTTCAAGTTCAAATCCTCCAATGTTAATCTACTAACTCTCCTGACTGCTTTGTCGGACAAAATGGCGGATGGCGAAGTATGATTGGTCAGATCACCTGTCAATCAAGCTCCCTGAGAAGGGTCAATTGCATGTTATAAAGTCAGAATTGTGAGATATAAAGTCTCGCAATTCTGACTTTATTTCTCAGATGTAAAGTCGCATTTATCTTATAAAATGTTTTATTCTGTGGCGGAAACAAGCTTCCAATAGTGAACCACGTATATGTAAGATATGTATATACGCCGTGCAGACACACCTGGTCTTTGGAGAGGGTGACCATGCTCTGATAGGCTGCATCAGCAGTGGCAAAGATGTGTGGGGGGTTAGTGGAGCGTTTCATCCCATGATAGAGCTTTGAGAACTGAGAACAGACACATTTTCAGACAGGAAACTACCTCTTAGTTCACTCTCTAGAAGGAAGCTTTGATTCAGAAAGCCAACTTAAAGTGGATGCCACATGAATTACGCATTTGATCAAAAATGGTATGCATTAGACATTAATTATGCCCTATTGCACAGCCTGATGTTGCTCATCTCACCTGTGGAGAGTAGATGCTCAGGTTCTGGAAGGGGTTAAGGGCTATGAGGATATCACCAACATACGTGTAGATCTGCAGATCCTGATACCGCTTCTGAAGATGTGTAATGATTGTTTCCTATAAAAGAGAGATGCTGGAGATGGAAATGTTTCTTTGTTGTGTACCGGTATACTACCAGAGACTCAATAAATTCACATAATTTGAGCAGACAGTTTAGTATTAGTTTGTAATTGAATTTCATTACATTTTAACATCAAATATGAAGTGTCTATTTACACCAAGTACAAATACCCCGCCTTGTTGGGAGAAGCTATTTTTATTTTCATGATATCAGGCATTTTTAATCTTCTTTGAAATTACATGCACTGATCATGCTCAATAAGTCCAGGAACTGTAAATAAGATGTCGATAAATTTTGATTTCATGTTGACTGATTAAGAAAGCGAAAGCCTTTGCTTAAACTCCAGCTAGATCCTAAATACCTCATCTAAAACCTCCAGGTTCACCAGATCATCATCAGGACAGATCTCAATGATCAGGGTTTTCCGTGTGTTGATCCGCTCATGCCTATAAAAGACAATATAGCAATGTTACAGCCTCAATAAATATTAAATACAACAAAGATCTATTCAATCATAAACAATTATTATTTTTATTTTATTCTACAGAAATGCAAGACTCTAAGTTGTTGTGGGAGGTTGCCAGGGTGTCGCTATGCAATTTCTAGGGTTTTCTGTTGGGTTGTGGTGTTCTAGGTCAGGGGTGTCCAATCCTGCACCTGGAGGGTCCTGTCCTGCAGTGCTCATCTCTAGAGATGCACCGATATGCATTTTCTCAACCGATAGCCGATTATTCAGAATATCGGCCGATGCCGATACCGATAGTTTGTTTTTTCGGTAACGCTTTAGATCACAGCCCGGAAAGTACTGTGTAATTAAGAGGAATTTACAGAGTAACTTTCGGTAATTATAGTGTACCTATAAAGTACTTGCATGTAAGTATAAGGGAACAATATGTAAAGTTTGGGGAATAAAGGGGTAACAACCAGGAGAATTAAAAAATTATTTATACTGTAAGTAGGGGTACTTATTCTACTATATTATACAACAATCTTACATTTGGGAGCAATTTAGCGAGAACATACACTGCATACCTTTTTGTAATAATTGTGTACCAAGGCAATACATACTGTATAGGCTTTTTAAAAATGACAGGGTACATATCTATGCATTTATACTTTTATTTTATTTATTTTTTATAGCAAAAGTGCAGATGTTTAAGTTTGGGCTAACATGTTTCAAGGCAAGAAAAGCTAAGACTATTGCAATATTTTTAAATACTGGGACATATATCTGGTTTCATGTGGTTACAGGGTAAGTGGTGCTTGTATAATAAATAAAGGTTTCCGAGTCAGTGATATAAGATTGTGTATGCATTTTTATTGTACTTACCCTGTAACATGGAACAAGAGGGTAACAAGCACCACTTTAATTTACAGCCCGCAATGTCACACTTACCCTGTAACTACATGGAACAAGAGGGTAACAAGCACCACTACATGAAACAAGAGAATCTTTCCCCAATATTTAAGCAAACGTTGCAATAGTTTTCGTTTTCAGTGCACTTTTGTTAAAAAGATTACATTTAAAAAATTACAGGGTACATAATCTATTATATCTATTTATAAAGCCTATACAGTATGTACTGGTTCACCATTATTTCAAAAAGGTACGCAGTGTATGTTCTCGCTAAATTGATCACAAATGTAAGATTGTTATTTCATAATAGTAGAATAAGTACCCCTTAGTTCTATAATACTCACAATACTAATCATTTTTTAATTCTCCTGGTTGTTACCCCTTTATTCCCCAAACTTAAAATATTGTTCCCTTATACTTATATTGTAAGTACGTTATAGGTACACTATAATTAACAAAGGTTACGCTGTAAAATTGCTTTAATTACCCAGTACTTTCCGGGCTGTAATCTAAAGCGTTACCGTTTTTTCTTATGGATAAAAAATCTCTCCCTAATAATGCTGCAAACTATACAGAAAACCCTCTCATTTGCTACACTATAATATTAGAGGTTAAAATTAACAACAGAGCTATTATATTCAACTGCTATTTATTTACAGATATAATATTTATATTTACAAATAAAAGCTGAAATGTCTGTATACAACTCAGTTACACATATACCGGTAAGGTAGTTTTCATAAGCACTTGCCTTGCCTTTATGGCAAATTTATTCAAACATACATATAATTAACAGTAAATATAAATAAGCTCCTCTAGTTTTTTTTTTTTTTTTTTTTTAAAGCTAACTAACAAACGGTTGACTTTCCTGAGGTAGGCTAAATGCAACATTAAGTAAAATTGTTCACAAGCAAGTTTTAAGCTTCACACACAAGCTTTATTGACATCTTTCCACGGTTAAAACACAGATTGAGTGATTACATGAGACATGATACGGATTTCGGGAAGTTGTACTGCAACTTTCAACTTACCTTCTGATATTCATGCATGTTTTTCTAGATATAATTTGTATTAAAGTGGAAGAATAGACTCGCGCTCTGCGCTGCTGCTAGAACTGAGGCTGTCACGTCACATTTAAGAGCGCCAAAACGGCATTTATTGTTTGAATTTCGTGATAAAGATGACACTTTGTTTCTTTTTAGAAGTATCAAAGCACAGAGCTATTTGCGATTAATTGGGCGAGAGGCGCGCTACAAATAATGTTTAGTAAAGGAAAAAACTGCAGATCTGGCAACCCTGGCTTGAACTACGGGTGATTCATGGGTTCAAATGGAGTCTGCTTTTATGTAGCTGTTTTTAGCTGTGTTATTGTCACATTAACTTGCCCTAATTAACTCAACACGAAAGATTTTCTTTACACACAGTGTGAGTTGCAGTCGGTCATGTTTTACTGCACCCTTTTGATTGACAAGGATATAGGCTAACCGGCCCTGATCATTGGCTGTTTTTAAACAATTGGCCGATAGTGAAAATAATTGCTTTTATCGGCTGATACCGATTGTTGGTCGATACATCGGTGCATCTCTAGCTCCAACATTAATTAAACACACCTGAACCAGCTAATCAAGCTCTTACAAGTCAATATAAGGGTGTATTCACACCTGCCTTGTTTGGTTCGATTGAATCGAACTCTAGTTCATTTCCCCCCTTGGTGCGGACCTTTTGGGCAGGTGTGTGAATACAGCAATCGAACTCGGGTGCGGACCAAACAACCGAACCGAGACCCAGCTGAAGACGCAGACATCCCAACCTGCAAGAAGTCATTTCAGGGAGGTATATCTTGGTGACTGGATTGTTGACGGGGGGGGGGGGGGGTGGGGGGGGGGGGGGGGGGGTGGGGGGGGTGGGGGGGGGGGGGGGGGGTTTTCTAATATGAGTTTTTCTAAGCTCTGGGCGCAGTATGTTCTATCTCGCTCTAGATTCCGGGAGATTTGAACTAATTTGCGGGCATCAGGGAGAGGCTAGCAATATGCGGGAGACTCCCGGAACTTCCGGGAGACTTGGGATGTCTGGAAGAGGTGGTCTCGGTACAGTTCCAAACGAACTCTGGTACGGTTCGTTTACGGTGTGAACATGAACCGACCCAATTGCAAGAAAGCACTGCGCCTTTGAGTTAACAGGCTTCCGTAGTCGGAGACTTTGGCATAATGGTTTGTGTTATTGTTGTTCAAGTGCGCAAGAGAATTCCATTCCGGCGCGCTGTCTGGCCACACGATACTGTTGCGCGTCTTTCTGCGCGTCGTGTGTGTGCGTCATTGGAATGGAATGAATGAATGAGTGTGTGCATCAGGACATTCACATACAGCGCGTTCTCTTTAGTCTAATCGCGCATAGATGCAAAAAAAAAGCTTTTGCAGTTCATATAGGCTAATGTAACGATAGTTACAATACAAGGATGATCAGTGTTGTGTGTAACGCGTTACAAAGTAACGCGTTACAGTAACGTAACTACTTTTTCGGGTAAAAAGTAGTTTAACGCGTTACTACTGAGAATTTGGTAACGAAACGTAGTTCCTTTTTCAATTCCGCACAACGTTACTTTTCCCATGGACAGATTTGACAGCAACACTGTCTCCTCAGCTGCGCGCTTGCAATAGTCACAAGCTCCGTGACAGAGGCTGGTAGCAGAGCAATCAATTCTGTGAATTACACTGCGCAAACCAAAAGTAATACTCCCACCGGATGAAGAAGGGTTGGCTCTCCACAGAACATAAAATATTAATTGTATTGACTTTTTCGTGTTCGCATTTATGAGGAAAGAAACAATATGGACGTAACAGTTCTTCGGACTAGACCGCTCTGAAAGCGGCACTAAAAGACTGCTTTAAATCTTTCACAGAGACCTCAAACAGGCATTTAAAACACCAAATATTAAGGATTGGCATATCAACTGACTGACAAAGAAAACACTTGTTTATTAATAAACAATTGAAATGTATTTGATATTCATAATCATTTCTTTTGCCGGTTCTTTGTGACATTTTTCATGAACGCGTCACCACCGCTCAATAGTTAATATTGTGCTTTGGTGTTCAGTTTATACAGGTTTTTCAAATGTTATTTAAATAAATATATATTTTTTTTCTATCTCAAAATCTCTCTCTTTTTTTAGTTTTTTTTTTCTAGTTTTTCAATAAGTAGAGTTCATGGTAGAATTTTATGTAGGCCTACACATTTAGGAACAGATATTGGGTTCTGCCCAAAGTCAAGCAACATAAAAGTAACGTAAAAGTAACGAGTAACATAAAAAGTTACTTTCCAAAGGGGGTAACTAAGTAAAGTAACGGATTACTTTTTTAAGAAGTAACGAGTAACGAGAAAACACTACTTTTTAAAAGTAACTTCCCCAACACTGGTGATGAACGTGTGTGAACTTGAGGAGAAATGACTAAATATATTCACTTAAATTCCCAAAAAACATCTGTTAAAGTCATTGCGCAAGAATGAAGAAGAACAATATTATTCTGAGAAAAGATCAGTATGTTTTGCCACTTTAGATCATACAGGAAGTTGGTTGAAAGAAGTGCGTTCTCTTATGCTGAAATTACAAAAAATAATGTTGTGTGACTCTATGCTTAAAGAGTTGAGATTAACAGTGGTTTTATTGTGCTGTGAAACTCCTCCTAAGATCACGAGCTGTGGTGTGATGCTTTTGTATCAGGACTCATGCAGTCCTGGAGTCTCCAGTGGAAATTGTCCTGGTTACTGGAGTAAACTAGTCCGTTTCAAGTGCGTGTTTTAATGTGGTCATTCAGAGCGGTCTGTGGAGAGAGTCAGATCACAGACACACACACGACTCCTGTAAAGCTGTCTGAAGAGCCCGAGACGAGACTATGTGAAGGAAGGATGTCTCTTTCTTTCCCTCTGACAGCGCCTTATGTGTTTGCTAAGGATGTACATAGAAATAAGTCACACCCAAGCTTGTGTGTTACAGTAACCCAGCAGTCAATTTTTTAAAGCCTATTTGATACACTTTCTAAAGCCTCTACATTAACATATAGCCTAACGGCTAGTTGATGTCATGATAATTCATACTTTTTATGAAGTATAACCGCCTCGGGTTGTTGTACGCATGTCTTTTTGCTGTGAAATCTTTATTGATTTTATGAAGTAGACAAAAGAATAACATTTATGTTGTTAGTAATATTGAAGATGAACATTTGCTTGATTATCCATACAAAATTTCTTTACAATGTGCGAATCAAATATGATACATCAGGCTTTTGAGGATTTATTTGTTCATCTCTCAATCATCATTGTATTGCATTGCATTATATGTTTTGCCCTCACAATAAAAGCCACAGAGCTTTGATCATAACTAAGCATTGGAATATCATCTTGATCTTACTAAGACATTATTTTAATAGCAGATGTATTTATACATCGACTAGTCTTTATATAATATGCGTTTTATGTAAATAGCCTGCTTATAAAGATCTCATTGATTTGCATTACAATCAGAATTTCACTTGTTGGCTATATCAATATCAGTAACAGCAGAAAATTTCAATTTTTTGCTTGGTTTGTGCCTCTGAATAAAATCTAAGTGTTTTTTTCCTCTTCGAGAATGAGCTTCATATTCTCACTATATCAAACTATATTAGCCAAAAAAAACCTTATGTGATCAAATATGATACTCAACAAAAACACACATGCAAACTATTTTTTTTAATTATCTAAAGGTTAAATATAGCTACTAAAAAAAATCATTAAAAAAAAGGCTGAGATTGGCTCTTTTTCCTTATCTTTTTGACATTGTCTCTCTAAATAATTTTAGATGTAATAATTTTGAATGCACATTATTACAGAACAGAGAAATCTGCTTATAGTGTGCCTATTATAGTCGCAGCTCATATTTTATCTGTTAATATTTTATGCATTCATGAGCATTAGATATCTAATTGTTTGATCCACTACTTGTAGTCCCGAATTCCATGTTATTCCTTATGTGTTGTATGATAATGTCTATTTTTTTCCTTTTCTCACATTATTTTTACAGAAAAACCTTGTTTAACATGACATATATTCTGGCTTCCTGACATTAACTTTTCTTTGTGTGTGTGTGTGTGTGTTGTGAAGCATCATGTCAGATAAAAGTGAGCTGAAGGCTGAGCTTGAGCGAAAGAAACAACGCTTGGCTCAGATTAGAGAGGAGAAGAAGAGAAAGGAGGAGGAACGCAAGAAAAAAGAGGTACAGACTTTTTACTTGCATTAAAGGGATAGTTCACCCAACAATCATCATTTGCTCTCCCTCAAGTTGTTCAAAACCATTTCTCTCGTCTCTTGAACGTAAAAGAAGATATTTTGAAGAATGTCAGTAGCCAGACAGTTGGACCCCATTGACTTCCACAGTATGGAGAAAAAAACACTGCAAGTCAATGGGGTCCAACAACTGTCTGGTTACCGACATTCTTCAAAATATCTTCTTTTGTGTTCTGCAGAAGAAAGACATGTATTCAGGTTTGAAACAACTTGAGGGAGAGCAAATGATGACAGAATTTTGATTTTTGGGTGAATTATCCCTTTAATATACCAGAATAAGTTCCACTTTATGTACATTCATTCACACACAAGAATGCAGCTCAATGCTGCCCAACATGCCAGAGGTCTGTTGCTGTAAGACGTGTCTGTAAAACAGCTTGTCTTTAGTGTGCATAGTATGCTTTTATTAGTGTTGGGCAGTAACGCGGTTACTTTTGACAGTAACTCATACTGTAACGCATTACTTTTTAAATAAATTAACTCCGTTACCGTTACCATATGGTGCGTTGTCCGTTACTTTTTTAAATTAATTAATTTTGGCTGAAGTGTAGCCTAGAGCCTGTTTACAGCAGCAACGCATTGTTGGTGGTAGGGTTGCCACTCGTCCCTTAAAATACAGAATTGTCCCGTATTTACAAGTAAAATGACGAGTCCGTATCAAATCAATAAGGGACGCGATTTGTCCCGTATTTTACATAAGGCCCACACATAGCCTAGTTGGATAAAAACATAGGCTTTACTATACTAATACCAAATAGCCTATAAATAAATCAATTTCACAATAATGTTACATTATGATTAGAATCAAATGAATTTTGTCCATTTTCTAAGCTTAGAAAATGCACATTTATACGGGCTGAATTTTATAGGCCTAAAATAAATATTGTTTAGTAATTATGTGAATTGCAATGCGCAAACTACTAGGCTACCCACCGAATGAAGAAGGGTTGGCTCTCAGTCTCCACAGAACAAAATATTCATTTTATTTTATTTTTAGTGTTCGCATTTATGAGGAAAAAACAATGTTACGGACGCGACGCGCTCTGAAAGCGGCACTAAAAGATGCTTTAATACTTGCAGAGACATCAAACAGAAAGCACAAAACCTTTCTTTAAAGTGAATTTCGTTTTGTATTAATTGTATCTTAATTTTAATCAATGTTTCATCAACCAATTGCCTGGATTTAATAAATAAGAAGTAAATATAGCAGACGATAGATAATCACGAAATGGAGGCGCCGGCGCGAGAACTGGAGCTCGTCTCATAAATGAACCGAAACTCGGTGTATTAGGTCTGACAAAAAAAAAATAGTGTTTAAAAATTACTTTCTGTTTAAGTCAGTTTTGTGTTTGTATAGACCATAACGCATAAAAGGGCATTAATGGGAACATTAAAGAATGTTTTTTTTTAAAGTAACTAAAAAGTTACTTTTAACAGTAACGCATTACTTTTTGGTGTAAGTAATCAACAAAGTAATTGAGTTACTTTTTGAATGAAGTAACTAGTAACTGTAACTAGGTACTATTTCTTAGTAACTAGCACAACACTGAGGATGATGCTGTGTTAAACTGGACAAACTTAATCGCAAGCGTTAACATTGACAGCACTTGTTAGCAGTATATACAATAAGAATCTCATTATTTGAATGTGTGAACATAGCCCCTCTCTATGAATGAAAACTTTATACCTTATCCGTCTTCTGCGCAGTTTCTTCATATTGCGTTTGTACAGAATAACACAAAATTAGTAAAATAACTAATATTGCAGTACGAAATATCTCCATGCTGAGCCTTTTTTGCACTTCCTGATTTCCCTACTCGAGAATCCTTGTCCAATGAATGGACGACCTTAGCACACGTGTGGTTTTGTTTACAAATTTTGGTTCACTTGCAAAAAGAGCAGTGTGAAAGCGAACCGTACAAAAAAAAAAAGAAAAAAAAAAAAGTATTTGGTCCGGACCAAAGCAAGTGACCTATCGGACTTTCCTGGTGTGAATACACCCTGAAATATTTAGGCAGGTGTTTAGACAAACTGGAGAGAAACTCTGCAGGACTTGAAACCTTCAATGTACACTATCATTCAAAAGTTTGACATTTGTATTATCTTTAAATGTGTACTAAAAACAGGAATGTTGTAAATATATTTACCACCCATTTTTGAGTGGAAGAAAAAAACATGCTGTTTTCATGCATGTATCTTTAAATGCAAATGAGCTGTTGTGCCCCGCCCCCTCATCCAGAAGAGGCGGAGCGTGCCTCAGATACTCTGCTAACTAACACAACAACTGTTTGGTTTTGATTATCATCTCTATCGCAGTCACACTCAAATGACATTGCAGTTCTTCATCATCATGAAAGATAATATTTGCATGTGTTTTAAAGCCATATCAGTCTAAACTTTTGATAAATGGTTTTCTGAGTGCACACATTCGAATCACACACACACAAAGCTGCCTCTCAGATGACACGTCCTGTATTAAACTAAGCTCCCTTTCATGTATTTTTGCGCTTAAACTGTCAAATACACACAAAATTATGTCAAAAACACACAAAGTTCACATAAACACAGTCGGTTATTTTGGTGAACTTAAACAGCAGGGAAAGAAATCACATGTGTATATATTAGATTTGTGTATTAAAAAGAAAGCAGGGTACTGCTGTATATGCTTTTAATATGAACCAAACAACAAAAAGACTGAAAATCACTCACTGCTCTTCATTGAATAACTTTAGTAGCTTTAATAAGAATTCATTTCTTACTTGAATGCTGCTGTTAAATGCTCTGGCGAGGAGATACATATGGCCGATTGTGTATAGAGCTCACTAAAGGGGAGGAGCTATGCTAATAAGACAGATTCCATCGCCAGTCGTGGGCGGAGCCTAAATGGCTCATTTTGAGACACTGTTTCAGATTTTAATGTATACATACTGCGGATGCATAAATTATGTTCAAAAACAATATAAAAGTTTTTTTTTTTTGCATAATAGGTCCCCTCTAAAATAACTGTTTTCTATTGTAATATATTTTAAAATGTATTTTTTTCCTGTGATGCAAAGCTGAATGTTCAGCATCAGCGAAACATAATCCTTCAGAAATCATTCTAATATGCTGATTTGCTGCTCAAGAAATGTTTCTTATTATTATCAATATTGAATATGTGACACATGTTTTTCAGGATTCAGGATCCTTATTGCATATTTGTAGGAGTTTCCCTTTCAGATGCAAAATTTATGGGATTTAAATTAATCATGCAAGGTGGTTTACTAAGGTTTGCTCTCGTCAATTTACTGGTATTTGCGGCATTATTTATTAAACGCTAATTTGCCTTGTTTACTAAATCTGGCCCTTAGTGTTAGAGGTTTGTTCAAATCCCTAACCGTTAATATTAGGAACAGTAGTTGTGATGCTTGCCTTAGCAAACACCAAAAAACTAAGAATGTCTGCAGTATTAGGGTCTATCTGTGTCTATTCTCTGGGGTTTAAAGGCTATTACAGCGTGTCGTGAATGCACTTCATCAGGGTTTGACCCACTATTGTATTTCTGACCTTTAGATCATGTGGAAGCAGCTGCTCTTTTCACAGCTCTTAAAACCCATCGGGCCCCGGGGACATGACAGCGTACAGACACAATACACAGCGCTTTATGTGTGCGAGAAACAGGCAGACTGAGTGTGTGTGGCACTGTTTCTGTATGTGTATCAGTGTTCCCTCGCTCTGTAATCACTTCACTGATATTTGCCATCAGTGACTAAACAGAGAGAGCACAGCCAAGCTCATAATCTCATTACGTCTCTCTCACTGTCACTATCAGGCTAGCAGATTATACGCGGCCTGGGGAACGAGGGGATACAATCTGGCAACCCAGTGACTGTTTATTCACTATCGACCACAGACCGTACCAAGTTAACCCCTACTTTCTCAAAACAAGTCCAAATTGTCTTTATAGACACTCCAGAACAAGAGTACTGTGGAAATGAAGGAATGTTGTAAAATCCTCTTTATCGCATTGAGTTCATCAGGGTTAGCCTGAGTCAGTGAGTCCTCATTTAACCCTGATCAGAGAGATAGTTAGAGGATTAAGAGTACTAATATAACACTCTAGTATAGGATTCAGATGTATCTTTGTCTAATAAATCTCCCAAGCAACAAAAACCCAAATGCATAATTGAACTGAAAAAAGGGTGTCATTTATTTAAAGTGCATTTTTATACCGGCCTTATATAAAATTGTGGTTTCCGGTTTAAACCTGTTTTGTACAGTTAGGTACAGTTAGAAGAACACTCACCATAAAAAATGGTGTTTAAAGAAACAGTTGATGTGCAGCTAGCTTTTTTTAGAACATAAGAGAAATGATGATGCATATTTTAAAAAGACATCAAGATAAATGTTAAGTTATTTCAAAGTTAAGTGAACTTAAATGACTAAAAATTATAAACTAAATTAATAAAATATTTTTTTGTTTTATAAGCGAAAATTCTACTTAGTTTTAATTAGTTTTAGTTTTTGTTTATGGTGAAACTAAGTTGTAAAAAGCAACAACAAAAAAAGTATGGTACTTAAAAAAGTACTTAATCAATATATTTTCTAATAGACATATGCCAAAATTGTAATTATTGTTGCTCAATAATATAATATAATTGTATTATATTATTATATTATATTATATTATATTATATTATATTATATTATATTATATTATATTATATTATATTATATTATATTATATTATATTATATATATACTAGGTACTTAAAAAAGTACTTAATCAATATATTTTCTAATAGACATATGCCAAAATTGTAATTATTGTTGCTCAATAATATAATATAATTATATTATATTATATTATATTATATTATATTATATTATATTATAATAATATTATAATATTATTATATTATATTATATTATATTATTGAGCACCAATAATTACAATTTTGGCATATGTCTATTAGAAAATATATTGATTAAGTATAGTATATGCTCTTTAAAATATTTTTACTTTGTATGAATGTTCTTTTATTTGGGAAAAGGAATATTTTTGATTATTATTAAGTCTGAACCAAACCTAATAAATAAATAAATATAATTTGAGAAAAACTAAATTTGTCTGTAACAAATTAGAGTGTCAAATTTTAAGTTGGTCCAATTTATCTTTTTTTCTGAGCGTACAAAAGTTTTGTCTGTAATTAATAGTTTTATTTAGCAAGGATGCATTCAGTTGATCAAAAGTGACAGTAAAGACATTGAAGACCGGAGTAATGATGCTGAAAATTCAGCTTTGATCAGACAAATAAATTATATTTTAAAACAGATTCAAATAGAAAACAATTCATTTAAATTATAATATATCACAATATTACTGTGTTTACTGTATTTTTGATCAAATAAATGCTGCCTTGGTGAACATGAGAGATTTCCTTCAAAAACATTAACTTTTGAACGGTTGCAATGCAATCACTTTTTGATTTGGCAAAGCAAATAAACAACAAATAGTGAAAGTGAAAGTGAAAGCTTTTGAATACAGTACACAGAAACATTATACACTGTTACTTATATTTGATATTCAGCAATGGACACTTTAGTTTTAAACAAATCTAAAGGCGAATGTGAGCTAATATAACTCAAATACTATAGGTAGTTTTGTAGGCCTACACTCCCCTCGACAAGATCTGCAGGTTTTGAGGGGTCTAAATGTGTATTTTGTATAAGAAGCCAGTGGAAACGCTTTCATTATGTTTTCCTGTATCATATACAACAGCATCAGAGATATCCGTTTGACTTAGGGCGTTTTCACACCTGAAAGTCCGCACCAAGGTCCGAACCAAAGTTCACGTTTTGATACATTTTATACTTTCAGAAAGTTTTGGTTTGGTTTCACACTGCAATTTTGCGAGCGCACTAAAGAACTTTACGTGACATACGTGCGTCCTGACGTCATCATCTATGTGGGCTGCATCCTGACATTGATTGGTTTTGTCAATGGACGTGCATCTGACGTCAGCGTGTTGTCAGTTCGGTGGGTAACTTTGACAACATGAATGAACAGACGCATATCGTTGCAACTATATTGTTATTTTTATGGCATAATTACCTGCAGCACCAACTATACACAAGGCTAGTTCAAATTCGCCAAATGAACGTCCTCGTCGTGCGAACATTTTATCGTCGCCGGCAGGAATGGAGGAGAAGACTGCAAGTTGACTTCTTCTGATGTCATCAGACCATACTTCAACTAAAAACCTCGTCTCCTCCTCTCCCCATGTGCTACCACGGCTCATTTTTCCTGCCACTTTCTGTTTTTTCTGCTATGCACGAACCACCGGAACTTCCTGTAAAAGGTCTGAAAGTCCGAACCATACAGAAATGCTTTCACACTAGAAACGAACCAAACCTTTGTTCAGTTTGATCCGGACCGAGACTACCTCTTTTCGTCGGACCAAATTTCATCTGTTTGGTCCGGACCGTGGTCCGGGGGAGGTTTCACACCTGTAATTTTGATTCGGACCAAACTGAAAAGTCCGAAAGTCCGGACCAAACAAGGTAGGTGTGAAAGGGCCCTTAAAGGAGAACTCCGGCGCAAAATGAACCTTTGGTCTAATTACACATTGTTACCTAGTCAACCGTTATCTGAGATTTGTTTTCATGATTATCGAATGTAAATAGTTTTATCTCTAAAAACAGTTTAGCCTATAAAGCTAGTATAACGCTAGTATATTGGGCATAGTGTAATGACAAATAAAAATCGCTTGTCAATACCACTAACAAGGCTGAAAATAGACCCACACTAACACGGTAGCATAATGAGGGTCACTACCTTCAAACCGGAGCATTGAGAACTTTGTCAGTGTCCAGACAGTTTAATAAGAAGATATTTTAAACATACAGTCAACTTCGCGTATACAGGCAGAAGCCATCTTTGAAATACAGCCTTTACCAGTCGATCTACGAACGCCGATCCAAGTGCGCTGGTGAGATGTGAACGAGCTATAAGTTGTGATAAGGTGAGCGCGAACAGCAGGCTTGGATCGGCGTTCGTAGATCGACTGGTAGAGACTGTATTTCAAAGATGGCTTCTGCCTGTATACGCGAAGTTGACTGTATGTTTAAAATATCTTCTTATTAAACTGTCTGTACACTGACAACGTTCTCAATGCTTCGGTTTGAAGGTAGGGACCCTCATTATGCTACCGTGCTAGTGTGGGGCTATTTTCAGCCTTGTTAGTGGTATTAACAAGCGATTTTTATTTGTCATTACACTATGCCCAATATACTAGCGTTATACTAGCTTTATAGGCTAAACTGTTTTTAGAGATAAAACTATTTACATTCGATAATCATGAAGACAAATCTCAGATAACGGTTGACTAGGTAACAATGTGTAATTAAACCAAAGGTTCATTTTGCGCCGGAGTTCTCCTTTAAGAAGCTGTCAATGTGATGCTGAATCGAGTGCTCCTGGCTCTCAGGATCAACCTGAGGAGTTTCGTTCCTCCACAGATGACACTGCCCTCTGCTGGAAAGAGACGCAGATGATAGATGACATATCAAAAACTCTGATTCGTATATTTCTAGACTGTCACTGTCTCATATTTACACGTGATAAATCCACCAGGACAGCTCTGCATCTACAGAAGACAGTGATGAATGCAAGACAAGCTCAATGGTCAAGGCCTGCCAGATCTTTGCTCTGACCCTGAGAGGAATCAAAAAACACCTCAGACTGTTTCAAAATGACAATCTATGACTGGCAGGCTATTATAAAACTATAGTGGTGATGTTTAACGCTCTGGCTTTTTTTGAAACGTGCCGCAATCTGTTTCTCTGCAGCTCATGAGCATATCGATCTGGTTTCAGAAAAGAGCTGAGAGGTCACCTAACACTGTACCTGGTGGTCCTGGTCCTGCTGCCCACGTCTTGTTGCTCGCGGATGAGGACTGACAGCTGATTCCTCAGAGACGTGTCTTTCCCATGGGCCTGTTTAATGAACGGATGCTCCAGCAGATGCATCACTGATGGACGCGTCTCGAAATCTTTGATCAAACACCTGCAGATACCAGACGAGACATAATATGTGAAAAGAGAAAAGACAAACAGAAAGAAAGCGAGCAGAGAAACAAGCAAACATGGAGCGTTCCATATTAAATGGTAAATACAGGATAAAAAGATCCCCGTAAAGGCCTTCAGGAAGGTAAGGCACGTCACCTGTACATCTTCACAGAGCTCCAGTCTCTGATACGCCTCACAGAAAGCTCTCTGAGGTCTGAACTGAACATCTGACCGGCCGCCTCGCTCTCGCTCTCTCGTCACCATAGTGTTCAGGGCAAACACTCTTATCGTGTGTCTTCAGGCTCGTCTCTGTTGTTCTGCACTGTGGCCTGTCGACCATGGCTTATGGCATTATTTCTTATGATCTTTCCAACAGGATTTATTTCATTTGTTGCTGTACCTTTGTGAAAAACGTGTTCTTAATTGTAATGAATGTGCACTTATAGTGTAAATCAAAACTTAAAAGTATATTTTTCAAAAACCGTAGCCTACTTGCAAATAATATGATATTAAATTAAAGGCCACTCACGTATACGCGTACATGACTTTTATTAAAGTTAATATATTTTAAATGTTCTAAATTGCAATTCTGTCATTACAAACATATTTTAAAAAAATACATGGCATACAAGTTTGAATGGAAATGATATTAAAAATACTTTTTACAAAACTGTATCCATATTTCAAAGACAATAGAAGCAATTATAAAATTATAAAGATTTACTTAAGTGCTCAAAAGTACTCTAAAGTTCAGCTAATTGTATTTAATATAAATTTAAACTATAATACATTTTAATTTAATTGCAATTAACAAAGTCAAGTATACAGTCAGTTCGCACATACACTTTTTAAAGGTTAAGTTTGTGACGCCCCTGTGTGGCTGGACTGTTTATGTTTGTCAGTACTGCAAGGGTGATGTGTTTTTCTGTTTTGAGGAGCTGATTGCAGAGGTCCTTCCCGATTGTGAACACCTGGTCCTAGTGCTCCACAGGAGATAAAAGCTCCACCTCCAAGATCGTCGGGGTCTCTCTGATCCTCGTTACCAGCAGTCGCCTGTTGTTCTGGATTTGTTTGTTTTGTTTTATTTTAACACTTCAACAACACTTTACACCACGATCACTCATCCACACTTACACAACTGAGGTTGCTGACTAACCCATCTTATCATTCAGGTATTGTTCTGATTATGTCACGTTACAATAAACCTTGCTAAATCGATCGCTGAGTCCTTTCCCAGTTTTTGTCATGGCCTTTTGAGCCTGGTCATGACAAAATGGGGGCTCGTCCGTTTTTGAACTGTTTGAGTAGCGTGATCGATGTGTAAATTTGTTTGAAATAGGTTTGTGGAGTGCTTGAACAGTTGATAGTTAGTTGCGCATGTTGCTTTGTTTGACTATCAAATCCGGCTTGATTTTGAGAAGGATAGCTCAGGTACGTTAAATTATTTTGTTTTTCCCCGTTTTTTTTTGGTGGTCATGGTTTGAGTGGGGATGTTTGAAGGAGAGGGCGCAGTGTTATGTTGCTGATTTAGCAGGGTAAGCGTTAGGTTTGGTTGGAATTAAGTTGTTGTGGAATTATTTAGTTTTTTTGTGTGGTTTTTGTTGTTGTTTTTGTTTTTTTGTTTTGTCATTATTCAGGCTGGGGAAGGAGAATTTTAGTCCAAACGTTGTTACAGGTGTCAGATGACAGGTGTGGGTCCTTGTGTGCTATTGTTTAAAAAGCGGTTCGGAGTTTTCTCTGGTAGGCTGTAGCGACGATTCCCTTTTGGGGCTCGTTGAGCAAATCTGGGTTAGTGTTGTGGAGAACGTGGGTGAAGCTTTGCTTGGGAGCATGTCCGTGGCTCTGGGGGGGTTGCTAGCTTGCTAGTCGCTCTCCTGGTCCAGCGGTCTTCAGTGCATAAATACCCACCACAAGTAACCACATGAAGACTAGAGGGGAGCTTAGTTAGTTGGGTGATCTTTAGGTAGTGGGGAAACTCCAAACCGTATTGAGGATTAGTCCTCTCAGTGCTCACAGGGAAACGCTACTGTCTAGCTGGGCCTGTTGGAATAGTAAGTTGTTGGGATTTTGGCTGATTGTAATTGGTAGCGAAAATGGTTAACTGTGAAACGTTCGTTGCGGCTCCGTCTGAGGAGGCTTTGGAGGAATGCACAAGAGAGCAGTTGCTTAAAATAGCTGAGCATTATTCTATAGTGGTGGCTGGAGATAAACGTCTTAAGGAAAATATTAAAATGACGGTGAAATCTGAATTAGTTGAAAGGGGAATTATAACGGTAGAATTAGAGGAACCCTCTCTAGTTTCCACTATTAGACCTGTAGAGGCACAGGGCCTCACTTTTGAGCAACAGAAGGAGCTACTGTTGATTCAAATGGATCATGAGAAACTTAAACACGAATTGGAAATTAAAAAACAAATTGAGGTAGAGAGGATTCGTCAGCAGTCCGAGAAGTCCAGGTTAGATCTGGAGGAATATCGTCTGTCTTTGGGTAAAGAGCGCAGGTGGTCCAGGGAAGATCGGCCTGCTGGGGTGCGTCCCTTTGATATTAGTAATTTACGATTGTTACCGCAGTTTAATGAGAGAGACCCAGATGTTTTTTTTGTGATGTTTGAACGTGTGGCTAAGGCGAGGGAGTGGCCTGATGCAGATTGTGCGCTAATGCTTCAGTGCGCTCTTACAGGGAAAGCTCAGGAAGCTTATTCGTCCTTGAGTGTGGAAGATAGTTCTAACTATGCTAAGATAAAATCGGCCGTGCTTAAGGCTTATGAGCTGGTGCCAGAGGCATATCGTCAGCGGTTTAGGTCATGGGAGAGAAGGAATGGCCAGACATACATGGAGTTTGCTAGGGATTTGACTAACCTTTTTAAAAGGTGGTTGACGGCCCTGGAAATTGGCACGTTTGATGATTTGTGTGATTTGGTTATTTTAGAACAGCTTAGAAATACGCTTCCAGTGCAAATTGCAACATACGTTACAGAGAGAAAGTTCACTACTGCTGCGGAGGCGGCTGAGTCAGCAGATGAGTATGTATTACTCCATAAGGGCAGGTTTAGAGAGCGCACAGCGGCGTGTGATGATCTTGGATGGAGAGGCAAGAGTGTGGGTGCGGCTTCAGGTGACAGGATGCATTCTGGCAAAGTTGGAATGTTTAAAGCAGATAGTATGTTCCGAGGGAATGCTGATCCCGATACAAGTTGCAACTATTGTCATGACAGAGGACATTGGAAAGCTGAGTGTCCGGTGTTGCAGTCCAGGAAAAAGTTTAGCAAACACCAGGTTAAGCCTGCTGCAGCGGCTGCGCCTGTGGATACTGATGAAATCTCTGAATTGTTGACTTCGGATTGTGCACCTGACGTTTTGGATGCATATGGTCCTTTTATTAGAAGTGGTTTTGTGTCACTGGTTGGAGATGACACTAAAATCCCAGTGAAAATTCTAAGAGATACAGGGGCCTATGATTCGTTCATAGTGGGTTCGGTATTACCGCTGTCGGAGGCCAGTGACACTGGTGACCGAATATTGAGTCGTGGGATGGGGTTAACTGTTTTGCCTACTCCCTTACACAGAATAGTCCTAGATTGTGAGCTGGTGCAGGGTGAAGTATGCGTAGGGGTGCGACCGGCGTTGCCCATGGAGGGGATTCACTTTATTTTGGGCAATGGCCTGACTGGTAGTCGGGTTTGGGCTGACACTGCACCATCACCTGTGGTTACTCCTAGTCCTGTTTTGGATCAGAAGGTAAATGACTCATTTGAGGATGTTTCTGCCTGTGTGGTCACACGAGCAATGGCTAAGTCTGATGTGGAGGCATCGTCTGAGGAGAGAGGTGGTGATGAGTTGGTGGCTCCGTTTGTTTCTGATTTTCCTCTGTCCGTGTCATTGAGTGAGTTGTTGCAGGAGCAGCAAAGTGATCCCTCCCTGAAAGAGATGTTTGATCGTGTTGTTTCTGCTACAGTGATAAGTAGTGCAGGTAGTGGCTACTTTGTGCGGAACGGAGTGTTATTTAGGAAATGGGTTACTCTTGGTAATGACTTTGTGGGAGATCCAGTGTTTCAGTTAGTGGTGCCGGCTAAATTTCGTTCGCTGGTCCTAAAAGTGGCTCATGATGAGAGTGGGCACTTTGGAGTTAAAAAAACTTATCTGAACATCTTGAAACATTTTTTTTGGCCGCGAGTAAAAAGAGATGTCGCAGCATATGTTAAAACCTGTCATGTGTGCCAGTTAACGGGGAAGCCGAACCAGTCCATTAAGCCTGCTCCACTGCAGCCGATTCCTGCTGTAAATGAACCTTTTGAGTATCTCATTGTGGATTGTGTGGGCCCATTGCCGTGTTCTAAGTCTGGATGTAAGTATCTCTTGACGGTAATGTGTCAGAGCACTCGGTATCCGGCTGCTTATGCACTGAGGTCGATAACAACTAAAGCAGTGATGAAAGCTTTAACTCAGTTTATTTCGGTGTTTGGTATACCGAAAGTAATCCAGAGTGACCAAGGGTCCAATTTTTCGTCACACATGTTTGAACAGGTGTTAAAAATGTTACGTGTGCAGCATAACCAGTAATCTGCGTACCATGCACAGAGCCAGGGTGCTCTGGAGAGGTTCCACCAGACTCTGAAAGCACTCCTGCGGGCGTATTGCACCGAGCTGGATAAAGACTGGGAGGAAGGTCTTCCATGGTTAATGTTGGCGGCTAGAGAGGCAGTGCAGGAGAGTACGGGGTTTAGTCCCAATGAGCTGGTTTTTGCACATACAGT
The DNA here is from genome assembly GCF_029890125.1 of Rhinichthys klamathensis goyatoka. Classification (NCBI taxonomy): domain Eukaryota; kingdom Metazoa; phylum Chordata; class Actinopteri; order Cypriniformes; family Leuciscidae; genus Rhinichthys; species Rhinichthys klamathensis. The sequence goes on along the minus strand of NW_026606798.1, from coordinate 265,751 downwards.
GCGGGGGCCCTTGGCAGTGTTGAAAGATGGTTGGGTGGACACTGAACCACCTAAGAATTTGATTGACTATGTAAATGGGTTTAGACATCGGTTGTGGGTAGCAGGTGGGATGGCAAGGGAAAAGTTACTGATGTCACAGAGCAGAATGAAAAAGGTGTATGATCGCCGTACCGAACGCCATGAGTTCAGTCCTGGAGATCAGGTTCTCGCTCTCATGCCGATTGTGGGTTCTCCATTTCAAGCCAAGTACACCGGTCCTTACACAGTCGCTGAAAAAATATCTGACTTGAACTATGTCATTGCAACCCCAGGACGGAGAAGATTGACACAACTGTGTCATGTCAATCTGCTGAAGTCCTATTATAGTCGGGATGCTGAGGTCAGCCAGGCAGATAAAGATGAGGTACGTCCGGCTCTCGTGGTCAACCCAGTTTCGGGGTCGCAGGAGGAAGATGGGGTGCCGGAGCCTGATGATAGTTTATTATATGGCCGGTTGAATAATTCAGACTCACTCAAAAATCTTGACAAACTGTTATCCCATTTATCTGAGTCCCAATGTGGTGAGCTGTCTGATCTGGTACAGAAATATTCCTGTTTGTTTGGAGACGTTCCTACTTGCACGGATTGGATTGAACATGATATTGATGTGGGAGAGGCGCAGCCAGTTAAACAGCGGTTTTATCGCATGTCGCCAGAGAAATTAAAACATCTAGATTCTGAAATTAATTACATGCTTAAAAACAGTATTGCTGTACCATCATTCTCAAGTTGGTCATCCCCTTGTATTTTGGTTCCCAAGGTAGATAGAACATCTAGGTTTTGTACGGATTTTAGAAAGGTGAATTCTGTAACAAAACCCGACTGCTTTCTGCTGCCAAGGATGGATGACTGTGTAGATCAGGTGGGGTCTGCCAGGTTTGTCAGCAAGTTTGACCTACTTAAAGGGTATTGGCAGGTGCCTTTGTCTCAGCGTGCTCAGGAGATATCTGCATTCATTACGCCGTCGGGACTCTATTCCTATAGAGTGATGGCATTCGGTTTAAGAAACGCTCCAGCAACGTTTCAGCGCCTTATGAATCGTGTTGTGTCTGGTTTGAAGGGTTGTGCCGTTTATCTGGATGACCTAGTCGTTTACAGTGATACATGGCACTCTCACCTTCAGCGTATCCGGGCTTTGTTTGAAAGGCTGGCTGAGGCGCATCTTACCATTAATTTGGCTAAGTGTGACTTTGCTAGGGCTACTGTGACATATTTGGGGCGCGTAGTGGGACAGGGCCGGGTGGCTCCAGTTCAAGATAAGGTGAGGGCAGTGGAGAGGTATCCTCAGCCTACAACAAAAAAGGAATTGCAGCGTTTTCTGGGTCTGGTAGGTTACTATAGGAGTTTCTGCAAGAACTTTTCCACTGTGGCGTTTCCGTTAACGGAGCTGTTGAAGGCCAGGGTGAAGTTTGTTTGGTCCTTTGCATGTCAGCAAGCTTTTGATAGTATCAAGTCTCTGTTGTGCTCGTCTCCCGTGCTAGCAGCCCCATGTTTTGATAAAAACTTTATGCTCCAGGTAGATGCCAGCCAGGTCGGAGCAGGTGCTGTATTGCTTCAGGAGGATGATCAGGGGGTGGTAAGACCAGTTAGTTTTTTTTCCAAGAAGTTTAACCGTTACCAGTTTAATTACTCGGTAATAGAGAAGGAAGCACTTGCACTTATTTGGGCACTACAGCATTTTCAGGTGTACATAGGAGGTGCTCCACTCATTGTATACACAGACCATAACCCTTTAACATTTTTACAGTCATTCAAGTGTCCAAATCAAAGACTTATGAGGTGGTCGTTGTTTTTGCAGGCCTATGACCTTGACATTCGGCATATTAAAGGGGCAGACAACGTCATAGCAGATGCTCTATCACGTGCCCCTATTATTTGAATGTACTATGACACTTGTGCTGTCGGATGATTTGCTTTGCTCTGCCTGTTTTTCTTAAATTTGCTTCCTAGGTACCAGGTTGCTGAAGAATGGGTGGGAGTCATAGCGGGCCATGCGCAGAGGGAAGTCAGGTGTATGTTCATATTTTTTGTTATTGTAAGTAATTGCTGAATTAAGTAAGGTACATGGTGTGATAGGTGATTTTGAGTAAGTTAGTGGGCCGGTGATTCCCTTTGGGACACCGACTTTAAGGGGGGGGGTGTGACGCCCCTGTGTGGCTGGACTGTTTATGTTTGTCAGTACTGCAAGGGTGATGTGTTTTTCTGTTTTGAGGAGCTGATTGCAGAGGTCCTTCCCGATTGTGAACACCTGGTCCTAGTGCTCCACAGGAGATAAAAGCTCCACCTCCAAGATCGTCGGGGTCTCTCTGATCCTCGTTACCAGCAGTCGCCTGTTGTTCTGGATTTGTTTGTTTTGTTTTATTTTAACACTTCAACAACACTTTACACCACGATCACTCATCCACACTTACACAACTGAGGTTGCTGACTAACCCATCTTATCATTCAGGTATTGTTCTGATTATGTCACGTTACAATAAACCTTGCTAAATCGATCGCTGAGTCCTTTCCCAGTTTTTGTCATGGCCTTTTGAGCCTGGTCATGACATTCACCCTAAAATGAAAATGAAGTCATCATTTACTCACTCTGGTGTTGTTCTAATGCAGTAGCCTATATCTGTTCTTTCTTTTTTGAACCAAAAAAGTTGAAATGTAAAAAATGTCCCGCTTTTTTTGCGCTCGTCCATACAGTATAACGGCAGTGAATAGCGACCAGCATCAAGCTTTTTAAAAAAAAAGATGCAAAAGTATCACATAATGATCCCATGTGCCACTTTATTCCAAGTGTTCTGGGGTATATGATAGGGTTTGGTGAAAAACAAACAGAAATGTAATGCTTTATTTAACGAAAATCCTGACCTTGGCACGACTGCGCGTTCATGAGACTCTATTAGATCCCCAGTTCACTCCGACTCGGCCAGAGAAACACACACAAGTTGTGAGAAATCAAGATAAAATGTGACATGTAATACAACAAAAAGAACCCCCCCCCCCCCCCCCCCCCACCCAAAAAATAACATTTTGCTATTCACTGCCATTATATGGACAATCTCCTTTTGTGGCCCAAGTAGTTTTTAGTTTTGCAAAATGTCTTCCTCCATATTCTTCTAAAAGAATGCCTTTCTCCTCATCTGTCCAGTTTGGATTTCTTTCCTTGTTTTCCTTATTTTTCAGTGTTGGTCTAAATCTCAGTGTCCTGCTTTACTCTAGACTGAAAGTGCTGCTGCACTCAAAAAAATGATATGTTGGCTTTACTTAACTTTTTTATGTAAACAGGTTCCACCGGTTCCACATAACTATGTTTTGTTAAACAAACATAATATGTTCATGTAACTTCAACATCATGGAATTTGGTCATTTTAAGCGACCCAATTAAACTCTGAGCTAATGAGTTAATTAAGTGAATTACTGAGTGATGATTGAGCATTATTGAAGACACCTGATGTTAACAAGCAGAATCTCTGAAGGAGAAAACGGGAATGTTTAAGTCACCATTATGGAGATAAGTGTGTGTTTTAGTTGGGCTCTTGACCATTAACTTATTAACTTTAGATTTTGTTTGGTTGATGTACATGAGTTATAACAGCCGGATGAACAATAAACAAAGGTCATCTGATGGTGTTGGTTGTGTTTTAACATAATTACATACATTATTTCACAATCATTTGACCTGAGACACTAAACTTATATTAAACCGAATTTCTGAGTTAAGTTTACCTTACGAATAATAGCAGCACTGTCATTGTAGAGCATACTATTTTTAGACTTTTCAATGAAATTTAAATGATCAAATCTATAAATAAAAAAGACACTTCCTAAAAAAAATATTTTGAGTAGGCACACACAGACATCAAGAATCAGCCTGTGAATCTCAACAATGGTGACAATTATAAAGCATGTTGCAGTGCATTCTGGGTGACACCAATCAAAACTCATTCATGGCTCCCATCATGCATTGCTGCATGAATAAATAATGAGCTTATGATCTGTTTGTCACCATTGCTGAGATTCATATGCTGCTTCTTGATATCTGTGTGTGCCTACTCAGGATATTTTTTAAGAAGTTTATTTTTTATTTCTTGATTTGATCATTTGAATTTCATTGAAAAGGCTAAAAATAGTATGCTCTACAATGACAGCAAAGTAAACTTAACTCAGAAATTGGGTTCAATATAAGTTCAGTGATTGAGGTCAAATGATTGTGAAATAATGATTATGTTAAATCACAACCAACACCATCAGATCTCCTTAGTTCATTGTTCATCCGGCTGTTATAACTCATGTACAGCAACCAAACAAAATCTAAAGTTAATAAGTTAATGGTCAAGAGCCCAACTAACACACACACGTATCTCCATAATGGTGACTTAAACATTCCGGTTTTCTCCTTCAGAGATTCTGCTTGTTAACATCAGGTGTCTTCAATAATGCTCAATCATCACTCAGTTATTCACTTAATTAACTCATTAGCTCAGAGTTTAATTGGGTCGCTTAAAATGACCAAATTCCATGATGTTGAAGTTACATGAACATATTATGTTTGTTTAACGAAACATAGTTATGTGGAACCGGTGGAACCTGTTTACATAAAAAAGTTAAGTAAAGCCAACATATCATTTTTTTGAGTGTGGGCTGAGACCAGCTCTTGAGATTGGGCCCGGGGGTCTGTCATTAGCACACGGCATGAGGGTCTGAACAGCAGGCGGCTCTGATAGCAGAGGAGAAGACATTCAGCTGCACAATTACACACGCATACAGAACACCGGTCCGCAACAACAGTGTGTGTGCGGTTGTACACAACACACACAGGCAGAGAACAAACAGCCGGCACCTTGTGATAACACAATGTGCCCATACACTTACTGTAGCACAACACACACAAACACACACACTAACAGGATTTACGCGGAAGAATTATTTCTGATCTAATGTTCCTAAAAACCCAGTTTTTAGTGTGATGTCTATAAAAAGCTTCATCTGGGTTGAAGAACATTTGTTGTGCCAAACACAAATCCTGAGTGATGTATTGCAATTTTTCAACACATTCTCATCCTTTGGCGTCATATAGAGTTAAGGTAGGACTAGATTAGGTTTAGTGTTAGTTGCATGTAATTATGCATAATTCACTGTTAATCACTATGGTAAGTACATGTAACATATGTAACAAGGACACTGTAAAATAAAGTGTTACCCATTTCAGCATATTAAATTAATCATAATTTCTTAATAATGAGTTCCAAAAGCTTTAAACACGCTTTTGGAACTCGCTTTTAATAAAGCGTGAAGGTGAATTGTATCAATATGCCAATTTGCCTTGCTGTGTGATACTTCCCCAAGACCACAAAATGCTATGTCTATTTCTAAAAGTCTATTCAAAATAACATTTGTATTTTTTTTTTTTTTTCTCATCTTAAAGCCAGTTGCAGTTGACTTCACTTTTATGCATTTCCCAGAGAAATGGCTGATCAAACAAGGGAAAAAAAGCAGGATGGGTCTAATTTTTTCCCCATCAGTTTTTGAATGAATTGTGAAAAGTGAAAATCTGATTTAAATGATATAGACCAGCGGTTCCCATTCCCAAAGTTGTTATCCTTGATGCCCTCCCTCCTTACATATAAAATAAGCAGAGGAAATAAAGCAAACATTTTAAGTTTCCACAGGTATACTACAGTACTGAGCCTTCAAAACCTTTCAAAAGCGATGTTCCCTGGACTAACCTGCAGTTAAGTGCCTTGCTGAAGGGCACCATGGTGATAGTTAATGGCTCAACCATTGCGGTCCAGAAAGAACATCCAACCTTGAGTTTTAACCACAACACCAAACCATCCATTTGTGTGGCAAATTGTACACATAGAGGAGACACTCATGAGCACTTAAAGAGCAGTCAGGATAAAATCCCACCAGCACACAGATACATGCACAAACACACTTTATGAATATGACTCCGTCTGTGCTTTTAATTCATCAGGAAGCGGCCAGCAGACCCGCCACACTGACAAATGAACAGCTAACACAAATAAATGAGTCAATTAGCATTCACAGCCCTCTTGCTGTGCACACAACATCCCTCTCTCTGATGTTTTCATTCTCAATAATGAAATAATAATCATGGCTCTTATACACACAGAGCTGGGCCTCTTTTATTTACAGTCGCTCTTGACAGGATTAGGCCGTATATCTGAGCAGCGCTTGTGGGAAGTTCTCACTGCATGTTTTGCTCATACAGAAATAGCCAGCATTTGCTTTGTCGAGTGAAATTACAGTTGAGCCTAGAGACAGAATAGAGGTAAAGAACCACAAAATGTATTTAGAATATCAGAATGTCATTGCATTAGATATCAACAATATCAAGAGTCTTTTGATAATACTAATTTGATCATATAAAGATAATAGTCTAGTCTTTCTGTGTGTTTTGTGTCAGATCTTGGTTTGGTTGTTCTTTTGGTCTTGCATGTTTTCCTCCTCCAGTTTTGGCTCCTCCTCCTCGTTTGCTCATTCATCTTCTTGTTTCACTGATTATTTGTCCCCTCCTTCCCTTTATATTCCCTTTGTTAATCTTGTTCTGGTTTGTTATGCGTGTCTTCTCCTGTCTCTTGCTCTGTCAGTTGACTAGCACTATTTGGTAGCACTAGCACTAAATCTGCAATGACCTTTTATTCAAACAATTCACAAAAGTTGAACCGTAAACAATTAAAAATGGTGGAAAATCTCATTGTCAAATGTTTTTCACTAATACACACTGGCCACAATTAACAGCACCCTTTTATTCTTTTGCCAAGATAAGCGCTCTGAGTTTTCTTCTATAATGCCTGATGAGTTTGGAGAACATCTGACAAGAGATCCATACAGAATCTCTCCAGATCCTTGTTGATACACTCTCCTCTTCAGTTTTCTATAGGGTTTAGGTCAGGGGACTAAGATAGTCATTAAAGAAGCTTAATATTGTGCCCAGTGACTTTATTTTTGTGTTGATTTTGATGTTTGTTTTGGATCATTGTCCTGATGAAAGATCCAACCACAGCCCATTATAAGATTTCTAGCAGAGACTGTCAGATTTAGATTTTTTATCTGTTGGTATTTTAAATGGCATCTGAAATAATAGATCAGTGCGTCGGGTCTTAAAGTGACAGCAGCCTAATATTCCTGCTGCCAAATTATGAGATAATATTAAAAACATCTATATGGCAGTTTTCCCTCATGGTATCGATGTAAAAACTGAGGCCAGTGAAAATGCTGAGTGGCTAGTAACTTTGGAAAACCAGTTACACAGTGACTGGTGAGCAAAAAAGTTAATTTCAAGCCCTGTATATCGCTTTGAAACCCTGACAAACACACATTTAGTGTTTCCTAATTTTAAAGTAATATTTCACTTATTTGAACACTTGAATTATCAATAACCTTAATTGATATTTTAAGTATACTGAAGTTAAATTTTTTGATAGGGGACAATTTTCTTTTTCTTTTATTTTTTTATTTGTTAGGCAGATAAATACATATTAAATGTCTGCACTTATCTTTCTTGGTGCTGACTAATGACTAGTCTGACTATTGCTGGCTAGAATAAGCAATAAACATGCTTAATCAATCAGCACATTTTACATTTAATACTCAAAAAGCAAGTACTTTTGTACTTTTCATAAAAATTTTTTGAAAATGAGTGCTTATGCTTTAACTAGATAAATATGTTATTAGGGTATCTGTACTTTTACTCAAGTACTGGATTTGTGTACTTTGTCCACCACTGCTTAACCAGCCTGATCTCACGGCAATTTGTACGAATTTTACGAGGTGGCTAATTCGTACGAATTCATACGACCTCACTCGTACAAATTCGTACGATTTTTAGTAATTCGTAAATATTTTACGAGTTACCAAATTCGTATGAATCGTACGAATGACCTACCCCTGACCCCGCCCCTAAACCGACCCATCATGTGGGTTTATACAAATCATACGAATTCGTACGAATTAGCCACCTTTTAATCACTTGTACGAATTCGTACGAATTGGTCGTGAGATAGCGTTGGCTTGACCAAGGAAAAAATCAAACCCAATGCTAGTGAGAAAACACATCAGAGTGAGAGTTTCCTCTGTACAGGGACAGAATGATAAAGCTGTTGTACTCACTGAGCAATGAAGTGGCTAAAACTCCTGCACCAGTGCTCAGGGTGGCGTAGGGTAGGCGATGGGTTCCTGCAGATAAAACACACAAAGACACAACAGGCTTGAATGAGACAGAAGCAAACGTATTGGACTGACCTCATTTAGTGATGGTAAATAAATTACAAATCTAAAGGGACAACTGTGTTTGTTCAGAACAAATGTCGGTTCGCATTCATCTCTTTACACAAAGAAAACCAGAAAACACAAACACGTCATTCAGGTACAGACCTGTGCCAAAGAACAGCTATTCAGAACAGCTTCTCTAGTATAAAAGGCTAGAAATCAAATACTTTTATCTCTCTACAGTCCTGCACTAAAATCAATATGTTCTTTCAACTTTTCTTGATGCCGTCACTATCAAAAATCTCCCAGAACTTTCATACAATAATTGCTTATTTCAGGTTATAAATGCAGCATATTGTTGCTATGTGTTATTATTCGGACAATGTTTGGTTTAGCACTGATGTTTAGGAGGCAGTGTTATTTTAGTATAATTGATGTAGTATTAGAGTTTTTTTGTTTTTGTTAATATCTTCAATATGATTTTAATTTTAATAATTGTGTTGTTTTTATTAGTTTTTTTTAACATGTCTAAGTTTTTATTAAGTTTTAGTTTTTAGTCTTTAGTTTTAGTTATTTTAGTACTTCAGCTCAAACTAAACAAACATGAGAAATATTGCCTTGGCAACTAGCTGACAAAATAAGTTTAAGTTTTTTATATTTTATTTTATTTCAGTTCATGTTTATTTTATTTAAAGTATTGAAAATGTTTTTTTTCTTCATATTTTCAGTTTTAGTTAACGATAATAACCTTGTCAGGAGGTCGATTTAAGGAATAAAATAATAAAATACATCTTTAGACTCAACAATGGTGACATGCTGCATGCCGCAATGCATGCTGGGAGCCACCATATTATAAAACTCATGGCTCCCAGCATGCATTGTGGCATGAAGCATGTCACCATTGTTGAGATTAATATGCTGATTATTGATGTCTGTGTGTGTCTAAAACAAAATCCTACAATGTATTTAAAAATCAAAATTCAGAATGTCTGATCTGTTGCATAAAAGTATTGTTGGTGAATATAGTCTGTTAAAAACAAATAACCACTTCTGGTCAGGGATAAGATTAGTGAATTATTCTATTTTATGATGCTGAAAAGATCACCTGATCACATTTGTTTCTGGTGTGCTTTGCAACACATTATGTGTTTTGGTAAACACTGTTACAAAGACCACAAACTCACATAAAAAGCCAAGAGTCAAACTGGCCAACTAAATGAAACACTGATCACCATAATGGTGACCACATATTTGTTAATTCTAATTCTAAACCTCAGTTAATTCTCAAAAACAACTTCTGTAGATGAATGACAGAAATAAAATCAATCTGGTTAGTAATAAGTGAAGCTGGTAATGCTGTTTGTGGAGTGGTTTAATCATCCTCTGCTGAGATCTTTAGAGATTTACCCCCGGTTTCACAGACAAGGCTTAAGCCTAGTCCCAGACTAAATGCATGTTTGAGCTGTTTTAACTGAAAACAACTTGCACTGACATATCTTAAAATACGTCAGTGCCATTGTTTTGTCTTGAGATGTACATCAGTAATGTTTTTTTCTAAGCCACGTTTAAAAAAGCTACTTAAATGTCCTGATTTAACTAAGGCCTAATCCTGGCTTAATCTAAGACCTGTCTGTGAAACCGGAAGACGCAGTTGTACTGGAGTTCTTGTGTTTCTCTTTCCTTAAGTGATTCTGCTTGTTACCAGCAGGTGTTCATCACTAATGCTTGGTCATCATTATTTATCTCATTAACTTTAACTATGATTCAGAGTTACTTTAACACTCTTTAGAGTGGGACCATATGTACTTTGAGTAGAGTTCATTCAACTCTGGGATTTTTCCTGTGTATATACTAATAAGCCCTACCCAACCTTTTTTTTTGTTGCTTTTTTCCATATATGTTTGAGTGACAATAATGACTGAAGTATATTGAACCCCACAAGCACTTCAGTTTTGAGTTTTTGCTGCAGAGAAGCAGTTAAGCGAGTCTTCAGCTTTTCAGTAGAGCGGGTCGTATCTCAGATGAGCTGCTGTATATCAGTGAGGTGGAGTTGTAAGTGTTTAAGTCTTTAAGACACAGAGTGTGGGCCAGGGACGCGTCGGCCTGCTGCGGGATGACAAACGACTGTCTGGCAGGCAACATCTGTCCGCAGAGCTGCCGAGTTATGAGAGCGAATAATCCCTCTGTCAGCTACACTCAGACAGAGCCATCTATTAACTCATACACACACTTTCACATGCCCATATATTAGCACACACACACTCACAGGCTCATTTATTAACACACAAGCAGATCTGAGTAGCTGTGATGCTTTGAGGCCTCAAACTCAGGGACAGTTTTAGGCCATCTAAGAAAACATCATTTTTAAGGGCAGCGTGTGTCTTCCTAAACAACATACATTCCCGCCTCAGGATGTTCTTTAACTTATTGGAGACATTTGTACACTAAAACGGTATATTCGTTTAAATCCAACGAAATCTCTTGTGAAACAGAAGTGTGCTAAATTATAATGAATGCACACTTAGTGTTCTTTAAATCTTAAATGTAATTTGAAAAAAAAAACTGTACTCCCAGATAAACTAATATTTAATTACATAAAAGGATACTTAAGTGTGTTTAAAGAAAGAGTACACTTTCATCACTGTTTCATAAACTTAAGTACACTTTTAAAAAGTGCACTTTGTAATAATGTCAAAAAGTTTTGCTTTAGCAACAATGTATAATTTTTTTGTGATGCTTTAAAGAAGTATTATTTATACAACACTTATTTTGATGTGTTTACTCATTTGCAAACGTTTTTTTTATTGAGTTTTAATTGTAGTGTGATATTCAAAATTATAAAATGAATACATAAAAAGTTAATACATTTTAAATGTACTAAATTGCGACTTCATCATTACAAATGTGTAATTGCATATATATTTAAATACGTAATTGACATCAACTTATATTTTAGTTTACCATAAATGCCTGTCAGTACATTCAGCAGTAAACTTTAACTATAAAGACAACAGAAGAAATTATTAAATGACATATAAAGTCCTGCTTAAGTGTGTCAAAAAAGCACTCTAAAGTTCATTAACATGCAATTAAGTGTCCAAAAACATTACATTCAGTTCGCACTTAAGTATTTTCATTTCGTTCCTTTTCAGACCTGTAGATCGATTCGTTTGCTTGTTCCGAGACAGGGACTTAATTTGTTACAATGTTGCATTTTCTTCTTGGTTCGCTTCTCATTTCAAAGCGTACCAAAATGTGTTAATTCAAGTCACATGTGAGTAAAACTGTCCACTTATTGGTCAGAGTTCACCTGTTTACGTTCCTCTGTGTCATCTATCAAAAAGGATTGACAAGTTCGATCGGCTTGCTTATTGTGGCTTTATCTCTAGCTGTCGTGAAACATGCAAACACTTATACAAATGTAGCCTTGATTCCTGCTCTGGCTGCTAAATTATATATAATTGAGTATTTAAAATGTATATTCTGTACATATAATAATACATATATACAGTTGTGGTCGGAATTATTGGCACACTTGGTGAATATGAATCAAAGAAAATTGAATCAAAGTATTTTTTTAGTTTCATCTGACCATAAAAGCGAAAGTCCCATTTTAAGTTCCAGTCTTGTCTGAAAACTGAATATGCTGGAGTTTATTTTTGGACGAGCGAGGAGATTTTTCTTGAAACCCTCCCGCACAACATGTGGTCACTCAAACTCTCCTCCTCACCGTTTATTAAGACAATATAGACACACGTCCTCTTCCTGGCAGATTCGTAACATCTTTAGTTGATTGGAACTTCTTAATTATTGCCCTGATGGTCAAAATGGGAATTTTCAATTCTTTAGCTATTTTCTTACATCAATCAATCAATCAATCAATCAATCAATCAATCAATCAATCAATCAATCAATCAATCAATCAATCATATTTATATATAGCACACTTAAAACAACAAAAAGTTGACCAAGGTGCTTCACAGGTTAAATACAACAACAGAACACTACTCACACAATAAAAGTACAACAATAACACATTTATAATATACGGTATACGATATATAGTGATATTAAAATTACCAGGAAAATAACAGACTTAACTCGAAGGAAATGGCAAAGAAAGTATACATCCACTTTCTATTGTGTGATGCTCAACAATCTTTTTGATGCACATCAGAACTATATTCTGGCTTTACTCATTGTGATGGATGTTTAAGGGAATTTGGTCTTTGTGTTTCCTCATATTTAGATTCCTGTGAAACTAGAAGTCATGGCTGGACAAATTCATATTCCATGTTCATCACCCTGGTGTGATAAAAAATGCAAAAAGGAATGGGAATATACTTCAGAGATATTTTACTCAGATTTATTTAATCATGTGATTTCATGATGCGAAACATCAAAAGGATAAACAATGCAGATTTATTTTTACAGCCATCTTTGATCATATTTACCAAGGGTGCCAATAATTCTGACCTGAACTATAGCTACATAATGGGAAATAACACATTTCCCATTAGGAATTGATACCGCTTGGTCCGTTGGGTTGGATTGCATTCTCACCTCAACCGAACCACTTCAGAGTTTGTTTTCATTTGGGCCGAGACCACCTCGTTCAGGCAATCTTGGAGCGATTGTTTTGGTGCAGATCCGAGCTCGATTGCCATGTTCATACATGCCTAAATGAACCAAGCTATGGGAGAAAATGCACCAGGTTCCGAAACAAACGAGCCAGGTGTGTACTTTCTTACAGTATTATTTCCGTAATAAGTGCTAATAAGTCAAATAATTTGTAAAAAAAATAATAATAATAAAAAAAATCCTCAGTCAATGTGACAAAACAATCCTGTCCAAAGAACATGGAAAAGTCATTAAAAGACACACCAGAACCCTATCTATGGTGGTTATGGACCAGGAACCAGGTGAAATTCCAGTGAACCAGTGAAATTCCTTTTACTTTTGACCTTGATGAATGAAGCTTCTAAAGTCTGAAGTAATACCATGTTTTTGAGTCTGAAGTAATACCATTTTATAAGAATCCACACAGATGACAACAAAATAAATGGGCCAACACTGATTTTCCAGTAAAAGCTCTGCAACAAGGACAGGAAGAGGAACAGAAATATGATTAAATTCACAATTCATCCCTGTCTGCAGTGTCTTATTGCTTGATGGGCTGTTTTTAGGCAAATATGAATGTGGCGCTCTCATCTTTTCATTTATATTCCCTCTACTTCTGCTTTCTCACCTGTGGTTGCAGGAAGGCAGACGAAGACGAGGATATGTTTCCAACACGAAGGTTGAATGCTAATAATATAAATAATAGCAGGGCAGGCAGCAACACACACTACACTCACCTAAAGGATTATTAGGAACACCATACTAATACTGTGTTTGACCCCCTTTCGCCTTCAGAACTGCCTTAATTCTACGTGGCATTGATTCAACAAGGTGCTGAAAGCATTCTTTAGAAATGTTGGCCCATATTGATAGGATAGCATCTTGCAGTTGATGGAGATTTGTAGGATTCACATCCAGGGCACGAAGCTCCCGTTCCACCACATCCCAAAGATGCTCTATTGGGTTGAGCTCTGGTGACTGTGTGGGCCATTTTAGTACAGTGAACTCATTGTCATGTTCAAGAAACCAATTTGAAATGATTCGAGCTTTGTGACATGGTGCATTATCCTGCTGGAAGTAGCCATCAGAGGATGGGTACATGGTGGCCATAAAGGGATGGACATGGTCAGAAACAATGCTCAGGTAGGCCGTGGCATTTAAACAATGCCCAATTGGCACTAAGGGGCCTAAAGTGTGCCAAGAAAACATCCCCCACACCATTACACCACCACCACCAGCCTGCACAGTGGTAACAAGGCATGATGGATCCCTGTTCTCATTCTGTTTACGCCAAATTCTGACTCTACCATCTGAATGTCTCAACAGAAATCGAGACTCATCAGACCAGGCAACATTTTTCCAGTCTTCAACTGTCCAATTTTGGTGAGCTCTTGCAAATTGTAGCCTCTATTTCCTATTTGTAGTGGAGATGAGTGGTACCCGGTGGGGTCTTCTGCTGTTGTAGCCCATCCGCCTCAAGGTTGTGCGTGTTGTGGCTTCACAAATGCTTTGCTGCATACCTCGGTTGTAACGAGTGGTTATTTCAGTCAAAGTTGCTCTTCTATCAGCTTGAATCAGTCGGCCCATTCTCCTCTGACCTCTAGCATCAACAAGGCATTTTCGCCCACAGGACTGCCGCATACTGGATGTTTTTCCCTTTTCACACCATTCTTTGTAAACCCTAGAAATGGTTGTGCGTGAAAATCCCAGTAACTGAGCAGATTGTGAAATACTCAGACCGGCCCGTCTGGCACCAACAACCATGCCATGCTCAAAATTGCTTAAATCACCTTTCTTTCCCATTCTGACATTCAGTTTGGAGTTCAGGAGATTGTCTTGACCAAGACCACACCCCTAAATGCATTGAAGTAACTGCCATGTGATTGGTTGATTAGATAATTGCAATAATGAGAAATTGAACAGGTGTTCCTAATAATCCTTTAGGTGAGTGTATACACAACGTAGATCGGACAAAGACTGACTGAACAGACGGAACTTAAATGAAAACAGATTACGATGATTAACTGAACACAAGTGATACAAATGAACTGATAGTGACAATGAAGATGACACGTGACATGTGATGACGGGCAGACAAGTCCAATGAAAACAAACTAAAAACACAACTGTGACATCCTTCAAGATCTTCTTTTTTTTTCTCTCTAATTGACTCTTAATCTAATTTTGGCTTGACTGAAGTCTCAAACAGACGTAAAGAGCAGTATAGGTCGAAGGACAGGCACACTACTTAAAAACACATCTTCTC
This sequence comes from Rhinichthys klamathensis goyatoka, assembly GCF_029890125.1. Classification (NCBI taxonomy): domain Eukaryota; kingdom Metazoa; phylum Chordata; class Actinopteri; order Cypriniformes; family Leuciscidae; genus Rhinichthys; species Rhinichthys klamathensis. The sequence goes on along the minus strand of NW_026606798.1, from coordinate 250,600 downwards.
TGTCTTTCATCAGAAACTATCACCAAGAACAAAGCATTAGGTATATAAACCAACCCCTGTTAAACACGGTTTTCTTTTTTTTTTCCACAGTAATCTGTCATTCTGCGCTGCTCTAAGTCACTGGGTGCTTTGATAGATATTCAGACAGGCCGTCGTCTCTGAAGAAATCATCAAAGGAAAATAACCGACTCCTTCAATGCAAAATATAATGCGTGCCTGCAGCCACACGCTCGCCTTGATGTTGCAGTGCTGTAGAGAGCTGCTTATACATAACAAAGTCAAGGCAACGTCGCTGATGGCGCTCCTATTGTGCTGGGTAAATTCTGCCGTGGTGTTCACCCTCATTGGGTGTTTGTGAGCACACGCAAACAGGATGTAAACACGCTCGGTTTATTCTAATCTGGCCGCAGAGCCACTAAACACTGACTGGGAAACAGTCCCGCTGTCAGCCATGTTGCTCACAACATCAGTTTGTTACGCTGTAGATGACAAGCTAGACACAAACAGAGGGAGGGAGGGATATATTAATATACATAAGTGTGAATCTCATAAAAGCTGTCAGGAAGCTGTCTAGGTCATATTTCAACCCCAAAAAAACAAAAAAACTAAAACTGAGTAAACCTGTTAGAGAAGTATGTTTCCGCCACTGAATAAAAAATACTTTTTATCTCACAATCCGGACTTTCTCGCAACTACGAGTTTACATTTCGCAATTCTCACTTTTTTCGGGGGTTTTTTGCGAATTGTAAAGTCAGAATTGCAAGATATAAACTCGAGTCAGTCGTTTTTCCCCTCAGAATTGGACTTTATAACTCGCAATTGCAAGTTTGTGATATGTATTCAGTTTTCAGGTTTAAAAAAAATGTCAGTTTTCTTGTCGCTAACGTTTTGAAAGGGTAAAGACTAAATACAAATGGAATCAGTACATAAAATGCTTAATAGTAAAGATGGACGAGAAACAGCGAGTGTGCATTGCCATCGCGGCTATTTATCTGCCGAGATATCGCAAGCGCCAGTCTGGGTTCACAAAATCATTCAGGCTCATAGTCCGCACGACGAGTACCACCGTATGGACACAGAAATATATCACAAATTATAGCAAATCCTCAATCTTGCCGCCAACACTTCACTATTCAATTCTATTGGCTGTCGCTCCCTAAAGTCATTCCTCATTTGCATAAAGTTAAACATCTCATGCCTACTCACCCTTTTGTACTATAAATGTTGACTTACAGTCATAATGTCACTGCAGTAGGTAAAATAAGCCTCAGATGGACACACAAACATGACTTCAACACAAGCTCTGAGGCCGCACCGGTTTCTGATGATATATGGCATGGCAGACATTTTGTCAATACTAATCTGCCACATACAAAAGACTCCACAATTTCTCAACCTCCCAGTGGCCTGGCCATACTGATACAATTATTTGTAGGCGATTTGAAATAAAGGCAAAGTCTTGCCACCAGCTAAACACAGAAACTAGGCTTACAATCTTAAAGAGTGATACTGCATATTGTCTTTTGTACGTTTCCATACATGCACATGCTACACTGCCACTGATTTGCAACTGTGGTAAAAATAGACAAATTCGCTTAGACTAATGTGAATATCCATGCTGTTCATGTCCAAGTTGTTTTATACTTGTTAGCAATGGTTAAGCTAGTTAAGAGGTGTGCTAGTGACTAATGAGGTCTATAATACATGGAGAAAGCTATCCATTAACATTCACATTCATCTCAGTGGCAGTTGGCAGGACTCCCGGAGTAAGGAACAGTACGTAACAGTACGTAACGTTACCTGAGCTGAAAATCTATGTGACTACCCTTGTGAAAAAGGAGTCCACTTAAGAATGTGCACTTGTAGTGTACTTCAAATCTTAAAAGTACATTAAAAAAGGGGATGGGGGGCAGACATATCAGGAATAAAGGAGCTAGAGACACAGGACTATCTTGCTATGAAAACTGTTCATTTGGACAAACATAATGACACCATTGAGAACAAAGGAAAGACAGAAAGAACAGTTAAAAAAAAGACAATAACAGTGATAGTCAGCGTGTGAGAAAGACACCAAGAAAGTTCTGGTGTAACATCATGGACAAAAAAATACCCTGTACTTGCGGATAATGTTAATGAAATAGGTCACTTAAATGTACTTAAAGAGAGTACTCTTTCAAGACTATGTTTCTTACACTTAAAAACACTTTTAAAAAGTGCACTTTGTAATGTCGAATTAAAAGTTTTACTTTAAAGTGCAATTTAAATCATTGTTTTAATAATTAAAGAAGTACACTTATTTGAATGTGTTGCTGACTAACATACTAAATGCACATGTATTACAATTGCAACTCCATCATTACAAATGTGTAATATATGACACAAGTTTCGGTAGAAATAAATGCTTGTCAGTAGCTACATTCACTTATATTTCAAAGACAGTAGAAGTGATTATGAAATGATATCTAAAGATGTACTTAAGTCCTACTTAAGTGGGTCAAAAAAGCACTCTACAGTTCATCTAATTGCATTTATTATGAATTGAAACTACATTACATTTTCAGTTAACATGCAATTACAGTAAGTGACAAAAACACTTCATTTCGCACTTAAGTATATTCTGTATGTTAAGTAACTAAGTATGTTTCAGGAACAAGTAATCTTTTTACAAATATGCTAAACTTCGGGGAATCGCAGGGAAATTATGTTGTGGCAACACTCATTGGCTGATTGACGGTATTGATTGACCCTTCACTAGTGACTATCCTGAACTGTGACGTCAAAGACAGCAGCCAGGGAAAATATTAAATGTTGCTTCCCAAAAATGTATCTTGTCAGAATAAATGTCTACTTTTGAATAGGAAGCATTTCTGTATATTAAACAGTAGTATGGCGCTAGCAACGCTAAGGTCATGGGTTCGATTCACAGGAAATGCTTGAACTGATCAAATGTAAACCTTGAATGGAATGGAATTTACTTTGGACAAAAGTATCTCCCATAAAATGTAAATATAATGGTGTCAATGGAGAAAGATGGGTTTTTTTAATGGTCTAGGTGTCGTACAGCATCTCTTCGTCAGAACGTAGGCTCACTATTGGCCGACGCTGGTCATGTGTGTGATGCTGGCCAATAGTGAGCCTACGTTCTGACGTACAACCCAGAAGTGTTGCGCTGTTACAATACGTGAACTCACTCAGAGGCCCACACAGAAGAAAACGAATAGTTGAATAAAGTCGTTATTTTAGGGGTTTTTTGCGCACACAAAAAGTATTCTCGTCGCTTGATAAACTGAGCCACTGTAGTCACTCGGACTATTTTAGCGATCTTTGTACTAACTTTCTGGGCCGGCAAGTTTCAATTACAATAGAAGCCTATGGAGGAGTGAGACAGCTCTCAGATTTAATCAAAAATATCTTAATTTGTGTTCCGAAGATGAACGAAAGTCTTACGGGGTTGGAACAACACGAGGGTGAGTAATTACTGACAGAATTTTAATTTTTGGGTGAACTATCCCTTTAAGTGCAGTGGATTAAATACATCCCACTTTACAGCACAGCCAACTCAGGCTTCGAAGATTTTCAGTAAATATAAATGATTTACCCTTAATTAAAAACCCAGGAATCCTTGTACGTCAGTGAGAAAAACACGTTAGCTTGAGCTCAAATCATATTCAGGTTGGAGATTGTGCAGGCTTGTGAATGAGCAGCTACAGTATTCAATTCCCTCTGATGGCCTTCATCAAGAGTCAAACATCTCGCACTGAAAGGCTCTGATCGCTCCACGCCCCCTCGTAATCTCTCCGTCTGAGAGTGGGAACGCCGTCCCGGACAGATGACATGTTAACAGAATCATTTCACGCCCCAGTACACACACGAACACTGATTCATTCACCCGCTGCCATGCTAAAGGTCCCACGCATCTGATTTATGCGCCATGGCCCAAATATCTAATTTCATTTGAAAAGAATAAAGAAAAAGAAAGGTAGAGGCAAGAGATAGAGGGAGAGAGACAGCTGGGTGAAAAAGCAGAGGGAGCACATCATTTTAAAGCACGTCATGATGGTGTAGATACTCTACATGATTATTGCACCGAGGCATAAACTATATGACAAATGGGCCTGCAAAGGCAAAAGCACAGTATTCTAACATTATCATTTCTCATATTCAGCATTCATAATCGAAACCTCAAGCGGCATTAAGGCACAGCCACAACAACTGGTACAAATACACAAATCTTTAAATTTTCAGTATTTCATAACATACAGTGGGATTCAACAGTGCACTTTCACTTGAAAATGTACCTTTTTCCATTACAAATTATATTATCAGCATAACAAAAAAATCCTGAAGTGAAATGCTGAATTGAAAAATTAGAAAGAATGTCTTCGTACAGTGTAAAAAAAAATATTTTTCAAAGTTAATAAAACTATTGGAGTACGTTTTACAAGAAAATACTGTTTTAGTATTCAAAATTTGATGTTTAATTCAATGTGTTACCTGCTATTTATTTGAGAAATTTACTAGCAATTTATGAGTGAAAATTGTCTCAAAGTAAATCCTATCAATAAAGATCAATCTATATTTAACAAAGACTAACAAAAATAACTGTTGTTTGACATTTGATTATTCAATTTCTGTACCTGAAACCTGATTTATTTGAGCTATTGATCGTCCTAATTGTGAATTTTAACTTGTATGTATAATTTTGCAGTAATAATAAGCTTATTTATTAGAATACAAAATAGCATGGGTCACAAAAAATAAAAATCCAAAAAAAACTATAGATTTTTTTTTTTTTGGCCAGGTCCAGTACACCAACAGACGTGTGTTTTGGCTCTTTTGACTCAGGCTGCCCATTCAGGCTTTCTCAATCAAACCACGAACGACGTGCTAAGTGAGCTGAACTGTATGAAGTTCAGTGAACTTCTGAACTGTATGAATGGCGTTCATGGTTTGATTAGTCGAGACTGTTTTCCAAAGATGGCTCCTGTCTGTATACACGAAGTGGACTGTCTTCATAAAATATCTTAATTAAACGGTCTGTACACTTACAAAGTTCTCAATGCTTCGTTTTGCATGTAGGGACCCTCATTATGTTACTGTGTTAGTGTGGGGCTATTTTGAGTCTTGTTAGTGGTATAAACTAGCGATTTATTTTTACTTAATAGATGCCCCCATTACTAGCGTTATACGCTAAACAGTTTTTAGAGATAAAACTCTTTACATTAGATTATCATGAAAACAAATCTCAGAGAACGAATGACTGGGTACCAATGTTTTATTAGACCAAAGGTTCATTTTGCGCCGGAGTTCTCCTTTAAACCAAACCTTAAACCAACCCATACCACCAAACCTGTCCTAAACTTACCCGTATACTACCTCAATAGTAGCAACAAAGTTTTACAATACAACATCAAAACAATAAGCACATTGTACTTATTTTGATGCAAGCACATAGTACAGTAGTTAAAGACACCTAATATAAAGTGTGACCTTTAAAAAACAAGATATACTCCATAATGTGCAGTAAGCAGTATGCTAGTATTCTATTTCTCTGTAAAACTGAGCTATGCGCTGTAGTGTCAGTGTCATAAAGGTATGCGTGACGCTCCCAGTGTCCCGACAGCGAGCGGCCCATCCCCTGCAGGCCTGGAGCAGGGCAGATAACATGAGTGTCAGCCTCATCGAGAAGACAATGGGGAAGGAGGGGTGGTTAATCACAAATTAAAAATCCAATCAAAGGACATAACCAATGCATTCTGGGTGATAATGGTGTGATCATAGAGATGGCAGAAGGTCAGATTGTCATCAAAATGACACATGTCCCAATTCTGTGACAATAAAACAGTCAAGCTATACATGAGTGTGAACGGGGATATAGCCACAGTGCACAGTTTATTCAATGGAATAAATCACTAATATGACAGTTCACGCTTTAAAGATGCCCCTTTTCACAAGATGTAATATAAATCTCTGCTGTCCCCAGAATGTGTCTGTGAAATTTCAGCTCAAAATACCCCCCAGATCATTTATTATAGCTTGTCAAATTTGCCCCGATTTGGGTGTGAGCAAAAACGTGCCGTTTTTGTGTGTGTCTCTTTAAATGCAAATGAGCTGCTGCTCCGCCCCCGTTCAGAAGACAGCCGATCCTTTACACGATACAATAACAAAACATGTGAATCTCACTCATCCAAAATCTCTGAAATAACCCGTAGCGGAGTGCAGCCTTACAGAGAGACTCGGAAGGAGGTTGCAACTTTTAGACGCACATGGACGTTTCTGAATGGTTAGTGGATACATTTATTTAGTTGTTGTGGAGTTGCATTGATTCACCTCATCGACTTGTACCGTCATGTTTAAATTTTACACAAGTTGACACAGTTCCCTGAGGTCTTTTTAAGACAGCTGTGACGTTTTTTGGTCAAATTGTATTCGGTGCTCGTCTGTGCAGCGACGACAGAACAGTTTACATGCTTTGCTCGAACTTTTGCCATTGCGTTAGAACTGGTTACACTGTTATCGCTTGCGGAAACCAAATGGCGGCGCCGTGGGTGGAAACGTACAGATTAAGGGGTGGAAATATTATAATAAGATCCTCTTCCTACATTAGAGAGAAATCTGATTGGTTCATTTTTTGACATGCTTGCAGAGAAAGACTTACCAAAACAAAGTTACCCCCTTAAGTGTCACGGGCCCACCGGTGGGCCCAAATCCTTTACATTTTTAAAACAGTAATATCCTATACGAAACCTAAACTAATCTTGACAAACTATATATCATTTGAAAGCTTACAATCTCTAGTTTCCATATTTGGTGATTGATTTTCAAAATAAATTACAGAGGAGCCGTAATTTATCAATTTGCAACAATAATATTTTCATACTCTTAGACCTTTATTTTGAAATAGTGATGAACATGAAAAATCATGAAAGAAGGGTAGAAACCTCAGTTTGTTTTCATGCCAAGAGTTCAAAAGATAGCATCCATTCAATTATTTTTTTTAAAAAAAGGTCTGAATTTTTTTTTTTATATAAAGAAAAAAATTATATGATGTGGCAGGAAGCTAAAATGCACATGCGTGTTCTTTTTATGTTTCTTAGAGGTTGAAATCATATCAAAATCTGCCAAACTTCTCATATTACTTCTGAATAGGATGTCTACTTCATAAATTGTATGAAAATTGTGGAAATAATGGTTCATATCACTCAAAACACATATGGAAATGGAGGCGCCCTTATATGGGCAGTAATGGAGTCTGGTTGTCATCTAGTGAAAAAGTTTGGTACTGCGCCCAAACAAAATCTTACTGAAAGCTCATTTTTTGAGATATCAACCTAAAATTTGAAACACAACTTGTTCAGATTTTTGGCTTTGATTTTTTTGCAGTTTTAGAGTCGCCCAGGTTTTGAAAATATGTATTTTATATAAAATATGAATAATTAATTTTTTTACATTGTACATTTTCATAAACTCAAACTTCTATAACTTTTTTTCTGTTTCACTTTCTTAATTTATTTCACTTCTACAAAAATCTGCCAAATGTCTTCTTTAAAACAAGACCAATCTTACGTCTATATTCCAAAGGATTCTTGAATTACAACCATTTAAATTCGAAATGTGCATTTTCATGTATATTCAAAAAAAGGGGGGTGACACTTAAAGGGTTACTGGGTTGTCACTTTTCGTGTTTTCTGGGTTGCTAGATGCATCGGGGACCAGATTATATAGCACTTAAACACGAAAAAAGTCAGATTTTCATGATATGTCTTCTTTAAGAATTCATATCATGGAAAACAGGATTTGGAAAAATTCACACATTCACTATACAAAGCTCCAGTCCAGTCAAGACAGACCATTTACGAAAAATAATCACAGAAATAAATGTTCACAGCACATGTCAATAACGTGTTGCAATAACATCACAACCAGCTCATGAACCTATGACCACACATCCAACTTCAGTATTCAGTAACTTGGCCAAGGCTGACATAACAGAGGTCACATTTACATATAGAAGTCTTAAAGAGGCAGTAGCAAAAATGGCCAGGCTGCATCCAAAATTGTGTAGTTCCCTACTATATAGTAGGCGAAAAACAGTATGTGAAAAGAGTAGAGTCTAAATTCACTCTCTCTTCCAACATCTCTTCTCTGATGACGCATTTACTGAAGTCAGGACGGGACAACCTGTCACTCACATGAGATCACAGCAATAGAAAACCACAACAATCCAATTCCCGATGGACAAAATCAAGTCCCGCCCTACTTCTTCGAGAAGCCATTTCACTTGAATATCCATCACAATAAGGACTATTGCAACTTCTGTTTCATGCCAGCTTAATCAAAAAAACAAATATGATAAAAAATCTATACTAACCAAACCATTTCAGCCGCTTCTACAAGTCTGTGAGCCGTTTCATCGAGAATAACAAGTGCAATGCTGTACCAGGTGAGCTAACGAGAAAGTTTACTACGTCAGAAAAGCCGTATGTAAAGCTGATTATGTAATGCAAATGTCAAAACATCCCACACTATGGTAAGTGTTTTGAGGTCATAACATAGTCATCATTTAAGAGAAGCGACATGAGGGCAAAAGGCAAGTTGTTGGTGTTTTACTGCCACTACTTGTTAATTTCAGCTAGAAACTGCAGTGAATATATGGACGTTTTTGCAAAAAATGTAGGTTGAAGAATATTTTTTACAATATTTCAGTTCCAAACAAAACCAACATGTTTCTTTGAATTTGAGTTTACTCTCCTATTGAAGTGTGTTAAATTGGTTTTAATTTCTGCAGTCTGCTGACAGTGAATCCCCTTTCACAGAGATTCCGGAAAATACACTGATGATGTGTCCCGAGATCTTTGATTTTGGTTCATTCACACTGCCAGTGATTTTCAGGAATCTGTGCATACGTTCACACACATCCCGTAAAGACACATAACATCAGGATCTCCACATCGTCTTAAGTTTTCTATTGATCTGTGATTTGATTTCTTTCTCTAGAAACCACGCTTGTACATTTCGTTCTGATTCAATCATGAACTAGCGCATCTTGTACCGTTTCACTATGCTGGTGAACGATCTCAGCTTCAGCGCCATCACCTTACGGCATTGATCCTGCCTTTTGTTCACACAGGGAGCGTTCCGGGACTAATCAGGGATCAATCCCGGAGAGTGTTTGCTTTCACACTGAGGGCACTCTAGCAATTATATGGCAATTTTCTGGGATCAATGCTCTGTGAAAGAGGTATGAGTGACGTCACTCTCAGTCAGAGTGTCCATGTGCATGAGAACGCTGGCCTTCCTATCGGTCTCTCTCTCTTTCACGCTACTCTTATTCCTAGTTTCCACTTTTCCCCAATCTCTCCCGTCTATCTCCATTTCCATCTATTCCTCCCTCAGGTCCTCACGTCTGCTGTGTGTGAGTATAGCTCCCCCTGGTGTCTCTTACCGTGGTATTTTGAAGAGTGCTTTGACCGGGTGCATCTCTGCCAGCGGTGGGTCTCCGTCTGCCAGCTCTATGGCAGTGATGCCCAGAGACCACACATCACAGCGGGCATCATACGAGTAGTCATACTGCTGTTCACACGCTATCACCTGCACACAGAGCCATCACACACACAAACCGTTATGTTCACTCTGCACAGATGTCTCAATTACTGTATTTCTCAGAATAAATGGAGAAAAAGACCCTAGTGATCTCAGATGTGTCTCCTCTTGAGTTTCAGAAGACATCTCAACTGTGCTCAGATATGTCAAGACACAAGTCAGCAAGCTTAATATGAACTCAAACAATTATTTTTATTGTGAGTCATGCAATCTACACTGTAAAAATAAAAGGTGCCTGGAGGAACCTTTTGGGGTTCTTCACTTTGCCACACCGGCGGAACCATCTGTAGATCCTCTAGGCACCCTTTAAAAAGGGGCAGTTCTCTGAGGAACCACCCAGGTTCATATATTTATGAATATTTTTTTTAAACTTAAGTATAACAATAATAGGATAATAATAATCGTATTCTGGCCTCACAGAACCATGGGTTCCTCCAGATGCTGGCTTTAACATAAGAGATCTTCCAGGAACCACTTAAATGTTAAAAGATCTTACAATAACCCTTTTATAGCATTCAAGTTCCTCTATTTTCCCCCCAAAGCACTTCGAGGTGTCATGGTAGTGAAAAGGTGACTCCAGAACCTCTGAACTGAATACAAAGTGCTTAAAGGATCCCATAAGTTCCAGCAAGAACCGCAAAGATTGTCAATGCTCCACCAGTAACCCTACTATAGGAGAAAGAGCTTTGAGGCACTTAAATTGTGTTTTTAAGTTCCTTGAGTATCCGACAGGATATTTGAGGCACCTTTAGTTTTTACAGTGTACATTCATTTTATAGCTCATTCTTCTATACATTAATATTCTACTTCTGCTGCATGTCAACTATTGTTTGATTTGTGTATATTTTTATATCCCCAAAGGATTTTTAGCAAAAATATCCAACGCTATCTCACGACCAATTTGTACGAATTAGTACGAGTGAGTACAGGGTGGCTAATTCCTACCAATTTGTGCGACCAGACTCTTATGATTTGTCTAAACCCCAGTGATGGGTAGGTTTAGGGGCGGAGTCAGGGGTAGGTCATTCGTACGAATTGGGCAACTCGTAAAATGTACGATTTAGCAAAAATCATACGAATTCGTATGAGTGAGGTTGTATAAATTCGTACGAATTGCCGTGATATCGGGTTGGAAATATCTTATGCCTACAATAAACATAATTGAGAACTTTTTAAAATTGAATGGCCTGCAATTCTACCTAAAGTTATTTTACGTATAAATGCCTAAACCTACCCATCACTGGGGTTTAGACAAATCGTAAGAGTCAGGTCGTACAAATTCGTAGGAATTAGCCATTTTGTACTCACTCGTACAAATTGTTCGTGAGATAGCGTTGGATATTTTTGCTAAAATTCCTTTAGGGATACAAAAATATACACAAATCCAACAATAGTTACATGCAACAGAAGTAGAATATTAATGTATAGAAGAGTGGGCATTTAAATTTTATGCATGGAAACGAGGTTGTAAGGGATAGTCTTTCATTCTTTACAATGGCATGCACACTAGAAAAATCCAAAATCATGAATTTCCACAACTCAAAACTGTATTTTTTTTTTTCCAGAAAAGACTGCTGAACTGGTATGCTGTTAAACAACAGTACAATCCATTGAACACACTGTCCTTCTATCCCTCACAGCCTCGTTTTCACTCCTGTCAGACGTTAAATATGGTGCGCTGACTATGGTCTATTAGAGGGATTCATATCAGTTTCGTTATTATACGGTTCAAAATGGTTAAATAAGCTCTTTAATTTCTGCTCATTTACATCCATGTGGATTTAGCCAAACCATTTTCTAAATTAAACTAATTTTATTTCTGCTCCAGTTAACCAGTATTTGTGATGTTTAATCATTACTGGACTGTAATAATCACAGCAATTACTTTATGTTGTTTTCCAGCATTAAATCAGTTTGTCAGAAACACTGTAGCCAATCGGCATATTGCCGAGCGTTTCATTTAGACTGAATTTTAATTGGCCCTGAGGGGCCTCCCCCACTGGCCCCATCACCTCTCTTTCTTTCACTCTCACAGAGCGGCGCTCAGCTATTAACCTTCACACGACCCACACACACACACACACACACACACACACACACACACACACACACACACACACACACACACACACACACACACACACACACACACACACACCAAACTCAGTGACAGCTCACTAATACATACACAAAAACACACTCAGCATTAAAATGCAGATTTTTTTAAACGAAGCTGCATGAATCTACTCACAGGTTAAAGAAACCCAGATTGTTACAGTCAGTACAGTAAATAAAAGTATACACAAAAGTATAATAAATAAATATATATATATTTTGAACAGCAAATTTATTTGTTTAGCGCTTTTCACAATACACATTGTGAAAAGCAGCTTTAGAGAAAATCGATGTTAATGTTTAAAATTTCTTAATATCTTCAAGTCGCATTTAATAGATTTAGAGCTAAAATAAAGTTAACATTTTGTGATGATACAAACAATAAAACAGTTGGGATTTGCAATATATACACTCACCTAAAGGATTATTAGGAACACCTGTTATATTTCTCATTAATGCAATTATCTAATCAACCAATCACATGACAGTGTCTTCAATGCATTTAGGGGTGTGGTCCTGGTCAAGACAATCTCCTGAACTCCAAACTGAATGTCAGAATGGGAAAGAAAGGTGATTTAAGCAATTTTGAGCATGGCATGGTTGTTGGTGCCAGACGGGCCGGTCTGAGTATTTCACAATCTGCTCAGTTACTGGGATTTTCAAGCACAACCATTTCTAGGGTTTACAAAGAATGGTGTGAAAAGGGAAAAACATCCAGTATGCGGCAGTCCTGTGGGCGAAAATGCCTTGTTGATGCTAGAGGTCAGAGGAGAATGGGCCGACTGATTCAAGCTGATAGAAGAGCAACTTTGACTGAAATAACCACTCGTTACAACCGAGGTATGCAGCAAAGCATTTGTAAAGCCACAACACGCACAACCTCGAGGCGGATGGGCTACAACAGCAGAAGACCCCACCGGGTACCACTCATCTCCACTACAAATAGGAAAAAGAGGCTACAATTTGCAAGAGCTCACCAAAATTGGACAGTTGAAGACTGGAAAAATGTTGCCTGGTCTGATGAGTCTCGATTTCTGTTGAGACATTCAGATGGTGGAGTCAGAATTTGCCGTAAACAGAATGAGAACATGGATCCATCATGCCTTGTTACCACTGTGCAGGCTGGTGGTGGTGGTGTAATGGTGTGGGGATGTTTTCTTGGCACACTTTAGGCCCCTTAGTGCCAGTTGGGCATCGTTTAAATGCCATGTCCTACCTGAGCATTGTTCCTGACCATGTCCATCCCTTTATGGCCACCATGTACCCATCCTCTGATGGCTACTTCCAGCAGGATAATGCACCATGTCACAAGGCTCGAATAATTTCAAATTGGTTTCTTGAACATGACAATGAGTTCACTGTACTAAAATGGCCCCCACAGTCACCAGATCTCAACCCAATAGAGCATCTTTGGGATGTGGTGGAACGGGAGCTTCGTGCCCTGGATGTACATCCCACAAATCTCCATCAACTGCAAGATGCTATCCTATCAATATGGGCCAACATTTCTAAAGAATGCTTTCAGCATCTTGTTGAATCAATGCCACGTAGAATTAAGGCAGTTCTGAAGGCGAAAGGGGGTCAAACACAGTATTAGTGTGGTGTTCTAATAATCCTTTAGGTGAGTGTATATATATATATATATATATATATATATACAGTGAGTATAAGTGGGTATGTATGTGAGTAAAGAGATGTGCCTTCTTAATAATTAATTAATTATTAAACATGAATTTTCACACGATTCCTTGCACAACACTATGGTATGACCTCAAAACAATTTTACCATAGTACATGATTTATTTTGACGCTTGTATCACATTATCAGCCATTTTCTTTGTTTCATCACAGCCAGCTAAAGATTGTAAACTGTGGTTGATGTGTTTAGATAAAGTATCCGTGATGAACTGTACATCAATAAATCACAGCAATCCTGTGCTATGGGTCCTGCCATTTACACAGGCTAGTGGAGCGTATTTGAAGCTTTACTATTTGAAGCTTATGCTTTTCGAAAGTGTTAGTGTGAAAAAGGCTTATTATATGTCTGGACATATTATAATATGTCTGGGTGAATTATCCCTTTAACAATAAAATGTTTTGTACTGGAACATAGGAAGAGAAGGGTGTTGACTGCTAGATTTAGAAATAAACGTGGTATTTTTAACAGGACAGACCTCAGGAGCCATCCAGAAAGGAGTTCCCACTGATGTGTTTCGGCGTAGACGGGCACTGGTCAACTGAGCGGAGACACCTGCAAGAGATCAGAGACAACATGTGTCAGAATCATACTTTTTTAAGGTGATATTTTCCCTTCATAATGTTATTTTTTCCCTTCATGAGGTTCATTTTTCCCTTTTTTTTTATTTTTTTGTGAACATCTGTAATAATACGCAGCAATAACTGTACAATTATTGTATCAAGTAGGACCAAATAACACTCTGAAGGATTCAGACATTTAGGAGGTGGCAAATAATCTGACGTGACATTAGCATTCATCAGCATTACGTGATGAGGACATTTTGCTTCCCGGCAGGGGTCCACTTCTTTCTCACATCCACACGGGACAAACACGCCTCAGGCAGACGGGAATCAATGGCCCCACACACACATACACACACACACTTTCCATGTCAAATACCATTTAACCCCATTCACATGATGTGTGAGGGTGCGTTTGATAAGCGCACAGACGCCAGAACGACTCCACCTCCATTTAGCAGCATTTCATTTGCTGACAACTCATGCTAGAGCATTAGCATACTGTTAATTTGATTATGTCTACAATACTGTATTGTTCCGAATATAAGATGATTTTTTTTCTTAGAAATACATCTGAACAAAAAGTGTTTATTTTTAAATGAGATTGCTGGTACATTTGAACAGTATTTACCATAATTTCAATACAAAAAATTAAATAAGAAAAATATTCAGAATGAAAATTATTTTCACATAAAAGCATTTTTTTTTATCAAAAAGCCTTTTTCCAAAAGGTACATCTTGAAAAAGGGGGCGTTCGTCATATATTTGGAACAATATGGTAAAAATATATGATGTGTATCTAATACTAAGAATTTATATCATGTATGGTCAACAAATTAATTGTGAATAAACTGAGGCAGTAAATCAAATATATTTGATGTTTTTCAGCACTCAAAACCAGCTAAACTGGTTCAGCAACCAGTTTAAACAACCAGTAAAAGTCAGTTATTGGTTAGCATTATAAGTAAACGTCTTAAAAGTATAGCTATGTTTTAAAAAAAAAGTTACTGAAATAAAAGGCCACATAAGTGTACTTAAAGAGAGTATAATTTCATATATTCTTTTGAAGAATTTATCATATTTCCGTTATTTTCCAGCTAATGTTCGTAATAGACATTATTGCCCATCAAGAACATGTTAAAGCCATCTTGGAATATAAACTGGTCCAAACTGGTGTACGATGAACCATATATATATATATATATATATATATATATATATATATGTCGTGATATATATATATATATATATATATATATATATATATATATATATAAGATGTTTATGACCATAAATACATTTGTTGTTTGATGTTTACTTTGGTTTAAATGTCTTTTCACTGTCCTGTTAAAATAACAAAAAAATACAAAAAAAGTTGTCATTATTTACTCTCATGTCATTCCAAACTAGTATGTCGTCCATTTTGGAGCTTGACAAACATGGTCACTGTGTAGATTGTTTGGAGTATGGAAAGGAAAATGTATATAAAACTTCAAAAATAAAACTCTCTTCCTATAATAAAATCCACCTCTCTCTGCAGAGAAACAGCAGTAGCCATTACCAAAGTCCACCAGCTTGACTCCACCGTCTGTGGTGAGGAGGATGTTGTTGCCCTTCACGTCACGGTGGATTATTCTGTTGTCGTGAAGATGCTGGAGACCCTGAGAACAAAAAAGCCAGAGAAACTTTTAGCCAGTTGAAGTCAGTTAGTTGAGCCTGAAGGCCAGACTGCCAATGATCAGCTGGACTCCTCACTATCACGACCCAAAATAACTACTCTGGCACGGTCAGAGCGCTGAGGCAGCGTTCCCTGTGCTGGGGTGAGCAGATTACCTCAGTGTGTGTGCGTGTGTGTGTGTGTGTGTCTCACCAGAAGCGCTCCACACAGGATGTAGGAGATGATGGGCTCCTCAAGACGTTTTCCCCTCATCAGCAAACCCTTTATCAGTTCCGTTACTGAACCCCCATTACACAACTAACAGAGAGAAACACCAGACAGAGAGGGGAAGTAATGAGGAAAAGGAGAGAGAGAGAAATAGATTAATGCAGTTATAGAGAAAAGGGCAACCAAACAACAGGAGCTAAATTAATAAGACTTCAGCACTTTTTATGATTCATAGGCTAACGAAACACACCACACAGTGTTTTATTCAATCTTGGCATTGTATTTGTAAAACCAGCTATGACATATCATGCATGCAAATGCTAAAATAACAAAATGAAAAAAAAATTGTCATCTTTTGTTCAGGTATACGACGTATTACTTTCTTTCTTTTGTAGAACACAAAATAAAATATTTATAGTAATGTCTGTGCTGCACTTTTCCATACAGTGAAAACAGCTCGCGAGCTTTAATCTGTGTCAGGAAGAGTTCAAAATCTTACCCTTCTCCATAGCTTTAAATAGATTTTTGTTTACATTCAGTCTGTCTGCATACTTTGGATTTGGAGGCTAACAAATGATTTTAAGTAAATAACTTCCATTTTAGACCTTTCCACTAAATATTCCCAGTAATAAAACATTCACTTGGAATGTAGTGAACAAAGCACATGGGCTACATTTGGTCCCACTTTATATTAAATGTCTTTAATTTGTGTAAAATTTTAATTTCATTCTTATGATTTTAACTTTACAAAATTAAAATTAAAATTGTGTAAAATGTATTTACTCCCAAAAAAATGTATTTACTCATTATTGTGTTGATGATGAATTGCAAAACACATATGCTGCAATTGTATTTACTCTATGTATTACATGAAGGGTTTTAAAGAATATAGAAGCACCATGTAAAATGATGTATAGAATAAGAGCGTTGTATCAAACAATGAATTTGAATGCATAACAGTTAACCCTAGCCTATTTGGACATACAATTATCCTATAATTTACCTCTAAATTATCAACATGATAAAAACGTGTTTATCAATTATCAACTGCAGAAACAAACATGTTGTACCAATCTACTACATGCCTTCTGTCATCTGACTGACAGTTTATACTTTTTTGGGAAATAAAAGGCTTTTAGTAGTCTGTGAAATCTTGATTTTTATAAACTAAATGTAAAATGAACTTTACTGTTGTTAGTAATATTTCAAAATGAACACTTAGCTTAGCTTTACTTGATCATCTATACATCATTTTTTTTTAGTGTAAGCATACAAAAAGTGAGTATCGAATATGACACATCAGGCTTTTGAGGAGCGTTTATTAGTTCATCATTCAATCATCATTGTATTGCATTTCATTATATGATTTACCCCCCATAATAATAACAAAACGACAGAGCTTTGATCATAAAACTCATAAACACCTACATATCATGTTAGACATTTTATTGATAGATAGATATAGAGTGACATTTTCAGTAGTCTGCTATACTGTCATAAAGATCTCATTGATTTACATTAGAGGCTAAAAGAATTTCATCTTACTTTTTAGCCGTATAAATATCAGCAACTGAACCAAACTGCTTATTCTTGCTCAGTTTGGGCCGCTGAAAAATAATAATAGGGTGTTTTTTTTTTCCTCCTCCTCGAGTATGAGCTCCATATTCTTCTATATCATTCTATATGGGCCAAAAATATAGAGTTTTCTGACTATTAATTCATATGTTAGGCTTTAGAGGGTTAAAGACACTTAAAGTGAGTCCATCAATTTTGTGTTCCTTGGTTCAAAAGAAAGTCATATAGGTTTTGAACAATATTATGTAAATGATGACAGAATCTTCATTTTTGGCTGAACTAGTCCGCCATCATAATCATAAATCTAGAATGTTGTGTGTTTTGAGATTGTGTTAATACTTTTTGCTCAGCTGAAAAGCACTGAACTCTCCGACTGCTTTAGGGTATGCGTGTGGTAACATTGATTTCTTTCCAAACAAAAAGTATTCAAGCACTAAAAGGGCCCTAAATTTGAACTGTTTGTCAAACTGACAAGACTCAATAAACGGGGTCTAAAACATTTGAGCTTGTCCACTTTCGACCACTTCCGGGTAGTTGAAAACACATTCGACCGGATTACTTTCGTAGTGTAAACACTCTTGAGGTCGAATGTGTTCAAACAGCCACAACAAAACGTCTACTCTCCGTCTACTGATCTAATGAGTGAACATTACGGGAAGAGCTCTAGCCAGACGGGATTTAAACTTTGTCGGCTGGAGACGAAAAATGTACCAAGCACAATGTTCTCTCACCATTCCTGATTTCTAACAAACACTCACAGTGTACGGCTGGTCTTGCGACTGACAGAGCAGAAACTAAAGCTGATGCTCTCCGTATGTTTTCTGTTTCTCCGTATCATATGTAAATTGCGTGAGCTTATTTTGTCCATTAGATCGAAAGAATTGAAACAAAAACCCGCCCATAGACCCTTCCCTCGAAGAAATCAGGACAGAAGTGGTTGAAAGTGGACAAAAGACACGGATTAAAACACCAGGTGTAAACGGGAATGTCTCCCCCTCGTCTACCTGTGATCCGATCGAACAAAACGCATCATAATACCAGGTGTAAACAGGGCCCTAGAAACTATTTCCTGTGGACTATGCAAATAAAATGCTAAACCAAGCTCTGAAAAAGAAATGTACCTCCAAAACAAGCCAAAGCTGCCCTCCAGAGAGCTCATCTGCTTTGTAGAACATGCCAAAGAACTTCACCACATTGGGATGGTTGGACAGCGAGCGCAGGATGTTGTACTCCGCTTCAATTTCCTCATCCACATCCTGACACAACCGCATTAATCATATATGTTAGTAAGCAAGACAACGCCCTGGTTTGTGGGGGTTCTATATAATTTGCATTTGTTGTGTGTAATGACATGGTGTTCTTATGGGATTCTATGACTAACTACATGGACATCTGTCCTTAATTGAAGCTAGACATTGCTGCTGATTCAAAAAAGCCACCATATACAAAAGACCATTTTTCAGAATAGATGATAACAATGAAAAAGGTGTAAAAAAAAAAAAAACGCTCCAGAGCTTTCGTGCATGTGCTTGTATGACCAGCAGGGTGTTCGATGGGTACAGTAAGGGCAGCCATGCATGCACTGTACAGCAGGGGGTTATGGGGGATCAAGCAGCACTAATGACATCACACAACATGGGGAATATCAGGGTTAGGCATACAAATAAAACATCCTGGCTAGGTTTCCAAAAATCAATAGCGCTATAATAAGAGAACATCTGTGGGGGAAATTTAGGAAGAACATCTACTTACTCTGTTAGTGTGACTGGGATTCTGAGACAAGCCAGAGGACAAGAGGAGAAGAAATGCCTTTAAAGATTTTGTTCCTTCTGTTTTTGTTTGATGTTCAAATCATTGTTAATATGGAGTCTTACATCATAAATTAATTTGACTGTAGATAGCACAGGTAAAGGTTACAAATATTCACAGTACATTTTCAGCACACTTTTTCAGATTCATTACTGAATAGTAATGCCACACTGCCCCCTTTTGAGTCTATTGGGTCTAGTCTATAAAAATTAAGGTTTAATACTCTCAGAAGAAAAGCCCAAGGAAAGCAGAGTACAGTTCATGGAAGTAACAGTTTCCATGTGCTCACATGAAGAGGATATGATTCCAATAAACTGAACACAGATTGCACTCTCAGAAAGCCCAAAAATGACTCACATTAATGGGATCCAAAACTTTCACTGCTGCAAGACTTCCATCTTTCTTATTGATGACTTTGTAGACCTTGCCATAGGTTCCTTTCCCAATTGTTTCCATGATGTCCCAATCAGAAGATGGATCCGCCAGCGACTCTAAACCGATCATGCTTGACTTGTAGGGATACAGTCCATAGAGAGACCTCCTGAACATTACAAGTAACAGTAATTCAAAGCATAGATTTAATTACATTTCTTCACACAGTTCTTTATACATGATGTACGGTTACATTTACCATTGTTTGGTGAATTTTCATGGTCGAAATCAAGTCATTTTAATAGCAATTCATATAATTAGCCTGAGGGCGAAGGATTTCCTTACGCAGATTTCACAAGTTCAAGTTGGTAACACAAATTTGCCATGTTGACCAACAGAAATCTGCTTGCTTCATTAATGACAATGGACTTTTTGTCCTTGAAAATTTCACGTTACAGCACCTTTATGCTGAATGTAAATGTAATAGTGCACCACACTTACACAGTACACATTTAATGTTCACTGTTCTTTTTCAAACAATGAAAGTGACAAGACGTAAGAAAATTGGCTACAAAAATGACAAATTGCGTGTAATTTTTCAACTTTTCAGAAGCCATAAAATGGAAAGATTGAAATTCATTAGTCAACAATCTTCCCCTCTGCTGCAGGGCTCAGATATCATTAACGCTCACATACAGTATGCTGAAATATCACACATCAAAACGTGTCACACAAGGTTTGACATCAGTTTGCAAAACATGTGCCTTGCAAACACATGCAACGTGGCAAATTTGAATATACACATATTCATAATTGTACAAAAGGAAAATTGCATTTGAGGAAAAGCAGAGGGAAGATTTAAAGTAAAAAAATGACCAGATTTCAGTCTTTTCCTCACACAAAGCTTTCTTCCATTCCTCACACAAAGCTCTTTTGTCATTTTTGTAGCTTGACAGCCCGACAGCAAGAACATCCTGCCCATCATTCCTCTTGTATTTTGTGTGGGGGGGGGGGGGGGGGGGGGGGAATCATTCAGGTTTCAGAACAACATGTGGGTATAAGAATATATGATAACAGAATTTTTTTTTTTTTTTGTCTGAACTATCCTTTTAAATGCTTCATGTGCTCATTTTGTTGTTGTGGTCTCTACAATTCTCATTCTTTCATTTGTGTTGTTTCATCATTTTTGTTAACGTTACTATTGTTTTATGCATCCAAACGTTTCACAGTTAGTGTACATGAAGACACATTTTGGAAGTATGGTCCTACGTGAACACTAGGTAAATCTAATTAAAATGTGTCTCCTTAAGTTAAACTTAAGCTAAGGGGTCACATCAGGTTGGAGAACGCTTGATAACACATGGCTAATTATGATAATCACACAAGGATTTTTAAAACAACAAAATCATAAAACTATGCTATTATCTTTTACTTGATGTTTGAGAAATACAAGACGCCATAACAGAAAATGTCTATCTCTCAATATATTGCATTAAATACCAGTTTTAGAGCTGCCATCATATGTCCTCTGCATAAGAAAGAAAGCTAATGCTCTATTTCCTAAAAATATATCACATAGAGGGAAGCATTTACAACAAACTAAAAGGACCTAAGTCTGAGCCTTGTGGTACACCATTAGTGCTAGGTAATTTTGTTAGGTATGAGTCCTCAGTTACACAAAAGCAGTGGTAATGATCTGACAGGTAGGATCAAAACACACGTATCCACAAACAAATCAAGAATGAGAACTATGTTCATAATGGGCTTTAGTTCACTTCTCTAGAGTAACCTGTGTTTGCCATTAGGGCAGACCGTTTAAAAAGAACATCACAATTACAATAGTGCAAGTACTTACATGGAGAACATGACCTCTCTTTGACTCATCTCCTTAACAACAAACACTCAATAACCCACAAATATTCTCAGGAGTACAAAATGTCATCATAGCGCTCCAGCCAGAAAAAAAAGTAAAAGAAAAAAAGGGTCTATAATTATTTTCCATGCAAGAGAGCTGCGTGTTTCGCTAGGAGTATGCGTTGATGGATTCAGATACTACTTTCCCATCTCTGCGCTCTAAGAAGTCCCAATCAGCTCACCGTGATTGGATTTAACAGAGATTAACTCCGGCATGTAGCTCAGGACTACCACTCTCTCATTTATCATTTAGAGTCAAGATGTCCAAAACTTTCCCTCCTGATTACATTCCTGAACGTAATCTAGAGAGGTACGGAGAGAGATACCACAGACAGGGACTGCAATACCCGGGGACCGTTGTCTGTCCTCACTACAGGGTGATGATAAACGAGGCACAAATACACTCTGATTTCCAGCTAAAACAGTGGGATGATTTGAGTACTGAAATACTGACTTTAAATGGTAAAGCATAACGACAAATTATAAAATAGTATATAGTACAGAGGTGCTTGTTTTAGATTAATGTGCCAATATCAACATTACGGCTACTGTTAAGTTTAATTATGACACCTCATCAAAAATAATGTAATGGTCGATAATAAATGGTCTTCATGTAATGATTCTCACTAATCTCCCAACCATCATTCATTTGTAATAAAAGGCTAAAACTGAAGCACCTAGACCAACACACCGCAGAAGATGGTTTTACTTTTGCATGCTTGCATTTCATATTCACCTCTACAAGAGTTTTTAAATAAATGATAATGGCTCTACTGAGTCTAATATATCAGATCAATGTGATGAATTTTGCCAGTCAGGCAGACTCCCGAGGGAGGGAAGCGTTTATTTTGAGGTCACGTTGAAGTGGAGAAGGTAAATGGTGTTCTGCCCGTGGGGGCTCTGAGCCTTGCACACACAGAATTATGAATAGCATGAGAGATTAGACCGATGGATGCTTTGACTGTGCCGTGTGAGATGGATATTTCACACCCTCATCTATTTTCTGGAGAGGTAGAGAGCGCAGCTGAATTTTGACGGATGTCCTTTTTTTCCCCTTTTTTTAGAAGGAAACACATTTTCCAGACCACTCAAGGAAAACAGAACAGAACATAATACTTTGAATACTAGGCCTACCATGGCTGTGCACCATTCAATGTGAAATTGAAAATACCTGTTAAATCAGAAATTACATTTTCTTAATTTGAAATGCATCTGAACTGAGGTAAACAGGCTGCAGAATAATACTAATTCAATTTTGAACTGAAGGAAGTCCATTTCTCATTGTGAATAACTCGTTATCATCATACACATAACATATGGTTTTTATTCTAGAAAAAAACGATAATCAATGCATTTATATTTACAGTTTATGTGATAAAACAGTTTAGGGTTGGGCAGTAGGCCTATATCGAGTTTACGATATATCGATGTATTTTTTAGAAACTATATGAATGAGGCAATACCAATTTCGATACAGTAGTTTGATACGAGCGAAAAATAGGACAGTGTGAGCTCCTGGAAGTACATAGTACAATTTGTCCTAAACATGACACAAGCTTTTATTAAGGGCTTCAAAATAATTGGTAATATATAGTTAACAATTTTAAAGCAGCTTGCCCTGTCAGATAGGCTACTGTTGCTGACTGACCGACAGATAAATACTTGCGCTCAGCCGATCAGAACTACACGCGCACTACACAACAAAGCCCCGCCTCCCCCTCGTGGCAAAGCGCGTCAATCAAAGTTTACAACATCGATGAGAAAATTAAGCTGAACTATCCTTGCTCACGAAAAGAGAGAAAAAACACCATGAGAGTGAATTGCGGGAGCAGCAATCAGGTAGACTTGTGTTCTCTCCTCTCCAAGTTGTCAGCAGAGAACAGTAAAGTTAGTTGATGTGCCTCTCTCTAGTCTGTCTGTCTAGCCTGGCCTACAGTGCATCTTTTGGTTTTTCTTTCTGTGTCTTTCTTGCTAATTCCGGCCATTCCAGGGCTGTGTTCTGTGACTTTGTGCCTGACAAAAAAAGTGAAAGTGAAATACAACTATTTATTAGGTTTGATAAACGACAAAGGCCAACGGTGTTTGTTTATAAACAGCAGCTTGGAAAAGATAACATGAGTTCATATGCGCGTGCACGAAATGAAACGCGCACTTTCCAGCAAAACATCGATCAGTGGGGAACAGTAGCCTACAACATGGGCGTGGTGGTGGCACTCCTCATTATTTTAGGCGCACGCGCACATACTTTTAAAACAATTATCTAGTCTCCAAGTCAGTTTAGTTACAACTCTGCAAAAAAGCAAGATGGAAAGCAATATATTGACATTGACTATTGATTTACAGGCTATATTGCATTTAAAATGTTGATTGGCTGGACATAGACTATGGTCAATATGGATGCACATCCCTCAGTAAATAATACCCATCAAGTAGGCTATCAAGTAGCCTATTGCTTTTATCCTTTAAAACACAGAAATGTTATGGCAAGCCATTTTAGCTTTTATTCATTCACAGGATGCATTTTTTATATCATACATGTGGCCTAGGCTATGCGTTTGATATCTGGTGCTTTCCTCAGTGCTTAACTTACATTGCACAGGTATATTCTCCATCTGTAAATGTTAGAAAGTCAAACAAATATGTGCATTATTTCACTGTGGAGAGGACGAGCCTTCTGAAAGTGAATCTCCGCAAAAATTCAAGCTTCCGTTAATGAGCGCCGCCGCGCGCATGCGCGCCAAACAGACGGAGCACAATAGAATAGTAGCGCAATAATTCTGACTAAAATATACATAGGCTATTGCTAAAATATTTGTTGTTGGAGACAATAAATGTGCCATATGTGGAATTTTAAACCTACAAGTAAGTAGGCTATATTTTAACTGAATGTGGTTTGTTATGCATATTACAGTGCAACAGAAAAAACGCTATGGTTTAATTGAATCCCACATTCCATAATTCCTTAAATGCAGCTTTGAAGTTTTATCTAAAAATGATGGTGAGTTTAACGGTAAAAGATTGTAAAAAGCTACGGTGAAAAACTGTTTACAAAGTTTCCATACTATAGGCCTACTGTAAGAGTACATTTAATGCATGTACAGTTAAATTTACAGTTTTTTGGAAGGGAAAAAGAACGTCATTGTATAATTTACAGTACAAAAAATGTAAATTGACATTCCCACAATTCCCTGCGTGACACTTCACATTTGATGTATTTTTGTTGAAATAACTTTCATAAAACTATTATTTTTCTGAGTTTATCTAATCAGTGTCAGTACATTAGGTTTTTATGTTGCATTTAATGTTGTTAAAATTTATGTTTATTGCATTTTTAAAATTTCATGTCTGTTACCTTGATGGTGTTTACGGATTTTTTTTACGGTAAATTTCTGGCAAACCACAGCTGCTGTTTTTTTACCGTCAATATAACAGATTTTTGTTTTTAACAGTGTAGAAAAGATTTAGGTCTGACCAAACAGACAGCAGCCTTCAGTATTGAGAATGTGTAAGTCACTTGCTGTTGGTCTCTGCTGTGTGTAAGACAGCATGGATGCTTTATTAATGCTGCCCAAATGTGTTTTGAGTCACTGAAGCATCTGTCAGTGTAGTGGAGTTGATAGGTATCATCTGATCTGCTCTTTTCCATATTAACTTTCACCGTCTCTCACACTCCCTCGCCTCAACACACCTCACCCCCCACACATGGAGAGACAGGTACACTTATAGAAAAGCCACAACTCAGTTCAACTAATATATTCTACAGATCATTAAATTACAGACTAGCAATACTTATATTTCATATTTAAAGATCACAAGTTTTACATTTTCAAAGACTGAAGAAACATAAAATCCATCAACAGTTCCACTCATATGACACTGCAGGCTTAACAAGTGTCTAGTCATGCAAAACTTTGTTACATAACCATAAATATAACTGTCCCCTCAGATACGACATTCAAATCCAGTACAAAAGAGCACCAATATGAAGATCATAAAACAAGCAATTCCAACAAGTTTTCTCTTTTAGGAACTTTCGCAAAAGTATATACTATAGGATATTACCTTGATTGTAGCTTAAAATGTTTTAATTATGAGTAATACATATGAAAAAAATATATATATATATACATTAAAAAATGTACAAATAACATACCTCAATTTGATAGACCTTCCTAACAAGTTGCTGAAATGTATGTGAGGGTTTGTCATTGCTACAAGCCCAAATCATTCTAATCAGCCTCTATGAATTATTCATTAGGTTGTAATGTGTAATATGATCTTGTTTTAAATATTCATTAGCCAGATGGATCTATTCATAAAAGAGCTTTATATGGAAGACAGTAAGTTGTGCAATACAAACAGGCGCACATGGGTGGGAGGGAATTGTGTGTCAGTCACGTGACTCGAATAACTCCCATAATGTTTTGATATCCAGAAGCACTTACATTTACGGATTATGTGTTCACATGTAACAGTTGCATTTGAACACATATTATGTGTTCACATGCAACATTTTATATAAAGCTCCCCCGGACAGGTTCATTTAAACCATAATGGACACAGAAAACAAACAAAAACGTGCTTAAAGGTATAAATAGAAAAAAATGTGTTAGTGCCAGTGAAAGACGCGAGGTAATGACAGTGTCTCTGCAGTCATAAACAGAGACTGTGTTGCTATGGCTCATATTCTCATGGGGATAGGAGACCAGTGAAGCAGGACCTGAGTGAAAACAACAAGCAAGCACAATAGTTCAGTGAAGGCTAACAGAGAGCTGTCTCTCATTCTCTGCTAGTGCACGTGCCAGTTTAACATCTGTCCAATACACACAGATCACATTCACAATACACAGCCGTAATAGTCAATTAACCCTTTTGAAGCCTACTGTATCATATTTGATACACACATTTCTGAGGCCTCGTGATTAAAAAACTTTTCTGAAAAACCTGTTGTACACAATCTTCTTCATGCCTTCTGTCATCTGAGTAAAAGTAAAAGGCCTCGTAAAAATGTCCCCTCTCCAGTTCCCAGGTACACGGGGTATACAAAATATAAGAATAACTGGTAACACGTGTTACATGTAGTTACTATAGTAAAAACTCTAAATTATGCATAATTACATGCAACCAACCCTAAACCAAACTGTAATCCTTACCCTAACTTTATAGTAAGTACATGTAGTTAGTTATTATTACTCAGTACTTAAATGAATAATTACACTGTAACACCTTAAAATAAAGTGTAACTGAAATAACTTTTATATTGTTAGCAATTTCAACATAAGCACCTACTGGACTAAATTAACTTCAACTTACATACACCCTCACACAACTGTATAGTGAGATCAGTATATATATAGAAAAAAATACTGAATAAAAATAAGTTATTACTTCAATAAACAGAATTGCCTTAATTTACTTGCTTATCCAAACATCATATTTTTTAATTGTGTTAACATGTTTGTCAATCTGATACATCAGGCTTCTGAGGAACGGTTACTCATTTATACTTTGATTTTAAAACTATATCTTATCAAGACAGCGAGATACAGAGCGACAACTAATATTTATATGTGCATTTTGCATTTACATTACAAATTGCGGTAACACTTTACTTGAAGGGGTGTGCATAAGACTAACATGACACCTTCATAATCATGACATGACACATGTTATGAATATGAAGGAAGTTGTATGTATGTTTATGACAACTGTCATTAGGTGTCATTCGCTCAATTATGACATTTTTAATGCAAATATGACATTGTTTGAGATGTCTTTGTTATGACACCTTGACATAAACAAATACATCATAACCTGTCAGTGTATTTGTCATGACAACTTGACATTACTAAGACAACACAACCTGTCATAAACATGACATAGCAGATTAATTATCAAACTTAAGAAACCACTTAGCTTTATTGGTTAACATTACATTAAACTGTCAGGTGGTTGGTTTTGACATTGGCTGTCATGAAGCCATTATAACTTTTTAATGACAAATTCAATCTGTACCACTGTAGTTGAGGTCACGAAAAATATTCATGACACAGTTATAATGGCCTTATGACAGCCAATGTCAAAACCAACCACATGACAGTTTAATTTAATTTAATGTCAAGTTGTCATGACAAATACACTGACAGGTTATGATGTATTGGTTTATGTCAAGGTGTCATAACAAAGACATCTTAAACAATGTCATATTTGCATTAAAAATGTCATAATTGAGCGAAAGACACTTAATGACAGTTGTCATAAACATGCATAAACCGTACTTCATATTCATGACATATGTCATGTCATGGTTATGAAGGTGTCATGTCAGTCTTATGCACACCCCTTCAAGTAAAGTGTTACACAAATTGCATTTATATTTTATATGCATTTTAAATAGACTTATAAATATCTCATTGATTTAGATTACAAGCTATCAGAATTTCATCTTATTTTTTGGCCATATAAATATCAGCATCTGCACCAAATTGGATGCATTGGTTCTGTTTGTGTCTCTGAATAGTGTTTTTCATCCTCAAGTATGAGCTCCATGTTCTCCTATATCATATGAGCCATAAAAGCCTGATGCATCAAATATAATACAAAACAAAACACACAGTGCAATCTTATTTTTAGAGTTTCTTTTATATTTTATCTAAAGGTACAATAAACTACTCCATTAACAAAATCTGAATATTACTTCATATGCTAGGCTTTACATGGTTGACTTGAGCAATAACTTTCAGTTTCATTTAAATATATTTTAAATGAAGATTAAAAGAAGCCTGTAGTTTATTACTTTTCCAGAACACCATAGCAATCACCGAGCACTGCCATAGCAACCACTTGCCGTGCACTAAAAACACTCGCTAAACAACACCTTAGCAACCGCATAACACCGGCCTGGCACTCTCTCTCGGTGTGGTAAAACTGCGGTAGAGTGTGGCAGACACCACACGCAGAGTCTGATGGGTTTACATTACACGCCACCCCCACACTGCAACACAACAACAACACCACAACACCCAGGCATCAACTAGGAGGAATACTCAGCATAACTTGCAGTTTAGCAGTTTAACAGACAGCGCTGGTTTCTAGAGAAGCGTGGCAGAACTGGCCAGGTGAGCGTGTAAGTGAAATTAGAGTTGGCAGCATAGACAGAGGGAAGGAAGGTCTTACAAGATAATCTTATTTTCTTACCTCCCCTCACACACACTGACTGAGGCCTGACTTCATTCAGGGCATAAGGTCACACTCCTGTCCGCTGTAATCCCGTTAAGGGGATGTGACAGACTGTGCCGTCTACCAGTAAACGCTGACCACTGACAGATCGACCCGTACTGAGACCGAGAGCGCATATGAACCATCACATCTTTCCTGTATTACAACAACACTAACTTCACAAAGCTTGATGAACACATGCATTATGCCTTTCTTAAGGCCTGTTTACACCAAGGAAGAAAACTATAACAAAGATAACTATAAAGTAGCAATAATCATTCAATAAAAAATGTGTTTTTTAATCGGCCACGATTTACTAATTCGTTCCCTGATTTTAAAGGGGATATATCATTCCATCTTTAAGTGCTTTAATCGGGTCCCCGGTGCATCTAACAAACCAGTATTATGGCGACACATTCTGGGGACACCATAGATTTATATTCCATCTTGTGAAAAGGGGTATAATATGTCACCTTTAAGTTAATTGGCCGTACAATATAATAATTCGTTCCCTCTTTTTACTAAATCGTGGACATGATATAATAATTTGTTCCCTTGTTTTTCTAAATCGTGCACATGATATAATAATTCATTCCCTTGTTTTACTAAATCGTGTGCATGATATAGGCTAATCATTTGTTTCCTTGATTTAGTAAATCATGGCCATTATTTGTTTTCCCTCTATTTGATTTAAGACAAGGGAACGATTAATAGTAATATTAATATATATATATGTACAACCTTGGCCTATTCAACATCCACACAAATGATATGACATATAGTAAAATAATACTGTATCATACCGTTCTATTGACGTGTATTTTTGAAGTGTGTATCCATGTATGCTTTCATGACTAAATTTGCTATAATCCCACTGGCTGAAAGAACTTGTTCACTGCTTGATAGTTTGTGTAGCCTTAACCATGTACATTATTTTAACAAATAGTAAATTACAATCATTTACTTTAAAGAAAAATGTAAAAAAAAATCAAATAAAAAATGCTTTTAATTATATATGGCATATCTCATGATATAGCTGAAACAATAAATGGTCAAATTAAATAATAATAATAACAATAATTACTGTGTGTTTGCAGTTAGCCTGCTGGACTCTACCACTAAACAGGTAGACCAGCAACTAGCAACAAAAGTGGTTTTATTTTATCAGTTAACTTACAACCAAGGATGTAACAGACATTTCTGATCAGGCATTACACTTAGCCCAAGGCTTAATATCTCTTGATTCTGTTGGTTGAGGAAAAGCAATGCTAGCTAGATGTGACTACCAATGCCATTGCCAATGCAAACCAGAGAATTGGAAGCAACCACTGACATGCAAGTTTCTGGTATAGTGCAGAGATGTATGTTCTTCAGTTTTGTGTGTGATGCATATTAAACATCAGCACAGTGAAGAACCCCAGTCTCTCTCTCTCTCTCTCTCTCACCATATCCTGCCATGGAGATGATAAAACTCTGGCCTCTGTGTTTCCTCAGAGTTATCCAGCCCGCTGGGCACAGGGTAAACACACACACACACACATCATGATGCACTCATCAGACCGTACATTTCACTTCTAAAGACATTATCAATGCAGTCCTTGACACGTAGTTTGAATTATAAGCATCAGGTCAGTCAAGAGTCATTTCTATGCACCTCTCTATTCGAGAGTAACACACTAAATTTAGTCAGGCAATATAGGAGGAAAAATTATTTTTAACCAGAGAACATTTTAGGTAAGTTTGAGTAATATGCCAAATGAGACTCAAACAGAAACACAGTGACCCCAAAATAGTATAGTAATAGTATGGAGACGTAAAAATGTCTAAATGGCATCAAGGGGAACTTATATCTAATGCAATAAGAATGTAGACAAATTTATATGTAAATTAGATAAATACTTTTGGTGCTTCTTATTTTTTTTTTATTTAGGTTATATTTCCTAATCAAAAATGTAAGATACATTACTTTTGAAGACTATATATAACAAATATGAAGCAATATTATGAGTTGCCCCTTAAAGTTGTCTTAGGCCATATGGATTCAATAAAAACTCTTCCTCTAAGATGCTAAAGTCGATGCATTTTTTTTGTTTTCTTACCTTCTTTGGACCGCATCGGTTCTTCCATTGGCATTTCCTGTAGGGACATTGAATAATTAGACTCAACAAAAGCGTATGTTCAGTGTACACTAGCTCAGGTTTTCTAGATGCTGCTCTGTAGACTCTCAAATAACCCATCCCAGCTAACTGAATCTCTCAGCACATCACCCACAGTCATGTCTCTATCACTTTGTGGCCTTGTACTGCACTAATGGCTTTGTCTTTCCATTCAAATTATTTTTCGATCAGCTAAAACAATCATTTAGAGAAGACCTACCTGCCATGGCTGGTTTCTGACATATCCGATGTGATTTTCAAACCTTTCTAGCTCTCCTGAGGTTAATAATTCACTAGAATTTGATAAGTTCCTGTGTGAGCGTTTCAGAGAGGAAGTGCACACATGACCAATCCCAGCACACACCTGACAGCTCAAGCACGGTGCAATATAATACACACTCTATACTTACAAAAAGCTGTATGATGATTTAAATAATATTAAAAACACTGTAAAAAACATTTTAAATGTGATACAAAACCTGGAATCTCAATTGTCATGAAATTAAGGTCAAAATGCAAAAACAACTCAATGGTCCTAATAATAATAATAACCTACTTCAGATAATACTGATACCTACTGCAGATGCGGCATCAACATATTATGCATCCATGAGAAAGCATTTTTAAATAAAAACCTGCATAAACAGAAACTGCCAGTCCAAACAAATCCAGTTTGCCAAACTAATACACCATGATGTCATGCAAAATGTAGGCGGTGTATTGGTCAGTGTGTCATCCAGGCAGCTATTGTGTTGCCAACCCACTTTCCATTCAGAGCACAAACATGTTTACAGGGGTTTGGTTTCTGGGCCGCAGCACGACATCATTGAAGATTGAGCCATTAGACAACTGAATGGTAGACATTTAGCAAAGTGTGAAACTAATGCAGTGAATCTACTGCTGTTTTGAATGTGTGATCAGTTATGACACATACCAGAAATTTGTTTAGCTTTTGCAAACAATAAATCAGAAAACAAACTGTCACAGAGTTCATATTATCTGCTGTAACTAATTGGTACAGAAAAGGTCATTATGTTCTCTCTCGGCCTAGATAAACCAGAGTCTCTAGTCGCCACAATTAACCCTCGTGAGCAAAGACAAGACTCTCATTAATATGATGCAGTCAGTTACCAAACATCAGCAAAATTAACTTCTGCTACACTTGTGGATGAGAAATTTTTAAAGTGCCCCTATTATGGTATATTAAAGTCACCATGAAATCAATATGTAATTTTTTTATTTAGAATGAACATGTTAGCTTTAAAGGGATAGTTCACCCAAAAATGAAATTCTTGTCATAGATTACTCCTTAAATTAAAAAAATTCAATTGGTTTTGCAAAAGTTATTTTTAATACATGTTTTGGCAGAGTTTTCGTTGCATTTGCACCATTCTGACCAGGTGTCTCCAGCGTGTGGTGTTTCGAGTGCTTTGAAATAGTGAATCATTTTGCGAAACAATTGGTTTATTGATTCAAAAACTCGAAACGCTTGGACCGCATCTGTAAAAGTCTGATTGGAATCGCATTTCAAACCACCTCCAAATATGGTTTGAATCAGAATGGAAAAACTACGATTTTCTGTTTTTGTCCAGACTTTCAAAAACCCATCTGGATATGCAACACACTTGGTTGTGTTGTGAGCATTTGCAGCACATGTGTTGTCAAAGAGATGGAGATGCTTTCTTAATTTGCTGGGGTTTTCTTCAGTTGCAGTGCGTTGATCCTTGTGCTATTTGCATTACGTTTCTGTATGTGGATGCATTGTGAATATTTGGATGCATTGTGAATATTTGCATTCACTGTTTTTATTTATTTTGAGGAAAATCTGATTTTGTGCAAGTGAGATGAGTAAATGTCACGAGTGGAGCGAGATATGCGAGTAGGAAATTCTCTGTCCCCGGGGCTACCTGTTTGATCCTGCCAGGAGCATATTGTATCAAAGATTAAGCCATGCATGTCTAAGTGCACACGAATGGCTCATTAAATCAGTTATGGTTCCTTTGATCGCTCCAACCGCTACTTGGATAACTCCAATTCCAGAGCTAATACAGGCAAACGAGTGCCGACACGACCACTCTAGGTCAGGGGCGAGTGCATTTATCAAATCCAAAACCCATCCAGGGCGGCTCCGGCCACTTTGGTGACTCTAGATTACCTCAGGCTGATCAAGCCCCCTCATTCGAATGTCTACCCTATCAACGTTTAGCGCCTACCATGGTGACCACGGCCAACAGGGAATCAGGGTTCGATTTCAGAGAGTGAGCCTGAGAAACGGCTCCCACATGCAAGGAAGGCAGCAGCAGCGCAAATAACCCATTTCCAACACCGAGAGGTAGTGACAAAAAATAGCAATACAGGTCTCTTTCGAGGCCCTGTACTTGGAATAAGCGTATCCTAAACCCATGGGTGAGGACTCGTTAGAGTCTTGTGGCAGCAGCCAGGGTAATTTCAACTCCAATAGCGTATACTAAAGTTGCTACAGTTAAAAAGCTCGTAGGTGGATCTCGAGAGTGGGCTGGTGGTCTGCCGTAATGTGAGTCCCCACCTGTCCTGGACCCTGCCTCCCGGCGCCCCCCGGATGGCCTTAGCTGGGTGTCCGGTCACCTCGGGCCCGGAGCGTTTACTTTGGAAAAAACTTGAGTGTTCAAAGCAGGCCGCCTGTCGCCGCTGAACACCACAGCTAGGAATAATGGAATATGACTCTGGTTCTATTTAGTGGGTTTCTGGAACCTGGGGCCATGATTGATAGGGAGGCATTCATATTGCACTGCTAGAGGTGCAATTCTTGGACCGGCGCAAGACGAAAGTCAGCAAAGGTTGAAGCAATCATTGTTAAATGGGACGGTCTAGCCTATGTAGGATTGCTAACAACCTGTCAAAATATGTTCACCTTGGTCCATTTATGCACATAATTAAGGGTATAAACTATCTATAAAATAGCAGCTTAGTCAGATATGTCAAAATGTTAACATTTTTTCTTTCTTTTTTTTTTTACTTTAGTATTAGATATTAGAGTAAGTTGAAACCCAATACTTAAAAAAAAAGGCCAGTCATCACCAATAGAGGATCATATTTCACAGATTAATCAGTAGGCTTTGGTCGATTATTCAGCTTTTGTAATTAGTTAAAATCTCGAGTTATACATATTCTAACGAATTAATAAAACAAGGAAATCAGCCAACTGAATAGACCAATTTCCTTCAGGCTTTCTGTCCTCTGAAATCATCAATAATCCAACTACTACGATGACTGGTACTGTGGTTTTATTAAGGCTGGGTATTGACATAAATTTCATGATTCGATTGCTAAGCTTGCAATTTGATTACAATATAGATTTAGTTCGATTCATTTGGATATAACAGATTGTACAGTACAAGTAAATTTTTCTCAAGGAAAGAAAAATCTCACAACTAAATAATACTGTAAACTACACAGGGAACCCAGTCAGCTGGTACATTACTACAACATTAAAGGTTAAAATTAACAACTTTATTATGTAAACAATTTCATTTTGTGCAGTTTTTATAATAACAATGTTCTAAAATAAATGTTTAATAAGAGTAAAAATAAGCATGTAATGTCGTGCTCTTATTTATACAAAAATTCTATCTAGAGTTAATTTTTCCAGCTAACTATGGAGTTTATTGTCATTGAATGGCTTTTTCTGAGGAAAATGTGATGTTACGTGATATATTGTTTACAAGCTGTTTTATTGACAGCATTCCGAGGTTGAAATTAATTGATTACATGAGACATGATACATTCAATAAGTTGTATGGTTTCCTTTAACATACCTTCTGATGTTCATTCATGCTGTAGGTAGCTAGTAGTAAAGAAAAGGAAGAGATGATTGGTTCATGTGCAGCTTGAACTGAGGTGCTATACAGCAAGCTGTCACAACAAATTAAAAAAGCAATAAAACCACATTTATTGTTTGAATTTCGCAGTACAACAGAAATGTCTAAGATTTCATCAAAAAGACCTTATGTTCCGAAGATGAACAAAAGTCTTACGGGTTTGGAATGACACGTCTTTTCTTACACAAACGCTTCACTTCAGAAGGCCTTTATTAACCCTCGCAGAGCCGTGTTGAGCACTGTAATCATGAATAGATGCGCTTTAATGTACTTCCAAAGACAGACAGCCATTCAATGGCATTTTCAAGCCAGGACATTTTTTAATATAACTCCGATTGTATTCGTCTGAAAGAAGAATGTCATATACACCTAGGATGGCTTCAGGGTGAGTAAATCATGGGCTAATTTTCAATTTTGGGGGAACTATCCCTTTAATATAGAACAGTGATTAAACCGACTGGAACTACCTGTGCATTAAAATGTCTGAACGCTCACATTCCAGCCAATCAGAATAGAGTATTCTGACATCATATATATGAACAATCTTTGCATAGCCAGGTGGTGAGAGCAGAAATTTTTATATGTGGATAGTACTAACGTAACAATTTTTGGATTATAACGCTTGACCAAAAAGAAAAACAAAAGGCATTTCAGAGCATCTGTATATTTTATTCACATATGTTACATTTTGCATTAAATGTCATTAAAAGTCACCCTTTCAGAGATGACATCATAAAGTCTGAATCAGCACCTACAGTAATGTACTGTATTACTGCCTGCCTGACAAGCACTCACCGCAGGAGAACACACCAGCATTATCCACCCATCACACTTAGCACAACTGTCTGTCTATACAAAGTGGGGAAGGAGAGAAATAAGAACTCTCAAAAAGGGGGGAAAAAAAACAGCAGCATGCAAGAAATCAAGACAAAATAATGAAAAGAAGCTAACTTCAAGTGCACTGAAAACATCCTCCATCCAGCATGACATGATTGCAGCAATGATAATCAACACCTACCAATCAAACTGATCAATACAAACCAAACATGCTTTTTTCTGGTACGTGAGTGACTGAGTATGTGTGTGGTATTGGGGGGTGCTCGACTGTCTTCAGTAAGAAACAAAGCAAGCAAATTACCCTCGATATAGCTGGACGTTACATGTCCCTGTAATTGCACCAAATATAATTTTCACAAGGGCTCCACTGATGTTATTATTTTGATTGTGACACCACATTGAGAGCTCTTGAAATTACTTTCAACAACTATCAATGTGTTGTCACACAAGGCAAATTATTATTATTATTATGTTTAAACTGGGAACATTTTGTGTTAATGTGATAATTTTCGATCTTAATTTTTAAGGGGGAAATGATGAAAAGAGGAAGTACTCAAACTAAATCACCTGCTAACAGAGGAGCTGCTTAAAATAAAGAAACTGTGTGCCATACCATACATGTCCATCACTGGACTGGGCTGTAATATTACATTTGATGTGATCCAGTTTAACGCATTTTCAAATAATTAACATGTGCATACACAATGCCCTTTCCAAATTAACAGATTACACAATCAAAGATGGTCCGAGGACAGAGCTTTGAGGAACACCGCATTTATCAGCCGGGAAAACTAGCCTTCGCTAAATGTCTATTTGTATAAAGCACCAAATAACTTTTTTTTTTATCCTCTTTCTTTTTGATAACATTAAAACATCTTTTTATTTGGTCTGATTCATTTTGCACAAAGGAGATACACACAATATGGCCAAGTTCAAACACTTTAGATCAGGAATTCAATATCTGAGTGGTGTGTGCATCAAAATAATATCACAATACTACATAAATATTGTCTTTAAACGAGAAAAAAAACCAACCTTCACAACCTGCAAAATCCTAGAGGAGGAGAAATTAGACTCCCGCAGCCAGTTGCTACAAAACTCAGTCAAGAAAAATGATTACTAAGAGCTTTCTTAACTTCAGAGGTTTGTTGCCAACTGATCACTGAGCCTGTAGATACATAAGCCCAGCAGGACATAAGCCCACTGTCTCTGAGCATCTAGATGATCTCATCCATTTAAGTTGTGTGATGAGGCTCTTTGAAACAGAGCTCAGTGTATTGGACAACACTGTCCCCTAAGGACCATCTGACCCCAGTCTAGGCATTATCATGTAATTAGAATATGGGAAAGACAATCAAGACCTTGAGTGACACTTGACTTGGTGGGTATGTGGTCAGATTTGTGGGCTATAGTGAGGTAAGAAACTACCCAAGAACATACCCAGGTCACTATTTCACCCTTAATCAAAAATAATAAATTATATTTTGCATTAAAAACTAGGCTTATTTTTTTTAGAACCAGTTTTTTTTTTGAATTGCAATTGCATTGCATTATTTTCGTGACAAATTCAAGCACATCTGACCACTCTTTACAATAAAGCCAAAACACCATTGAGAAACAAGAAAAACCATTAAGATGCATTACATTAATGAGAAATGTTTGACTGTGACGAAAATGATGCAAAAAATAATTATCTACATAAGCTTCATTTTCTTAATGCAAAAAATATTTTGGTAAAACTTGAAGCCTTTATGGACAATGCATTATAAAAGTATTTATAGTGTACGTTATAATGGATTTTATCTTCTCATAAATAATTGTAAACAGTTAAAATGCATTATAATATTTACAAATTCATTGTTACATCTGAAATGTGTTTGTCGTGTTTTAATGCATGTGTTTACACTTTCTAAAGGTGTAACAGTGAATAGATAAGTATTATAATGTATTGCAACTGTGGTTACAATTATTGATGAGAACAAACAATATATTATAAGGTGCATTACAAGGCATAATTAAAGCATTACAATAATACATATGAAATAATTTTATAATGCATACTATTTAAAGACTTAAGTAAAGTTTTACCACTTTTTCTTTTCTTATATTTATTATTTTCAAAAGGCCTTGGGTGAGAAAAGGATCACCTTTATGCAAGAGCCAAAGACCATAAAGACTTGTCCTGTCTCCAGCCATATAATGTGCCAAGAAATGCTGTACAAGGTTACAGGGGAATTCTTTTTTATATATAATAAACTCAACAGACCAGCCAACCACCATCAAACACAGAGCCTTCATTAGAAAAAAGAAAAAAAGATGAAAATTGTAAAAAATTTTTTTTTTTTTTACAAAGGTATAATTTAATTTTTTTTTAAACAATGAATAGCAGCACTTTTTAAATATTAAAATCTTTTATCTGAGACTACAAAACAAAAACAAACAAAATAAAATACCTGAGGATGACAGCAACTACACCTTGACTCGGAGACAACTCGTGCTTTAGCTCTAATCGGTTTATATTTTGTCTCATACACTGCTTTTCAACTCAGTCACTCTTATGAGATGTGTTTAAACTCAAATAGCATGACATGACTACACACACATCGCACTGGTCATGGGGTGGTGGGGGGATTTGTTGAGAGTCTTGGTAACTTTAGCATTCAAGGTTTTGATATTAATTCTGATATCTGTACATGATTTGTTTCAACGTTGGTCAGAATAGTTTTTTTTCCCCAAGAATCTCTCATCTTAGTTTTCCAAATATTACAGAACGGGAGCATTTTTTCCACTTGTGCGTCAAACAGGATTGACACAGATTCACTCAATGTGCTTTCACTGTGAGCTTGATGGGCCAAAAAAAAATTTCTCCCCTATAAATCCACACGAAAAATTACTTTTAAACACACACGCACGCACACGCTGTTAGTCATTAGGCTTGATTGTACACTAAACTTCACATGAACCCAGGCTGTGGCCAACTCAATGCAGGTTTCCATTAAATTACACGACAGAAATCCTCAGAGGATGACGCTGACATCATGTGACCTGTCCTCTCCAGGATGTGGGCTGTACAGTTAAAGTCCATTGTAGTGGGGACCCCAGCGCTTGTTGATGTGGTCGAAGGTGTGTGACACCCACTGCTGCTCCAGGACGCGGTACCTCTCCTCACATAAATACAGAGGCTTTCCTCGACTACAGAACAGAAAAGATCAGGAGGTTACAGCAGGAAAGTTAAACCGTTTTCTTCACAAAAGACATGAACAAAATGCAAAAAAAAAAAAAAAACGGTTTAGGCAGGGCTATAAACTCAAATAAAAGACTACTTGAGCAGGGCCAGAAATAAACAGAGGCTTGGGGCAAAAATGTCACCAAAATAAAAAAAAAAAAAGCACCCCAAATTCAAAATAAGGGGGGAAAAAATGCCCCATTACAATAAAACTATTTATATTTACAGCAATCGCTTTGAACAATTTTATTTTAAATTTGAGGTTTTCGATTTAGATTTGCTCACGTTCCATCAGATTCCTTTGTACATGTTTTTTACGCAGCGTTTTGCAGCATTATAAGAAACTACATGTATCTGTTGAGCTTATGAATTTAATGGCCAATCAGAAGCATTCAGATTAAGTCACATCTGAAAATGCCATTCTCATTTTGTTCAGTGCACACACCCTCTGAATGATTATTTCCCTGGTTAAATAAAGGTTAAAAAAAAAAAAAAAAATGAATGCTGCACTATGCATATGCTCTTTGTTGTTTATGATGAGAAAATTCACAATGCAAATAAGAGATTCGTTTTTCTTCAGTGATTGAGTGAACGAGAATTTGGAGAATTGCCTTCTCCAAAGTAACATATTACACAATCAAAGATTGTATTTATTAAATTAAATCACATAAATAAATACATAGATTGTAAGATGTATTTATTTATGTGATGTAAAGCTGATTTTTCAGCTTCAGTGTCACATGATTATTCATGTTCAGAAATCATTCATGCTGATTTGCTGCATAAGAAACATTTATTAGTATTATTATTATCAATGTTTTTTCTGCTTAACATTTTTTTGTGGAAACAATGATACCATTCAAACATTTGTGGTAACTATAAGATTAAAAAAAAGATAGAAATAAACACTTTTATTCATCAAGGACGCATTAAATTGATTAACAGTGAGAGAAGACTTTTTATAATGTTCCAAAGATTTCTATTTAAAAAATGCTTTAATAAAAAAATAAACAAAGTTTTATTAAATGAAAATAAATGCTGTTCATTGAACTTTCCATTCATCATCTAAGAATCCTGAAAAAAAAAAAATCACCACTTCCATGAAAAATATTAAGCAGCACAACTGTTTTCAACATTAATAATGATAAAAAAATATATATATATAATATAAAAAAAAATATTAGAATAATTTCTGAAGGATCATGTGACACTGAAGACTGGAGTAATGACGCATATTAAAATGTATGAAAATAGAAAACAATTTTTTTAGTTTGTAATAATATTTTTGAATGAATAAATGCAGCCTTGGTGAGCAGAATATACTTCTTTCAAAAAACATTTTTTTTAATGTTTCCAAACTTTTGACAGGTACTGTACATTTCTGCCACCTTTGAGCAGTGTTAAACACAACAAACACAAATGTCATGTCAGATGCTACATCTGTTCTACCTTTGCAGTATAAAGATGGCTTTTGTTGATGTTAATAAGTCTATAGTATATAGCTTATTTTAGCCTATTTTGTTTTTTGTTAACAGCCTATAGTATTTCGATTGAAGTAACTGGTTAAAATGTTAGTATTTGACATGAAAGACAACACAGATAAAATAAATATGCTAATGCTTAAAATTGCCCTTACAAATAATGATTAAAAAAAACCTGGAAATCAATTCCAGGAGCCAGATATTGTCCCTTAATGGAAAATGAAATTTCGGACCCTGCTTCTGAGACCCTCAGAATGAAATCTAGATATCTGTCCATCAGAGCAGCGAGAGGTTTACCGTAGGTCTCTGTCCTCCTCTCCATGAGCGTCCAGATACACAGACCCCCACAGACAGAAGCGATGCCCTCGGATGATAATGATGACCGAGGCGTTTACCAGAAGGAAGATACCAGTCGCTGCACCGCAGTGCTGGGAGTGCTTTGGATAAAAAAAAAAAAAAAAAAAAAAAAAAAATATATATATATAATTATAATCAGCATCATCAGTGTTTGGACATTTCAAACTGAGCTTTCAGCGTTTGCTCCACACTCACCAGCACACACTCACACACACCCTGCTGTTTACAGCAGTGCCCCTTCAGACAGACGAAGGCGCCGCACACCAGGCAGAGCGCAGGGTCTTTGGGGGTTTTACCGCAGCTGGTGCAGGACTTCCTGTGGTAGAACTGGAAGATGGTGTTGTAATTGTCTGGGAGGTGCAGGAGGCGAGGGGCGGCCCACTGCGGATCCTGAACCAACAGAGACTGAAGAGAGACCAGACAAATCACTCAAGATGACAGATTTCATTAAAGGTGCTGCATGTAACTTTTCCACTCTACCAAAGCATACAAATACCATACTGTGTTTGCAGATATTTAGGGATCATGCTAAGTTCACACACTAATTTCTCTGAAAAACACTTTGAAATGTGCGTTTCCAGGCTGGAATGTTTGTTTTTGTTTTGGTCTGTGATACTGCACGTTGACAATTTTCATTGTCCATTGCGCTCGTTCCTGTTGCGTGTGCTCAAACTGGCGACCCGTGTGAGCGCAGTCCAGTCTGAGGAGCAGGGGGCGGGAGAAACCACGATCTACAATATTTTGAAATCGACTGCAGTACCTATTTCGACCACTGGTTGTCATTCTTACAAACTGCACCTTTAACTTTCACTGTCAGTCAAAGCAACTCTTGTCCAGTGATGGGAATAACGGCGTTATTTTTTCAGTAACGAGTAATCAAACGAATGACTGTTTCCCCAGTTTTAACGCTGTTACCGTTACTGACAATAAAATGCGGCGTTACTATAATTGAGCTCACTGAAGCGGTTTTCATCCGATCGGGCTCTCTCTCAGCCATAGGACCTGCAAAGTTTTTTCTCTGGTGTGTGTGTGTTTATGAGGCGCCGGACTGGACAAAAGTGAAGCGAACGCCGTGAGCGCGCTCGACAATGCGCGAGAGAGACCGAGGGTGACTTATTTGTTGGCCAGTTGTGGTCTGTGCAATATTAAATATTATAGTTCTAAACCATCTATTGTGTTTTATCGTTCTACTATAGTAATGATAATATTTAAAATAATATATTGAATTTAATAGATGTCTCTCACATTGTCCCACAGGAACATTAAAATAATGTAGATTAGTGTACAATGTTTTATCAAAATAATTTATTCTATTTAGTGTCCATTTCATTCATTTAACATATTTAATACTGGGGGCATCCAAGTTATTTGACATATTTGAACATTAAAAAAAAAGAAAAAAAGTAACACAATAGTCACTTTCCCTGGTAATTAGTTACTTTTATAATGATGTAACTTAGTAACTAACTCAGTTACTATTTGTGAGAAGTAACTAGTAACTAATTGCTATTTTTAAGTAACATGCCCAACACTGCTCTTGTCACTTTGTAACATCTTGACCAGTGTTGAATCAGTGTCGCATGTGTCGGCCATGTTCAATGTTTGACTAGAGTCAGTTTTCGGTGTACGCTTTTCAGGGGAGTCAACCTACAAACCTTACATTTCTCTCTCCATATTGAGGTAATCCTGAAATCACCATTCATTTTTATGGAATGTTGCAGTGTTATATATTATTCTTTTTAAACAAAACGTGCCCTTTTATTCTTTAATCAAAAATATTACCAGGGTGGGCAATAAGAATGTCCAATGGAGATCCAAACCACAACTGACTGCACACTTGCATTCATATCTGCCTTCATTGTGTTTGCAAACACACACTTTCTATGATCCATTCAATTCCAAATGGGAAAAATCAAGTCTCGCCCTACATTTTTCGATGTATATGCTGTTTCACTTGAATATGAAAAAAGGCAGTAACAAAGTTTTAGTTTCATTATAACTTTAAGATTGGAGAACGAATTTTAACATTGAAAAGATCACTTCACTTTCACCTTTAAATTTAAGAATTAAATACAGTACATATACAAAAAATGTTCAAAAGTTCAAAGTGGTCAGTAAGATTTTTAAATGTTTCATTTAATGTGTCCATACTTAAAATTAAACATACTTAAAAATATTTCGATGATGTATAACTATTCGTCAGTGTCTTGCTCTGGAGGCAGGCATATGCAAATGTATATTTGCCTGTGTGATGTAACAGATCCCGCAATATCAAAACTAAAAATTGTTTTGAAGCTTGATTAAATGAAATGCTTTGTTTATAATGAGGAGGATGATTAAAGCTATGGATCTTGCAGGACATTATAATGGTACAAAGACCTCTTATATTTCAAAAGACCAAGGCAAATGTGATTTCTCATGTAATGAACCCTTAAATTGTTATTTGAATCTTATTGGTTCAAAATCCTGCTCAGCAATCTTGAATATCAAAGATGATGTTACTGAAGCTGGTTACGCTTGGTTCGGTCACTATGGTTAACAGTAATAAAAAAAAAAACAATTGGTTTGCAACACATTAAATAAAACAGGGTTACAAAGAATCAAGACACAAACAGACACTGACCACAGATTGCTGGGAGGGTGTACTGGACAGAGCGATGACCTCAGAACACCACTGGTTAATCAGATCGAAAGCATTGAAGTTCCAGTCCAGACACGCTGCGCTGCTCATGGATCCACTGGACTGAACAGAGCCGGTCAAACTCAGACACCCGGTCAGCAGAGAGAACTCCTCCTCCACCTGTGACGAGAGACAGCCGTGAGTCTGCCAACATGCGTGAGAGAACCCATTTAACCATATTCTGGGAAGTGAGCTAAATCCCCAAAACTTCCATTTGGGGATTCATTTGAAAAACAGTATAACATTAAAATATATATATTTGTTTTATCCTCTTAGGGTGTGAGAGTTAGGTTATAGAATTTATAACTAGCTGTAGAAGTCTATGTAATGATGTAAATGTGTGTGTGTGTGTGTACCAGGCATCCGGGTAAGCTGTCTCCATACAGGTGGTGTTGCAGCAAACAGGACAGTCTCAGGAAGGGCAGACAGAACTGCTGTAGGGTGAACTCAATGGACTGAGGAGACCACACACTGGAGCTCAACTACACAGAGAAGACATCATTAATAACAGCTCGTTCCCTGGTGATAACACACAAGATCTTCCTCAGAGATTATTTGCTTTGAAAGAACAAGCTTTAGGCTCAAATAACAGTGAGCTGCAGATTCCCATATAACAGATAATTACTCTTCTGTGGCGAATTCTCATGAAAAGCTGTTTTCTAAATAA
Source organism: Rhinichthys klamathensis goyatoka (assembly GCF_029890125.1). Classification (NCBI taxonomy): domain Eukaryota; kingdom Metazoa; phylum Chordata; class Actinopteri; order Cypriniformes; family Leuciscidae; genus Rhinichthys; species Rhinichthys klamathensis. Next base: position 206,589 of record NW_026606798.1, on the reverse strand, counting down.
AGATTCTATGTATAGATGATACACTGTTGTTCCAATTTTTTTGGTTTTCATAAAAAAACTAAGCAGCACAACAGTTTTCAACATTGATTATACTCGGAAATGTTTCTTGAGCATCAAATCAGCATATTAGAATGATTTCTGAAGGATCATGTGACACTGAAGACTGGAGTAATGATGATGCTTTGTCAAAAAAACAAGAGAGGAAGTGAATAGATGTATTGTGTTCAACAATGGGTCCTTGGATACTCGTTTACACTTTTCGTCACTAAAAAGGATCTGAACCTGCTGTTCTCTGAACTACATATTTCTCATTATTACTGAATTTGTAAGTTAATGACTTCAAATGATCATTTTTGTCCAATAAATTTGCTTTGTAAATTCAGTCATAATGGTAGTATAGTCGGACTTGTAACCGCACTAACTTGGATGGGTTAAATGTAGAGGACTTGGCCATCACATGGCACTTTCACTGTAGTGCCTTTGTGACTCACCACGAATGCTTCCTCAGAGTTGGTGTCGTACACATCTTTGGCCTTCGTCAGCTCGGAGATCACGTGACCCAGGAGCGACTCCCATGATTTGTCAGAGTTTGGCGTGTTCTGTGTATTGAAAAAGCATTGAATATTATAAACTAAAGCAAAGAAAAAAAGTGCTTTTCACTCCCTCCAGACTGGAATCACTGTCATTGTACTAACTGGATTGAAATACTGTATATTGGCTGTTTCAAAACCTAGTAAGCTGACTACCTAGACAACATTATTGGCCATCACAAATGGATCAAATGATCCAAAAATACCCAATACTGCAGTCTAGGAAGGAACTTGCTAGGTTTCGAAACACCCCGTGTGTTGTTTTAAACGTAGTCAGCAATTTGCAAAAGCAATAGAATAGTTTCAGACAGAGGGAGATGTGAATTAAAGCAGTCTGACTGATGACATGAAACTTCACCTTAGTCCATTTATTTCTCATAAAGCCCATCTACACCAAAAATAGACATTTAATGGAATGCAGAACCATTGCTAATGATCTCTTCGGTGCTAATGAAAACCTCTGAGAGCGATTTATCTGAAGGATTTGCTGTAGTGGCTCCTCGCTCTGGGTTTTCTGAAGATTATTGCCATCACCCCTTAAACAGGATTGACGGCCAAGAACACATTCTTTCTCTTAATAAAATTAGCTTATCGTAAGGGTCTTAAAGAGATAGTTCACCCAAAAATGAAAATTCTGTCATCATTTACTAACCCTCCTGTGGTTCCAAACCCCGTAAGACTTTCGTTCATCTTCGGAACACAAATGAAGATCTTTTTTGATGAAATCTGAGAGATTTCTGTCCCTCCGTCGACAGCTACGCATTGACTACTATTTTGACGCTTCAAAAAGTCCACAAAGAGATCGTAACACTAATCCATATGAATATAGCGGTTCAGTCCTAGGCTTTTATTCACTTTGATCAAAAAGTTCTTCATTTGTGTTCTGAAGATAAACAATGAGGGTGATTAAATGACAGAAATTTCATTTTTGGGTGAACTAACCCTTTAAATGAGCAATTTAATCATTATAAAAAGGATAGTTCTGCTCTGGAATCTGACTGGATTGAGCTGCTGTAAAATAAACAATATAAGTATCCACACCCATGACAAAAGATCAGTTGAATTCTGCATTAACGCGCCACTGTGACAGCCGACATCATGAACTGTGCTCGATATTGTTGATTATAATTGCAGTTCCACAACACACATCCTTGCTATAATTGACCTAACGACAGGTAAATGACTGATAGCCCAAATAGCCAATCAAATCGCTGCACTGAAAAGCCTGGTTGCTATCAGCCATTTTGTCAGGTCAAGTCAAGTCATCTTCATTTATATAGCGCTTTTAACAATGTAGATTGTTTCAAAGTAGCTTTACAGAGATAAACATACAATTTACGGTAAGAGAGATTGTTTTGGCTTTATAGCGATTTTTGAATAATGCTATTCCCAGCTAAAGTTAGTTTTGATTGATTCTCTTCCAGCAAAATTATCATTTGTTATCAAATTAGGGGTCACTAAGACAACGGCGTTCTCTCTAAACAGACTTTAAACGCAAACCTGTGACCGGATGGCGTTCACATGCGCATTAAGAATTGATTCTATATAGTTATATTCGTTTGAATATATATGTGCGCAGGTTTGTAATTTCCCTACAAACCATGCTTAAACAAACTACTTGTCTTGCCTATACATTAGATAAAGAATTTTGTTTTATTTTATCACTTCGGGGTACGGCGAACCGGATTTTCAACAACGCTTTATCTGTAGAGTGGGAAAATTTTGTCAACTGTCAGACACACACAAACCTCTTTAAACTATGGTATGTTGTTGTGGAACATGAAATTCAGATACCAGGTGCCTAGTGTCCTCTATAAATATCTATCTACATTTAGAGTAAACCTCTGTAAGAGCAAATAGGCTTCATCCAAGATACTTGTGCATCTGTTGATTTCATCTTATGTGTGGATTGTATGTTTTTACTTGAAAAACAAAAGAATGCTGAATGGTTTCAACATCTCTGTGCTCTAAGTAATAAATAATGTAGCCAAAGTTAACATTATTTTAAGAAAAAAAAACACATCTACCCGTGTTTGCATCTGCAAATTTTAAACATTTTCCTGTTAATGTCAATTTTTATGACACGTCGCCTGTTCCGACTTCTTGACACTGCGTAGATTTTCTCCTGTTATTTCACAAATTTCGCATCTTCTACTGGTATTTTAGTGTTTCAACATAACAACCTGATACAATGGTTGTACTTTCAGACTTTTGTGCAATGATAAACTATGATGAACTGCATTTGAAGTCTTTTTTTCCAAAATTATAAAGGCATACGTGGTCTGTCATTTTGTCTGACGGGCACACCAGCCCTTGAAAAGTGGTAGGCGTGGTAATCAATCATGAAAGTCAATTGGCTGGCGTATGGCTAAGAAAGCTTTTTGACGGGTGTTTGGCTGGATATGTGATTGGCTGAGATGGTTGTGATGTTAGGCTCACTGGTCGCACCTTCTTGGCGGCTCCTGTGTTGCTCCAGGCGAGTCTCTCCTCACGGCTGAATCTGATGGACAGAGCGGCCAGAGCCTGTGTGAACTGCAGACTGTACAACACCTTCACCACACACGTGAAGTGCTCTGCACACAAACACAACATGCTTATCATCAACACAAGATGTAGTATCTTATGTTTAAACAACATGAAATTAAAACAGATTTTCACTTTAATAAATGTTTGTGGTCATACTGTGCATTATTCATCTAAATATAATGACTTAAGATTATAATGAAAGAAGAACATTTTATTTCACTCATATTCCATGAGATTACGACTGTTGCACATTCTAGGCAAATATTTCATCACTTAAAAGGTTAGTTCACCCAAAAATTGAATTTCTATTTTATTAAATATCTTCATTTGTGTTCCAAAGATGAACGAAAGTCTAACTGGTTTGGAACGACATGAGGTTGAGTAATTGATTTTTATTTTTTTTGTGAACTATCCCATTAAAGCCGTTTCCCTGGGAGTTGAACCCATGACCTTGCTGTTGCCTTGCTCTACTGATCAAGCAACAGGAACGCTAATGTAATTTATTTATACAAATTCTCTGTGTAAAGGTCGTTTCACACTGGACGCGATTTTGACGCACGAATAATTCGCGCGATAGTTTTATTTTTTTTAAATCAGCTGTTTGTGTAATGAGTGCTTCCACACCGAACGCGAATGTGCTGTGGCGAAAAAACGACTTATTTTTTTCGCTTCGATGTCGATTTTTTTTACTTTCGCAGCGAAAGAAAAGGCTTCAGCCAATCACATACAAGGAAATAAAGGCGAAGCTTGTTGACGCTTTGGCCGCTCTGACGTAGCAGCATTATGTGCGAGAGAAGAGAAGTGTCACAACCTGAAATGTAAACTAAAAACAAACAATACATTGAACAGCATTTTAATATGGCCTATTCCGCATCTCAACGCACGCATACCCTATCATTTATGACATGACGTTGTTTGCTTAGGGACCAAAAGAACGAGGCATGGGATAACATAGCTGGGATAGTTGGTGTCTCCGGCGAGTTGATGAAGTGCTTGATGATGATTTATAATATTTGTGACTATTCATTATTATTAATGTATCGTATCGTTGGCTATGCATCGAGATGCGTATCGCATCGGCCTCAGCTATGGAGATGCACATCCCTGGCCCAATATATCGAAAACATTTGAAATGGGTCAGACATAATTTTGGCCACTTATTAAGTTTTGTTTTGTAGAAAGGTTTTCTTTAAAGTGAATTTCATTTTGTATAAATTGTATCTTAATTTAATCAATGTTTCATCAACAAATTGCCTGGATTAATAGGAATAAGAAGCAAATATAGTAGACAATATAATTAGGACACGGAGGCGCCGGCGCGTGAACTGGAGCGCGTCTCATACCGAAAACGGACAGAAAACACTAGTTTATTAATAAACAATTCAAATGTTTAATGCATAATCCTTACTTTGGCCGGTTCTTTGTAGCAAAGTTTTAGCTACTTTACAAGATTAGCATACTTCCCTTCAGACTCTCTGTTCTTTAAGATTGGGTGCACACAAAACCTTCTTTTCTGTTTTTACAAGCTTTAAAGTGAATTTCATTTTGTATAAATTGTATCTTAATTTAATCAATGTTTCATCAACAAATTGCCTGGATTAATAGGAATAAGAAGCAAATATAGTAGACAATATAATTAGGACACGGAGGCGCCGGCGCGTGAACTGGAGCGCGTCTCATACCGAAAACGGACAGAAAACACTAGTTTATTAATAAACAATTCAAATGTTTAATGCATAATCCTTACTTTGGCCGGTTCTTTGTAGCAAAGTTTTAGCTACTTTACAAGATTAGCATACTTCCCTTCAGACTCTCTGTTCTTTAAGATTGGGTGCACACAAAACCTTCTTTTCTGTTTTTTAAAGAAAACGAAAAGCTCGTCTTCCCTGGATGATGATGATGATGGTGAAGTGTCCGTGTTTTCTCAGCTGTCGGCGCGAAAGTTTTGGAATGTTGAAGCTCTGAACGTCGCAAATTCGCATCGCGGCTGATGTGAATGGTTTTGACGCGAACTATTCGCTTTTCCGTTTCGCTTTTTCGCTACGCGTCCGGTGTGAAAGGGCCTTAACTTTAAGAACCTAATGTTTTTAACCCACACCACAATGTTAGGTTAACAAATCTAATTTACCTGAAAAAGTGGTATTACCACTTGTGTTATCTTAGCCACTGTTAATGAAACTGCTTCATAAAAAAGATAGCATATTTAACATGGCGAGTCAATATGAAGTATTTTGACATATGTGCTATATGACATAGTGACATATAGCAAAAATGAAATTTCTGTCATTAATCACCCTCATGTCGTTCAAACCTGTAAGACTTTCGTTCATCTTCTGAACACATATTAAGAACTTTTTGATGAAATCTGAGAGCTTTCTGTCCCTCCATTGACAGCTACGCAACTACCACTTTGACGTTTCAAACAGTTCACAAAGAGATCGTAACACTAATCCATATGATTTGAGCGGTTCAGTCCAAATTTTCTGAAGAGACTCGATCGCTTTATGATGAACAGATTTAATTTAGGCTTTTATTCACTTATAAACATACATCAACTCACACATCAGTTGTGGTAAACGGAAGCTCAAGCATGCTCACTTGAGGTGCGAGAACCAATGAGGTTCATTCTCGTAAAGTTAGGGGTTATATATATATATATATATATATATATCAATAAAGTATATTTAAAAATGTTATTTGTTACTGTGATCAAAGCTAAATTTTCAGCATCATTACTCCAGTCTTCAGAGTCACATGATCCTTCAGAAATCACTCTAATATGCTGATTTGACGCTCAAGAAACATTTATTATCAATGTTTAAAACGGTTGTGCTTTGAACGGTAGTGTACATTGAAAATGCATCGTTCAATATATTTCCAGTGGACAAGAACGAATATATGAAAATTAAATGTGACCTGAGACCTTGAGACAATAGGACAATTTAAACTGGTCTGGACTTCTGTTCCTCACAAATGATGTTCATACACTAACTAAAGTAGACAGCATATTTGTAAAGTCTATGGATAAAAGTAGGGCAATAACTACAATATCATTCTATCAACTCTGACATTTACTTTGGTCCCCCCAAACTGTAAAAATGTCAAAGTTGCATCCTTCAATAAAAGCATCTGTTCCAATAACAAGATGCACGGAGAGACACCCACTCAAACAGCTCTATAGACAGCAGAGCTTTCAAGAGAATCATGGGGATTTTGTTAAGACACAAAAATCAATCATGTGACTGTGTACAGAAAAAGGAGAGGGTTTTTTGGCGAGGGTAATTAGTCCTTGTGTTCATGTAGCAGGTGTTAAGACCGGTTGTGAGATGAAAAGCCACACACACACTCGCACACACACACAGACAATGACACTCCATTAACATCCTCACCAGAGACAGACACCACACACACACACGTTTCTTTGTGACGGCACTAAACTATTCTCTAACACATGCACAGCCCGTTTCTGTTCTAATACGAGCTTTATTGTCTTGTGTCTTTAGACTGATGGACCCGAATCGATCCTCTGCTCACAATGACAAAACACATGGTGCTTATTTGAGTCAATCAATAATTAGTGATTAACCAAGACAGCCCTGGCCCATCTAAAGACTAAACTCACATGTAGGGTGAAGGTGTGTGAGGGGAAAGAGGAAGATGTTCTTCTTAAAGGATTAGTTCACTTTCAAAAAAAACGTTTGCTGATAATTTACTCACCCCCATGTCATCCAAGATGTCCATGTCTTTCTTTCTTCAGTCGAAAAGAAATTAAGGTTTTTGATGAAAACATTCCAGGATTTTTCTCCATATAATGGATTTCAATGGTAGCCAAACGGTTCAAGGTTCAAAAGACAGTTTCAGTGCAAACTGCAAACTGTTCAAATGGCTTTAAACGATTCCAGACGATGAATAAGGGTCTTATCAAGCGAAACGATCGCTCATTTAAAAAAGAAATAACAAAGTTTAAGTTTTATAAGCTCAAATGCCCGCCTTGCTCTGTTCTGTGTGACTCTCCTGTTCGAACTCGTTCATCAAAATGAACGAATCTTTTTCCGAGTCAATTCGTTCATTTCGTTTGTTAAATGAACCAAATGACTCGAAAAAAGATTTGTTCATTTTGATGAACGAGTTCGAACAGGAGAGTCACGAACGTGCATCACAGAACAGAGCAAGGCGAGCATTTGACATTATTAAACTTAAACTTTGTTATTTATTTTTTAAATGAGCGATCGTTTCGCTTGATAAGACCCTTATTCATTGTCTGGAATCGTTTAAAGCCATTTGAACAGTTTGCAGTTTGCACTGAAACTGTCTTTTGGACCTTGAACTGTTTGGTGCCCAGCAAAGTGCATTATATGGAGAAAAATCCTGGAATGTTTTCTTCAAAAACCTTAATTTCTTTTCGACTGAAGAAAGAAAGACATGGACATCTTGGATGACATGGGGGTGAGTAAATTATCAGCAAAAGTTTTTTTTTTTAAGTGAACTAATCCTTTAAGTGCAGTACATCTACAGTAGCAGAGAGCATCATGGTAAATCACTCTCATGTGTTCTCTGCTGGTTGGCCTTGTGCATCACAACCGTCAGGGTGTAAGACTGTTTTTCTTATTGAACATTTTCCTTTTTAAATCACATTTTTATCATTAACTGTTAAATCTGTCATGGTTATTTGATAAATTAGTAACTAAGAAGGTCTTTCGCCATCATTTACTGTGTGGTATAAACATGAACAGTATTCGTGGTTTCATGTTACTTTGTGTGTGTGTGTTACCTTTGCGTAAAGGCTGAGGCATGGTGAGGATGAAGATGATGAGGAGGGACGGGACATCTCTGAAGAGCATGGGCACCTCAGGACGTTCATCGTTACAGAACCTGCACACAAAACACAGAATCATACAACAGTACAACACTAAACGCAACACAAAACACATGATATAAACATCAAATATACACAGCATTTCTATCTTGGGTGCATGAAACCATGTGATCTACAGACGACACTATCTTGCACACACAACAGCACAACTTCAATTATTATGTAAAAACAGGACCATCACTGTGGGCTTCAAATCCTTTCAATACAATTTTACTGTAAATGTACAGTAGGTGGGCAGGTTACATATAAAGACCAATTAAATATAAAAGAAAACAGAACAGCAAATATTTATTTATTCACTTATATTTAAAACCATTTGAGTGAGTGGGACCGAGTGCTGTCCATTAGAGCAGAAATCTGAACCGAGCTTTTGTGCCGACCCTAAATGGTGTTTGAGTGAATTATTTGAGTGTTTGCAGTAGTGTCCAAACACACACGCACGCACGATGACATTCGATGACTTTACTGTCCAAACACAACTCTCAGATCATCCTTTTTTCCGTTTGACGCGTGATTCAGGCAGGCAGAAAAAGGGACAGCAGTGGTTTTATTCTAATTGCTGTATTAATAGCTAAGCGAATGTGCCCGAGGGTTCTAGTGACAGAGTTTTCCTTCAAAAGCCCCAAACAAGGCATTTATAAATACATCTGCCTCCCCTCGGAGCCGGAGTCCAGCCCCGGCTAACAGTCCTGAGAGACGCGTGGGTGAAAACACCGTGTTACCGCCCGAACGCAGGAGAAATGAGGCCACTTAGCCAGCCCGAGAGTGTTAAGTGCCTTTTAAACAGGAGACGTGATGAGCAGTAACCTCCACATAAACCCTCGAAATAAACCACAGCACTCAAGACATGTAGTGCTGCACAACGGCATTTGCGAGACGCAGCCGTTATTGGTATCTATGGAAACCCCATTTGCTCTAATGTTTCTCTCTCTCTCGCTTTCAAAAACATGCAGCAGCAACACCATAAAAGCCAGTGAGTAACAATAATACTTCTTTTAGCAAATTTTATCATGTTTTTTTTTTTATTTTAAGTACAATACCATATATAGGAGGAAAACTCTTGTGTGTATGTGTACTGTTATCAATATTCAGGCAAGTTTGAGTCTTTTTGACTGATTAAATGGAATAAATAGTCATTTGTTTGTGAATCAGACTTCACTGGTCTCACTGGGTTTTTTTGTGTGCAAAACTTAGTGAATAACAAATATAAAACTAGTGATTATGAAATTAATTAGAACTTTTAAAACAGTACATTATAAAACATTAAGATACCACAATTCAAACGTTTAGCTACTGCAATTATGTGTGTAATTACTGTAATTCAGTCATGAAAATCATGGACACTATTTCTTTAAATAAATAAATAATTAAATTCAGCACAGTAAATGTATTGACAATTGTACTTTATTCAAAAAGACAACGTTATTTGTCCAAAACCAGATTTGTGTACACTAGTGTAGATTTGTAGATTTTAAAATGTAAATTATTCCTGTGGTCAAAGTTGAATTTTCAGCATCATTACTCGTCTTCAGTGTCACATGATCATTCAGAAATCATTCTAATATGCCGATTTGCTGCTCAAAAACAGTTCTTACTTCTTTTATCATCAATTAAAACAATGAATAGAACGATTCATCTATATTCTTTGATGAAAAGAAAGTTCACAAAAACAGAATTAATTTGAAATAGAAATCTTTTGTAACATTATAAATTATCAATTTAAATGCATCCTTGCTGAATAACAGTCCAACATTTTGAACGGAAGACTTCAATTATTTTACTGGCAATGCATCATGGGAGTAAGCGCTCGGGCAAGTTCTTTTGTAAAAATTATATCTCAGATTGCTGGATCTCTCTGTAGGATTATGGGTAGTGCAGTTCTACAGTGTGAGCTCAGAAATGTAACATGATTTCATAAAAAGGATTGATCTCGGATCAGGATCAGTTCAGGAAGTGTGTGTGTGTGTGTGTGTGTGTACTCACTCAGGCTCTCTGCTGTGCGTGGTCTGTGTGAGTCTGGTCCAGGGGTTGTATGCTGAATCTATACTGTAGAGACGCATGTGCATGGCCAGCACATGAAACAGCTGATCTGAAAAAGACAGAACACACACACAAGTGTTAGTGTGTGTAACATGATACATAGAGTTTGCGTAAAGCCTCTGGGTGTGTGGGAGGAAGTAACAGACATCAGACCTCATGAAAACTTGTCCTTTTTCACACAGATCAATGCCTTTAACACATGCTGGACAGAACATGTGTTAAAGGCACTGAACCCACCTGACACTCTCAAAGCCTGATGAACCTGCGACTTTACCTCAGCAGACAGACACAACACACACTCTGAGGAAGACTGACAGACCCGCTGCTGGGAACAAAAAAAAAAAAAAACATTCGTCCAAATGAGGTTTCAAGGATGATGAACATGTGGCCATGTTTGCAATCTCATACAACTTGTACCATTTCTGCAGCATTTGTACTGCATATACACTACCGTTGTTTAAAGCTTGGGGTCTGTAAGCTTTAATAAACCATTTATTTGATGAAATATATTATTTATTTGAAGCAATATAATTGATATTTAAAATAACTGTTTTCTATTGTTAAATATTTGAAAATGTAATGTATTCCTGTGATCAAAGCTGAAATTTCTGAAGTCGTCTTCAGTGTCACATGATCTTTTAGAAATCATTCTGATATGATGATTTGCTGCTCAAAAAAACCCATTTATTTTTGTTTTCAATGTTGAAAACAGGTGTGCTGCTTAATATCTTTGTGGAAACCGGGATACATTTTTTTAATATGTTATCATTCTATTCCCAACATGCCTAAGATGACTGAAGCTTATGTCCGCATACACTCATCAACCACTCTGAAAATGGAAGTTCATTACCCTACAGGTGAACAGTTTGTGACTGCAACGTCGTGTGATTTAGACAGCAACATAATAAGGGACCTTTACACTATTTCAGCCTTTAATTACTCATTTTTCTCCTGTGAATGCAACAAAAGAAGTGTCATCTCTCTCAGAATCATTAAAATAAACCAGTAACATTCAAGAAGCTGGCTTCTCTACAGACTCACGAGAGAGCAATAGCACCACCTACAGGCGACCACTTAGTTATGAATATGAATAACTTATCAGCTCACCATCTTGATAACACCTTTGGGAATCTCAAAAATAGTTTTTTTTAGTTCAAACATGCTAAAACACATTTTCAGGCTAGTTCATTCAACAGTAAAAGTATCATAAATGGCACTTAAACAAAGACATGGTTATAGCCGCTCTATTGCACGGTCCTTACATACACGTTTAGGGTCCCTCTCCTTCCCCAATGTCTCAGACAACTAGCAATACGTTTAGGTGTTAAAAATCTGTTTGCATTTTGTTCTATTTTAAAAATGTTTGTGAATGCCCTCTAAACCTCAGACATGATGCCACAAGGAAATATGAGAGATCTTCAGATATTTATTCCATTCCTCCATCCTCGTTTCTACCCATTTCCCAATCACTTCATCATGAAGCCTGACAGCTGAAACTGAGATCTCTGCATCGCTCTTCACATCTGTCTCGCCACCGCCTATCCTCACACACACTCTCCGACTCCATATTGATCTTGTGTCTCCACACACACCTGTGATTATAGTGTGCACACTCGGCCCTCTTCACACGCCATCAGTCACACACAGACACGAAACACGAGCGAGAGAGAGACTTAGATGTTCAACTGGCAAAAGTGAAAGACCTCCAATCTACACTAACATGCAGAGAAACATTTTACATCAAATGACACTCAAATTCTCCAAAATATAACCCAGAATCCCTCTGTTCTGTTCCACTGCAAGTACTAACAAGCCACTTTCATCTGAACAAATCAATAACCTTAACTTTTAAACTTCGGCATGTAAATTGTTCTGTACATTTTTGGACAAGTGTGATATTTCTTTCTATACCATGGTGTGTCTGAATACTTGATTCTGATTGGCTGGCAAGTGTGCGTTCAAACCGCTTATCACAAGGCTCTGTGGAATACTTGATTCTGATTGGTCAATCGCGCAATTCAGAGGTATGTTATTCCCTGAAAAAATATACACACACAGGCTCATCTGGGTTACTAGCGCTATACACTTGCTAGGAGCGTTTTTTTCCTCATGGATCTTTTGCGTTGGGTGAGCTAATAAAATATTAAAACAAAACCAATATTTTGTGTACAGTTATTTAATAATGTTATTGTGTAATAAGTGTAATGACTGTACTGTATCCGGCTGGATGTACATTATCCCTTACGTAATGCACAGGTAGTTCCAGTCAGTTAAATCACTGTTCTATATTAATGTGCTGCTTCACTGAAACACACAAACAGTTTTTTTTTTTTCAGGATTCTTTGATGAATATAAAGTTCAAAAGAACAGCATATATTAGAAATAGAACCTTATGTAACATTAGAAACGTCTTTAGTGTCACTTTTGACCAATTTAAATGCATCCTTGCGGAGTAAAATTAATTTATTTAAAAAAACAATTCTGACTCAAAATGTTTGAACGGTAGTGTATAATGTTATGAAAGCTTTCTAATTCAGAAAAAAATTGTTTTATAACTTTCTATTCTCATCAAATATTCCAGAAAAAAAAAATGTACACAACTGTTTTCAACATTGATAATAATAATGAATGTTTTTTGAGCATCAAATCAGCATATTAGAGTGATTTCTGAAGGATCATGTGACACTGAAGACTGGAGTAATGATGCTGAAAATCCAGCTTTGATCACAGGAATAAATTACACTTTATAATATATTCAAATAGAAAACAGTTATTTAACATTTTAATAGTATTTCACAATATTACTTATTTTTGTGTATTTTAAATCAAATAAATGCAGGCTTGGTGAACATTTTTTAGATCTTTTTTTTTAGATCTTACCGTTCCCAAACTTTGGAACGGCAGTGTGTGTGTGTGTGTAGTAATAATTATAATAATAATGATAATAATAATAATAATAATAATAATATAGTCCTATAAATATAATTACTGTAGTAATTAATTGTTATATTGGAATTACTCCATAGTGATAGATCTCCCCTTTTTACATTCAAGCCTCTGAGGAACTCTAATACACTAAGAAAATACAAGTATCGGATTGGGACTCGGTATCGGTAGACACTCAATATTCAATTAATCGGATTGATTGAAAACCTGATCGGGACATCCCTACTAACAACCACTCTAACACTCTAGCAATATGGCGGTGAGATCTGGACAGACACTCACATTCTCTTTCTTTGTCCATACTTTCTATTTTCTTAGTCTCTGTACATTAGCTTAGCAAGAGAACGAGTAAATCTGGCCCTCTCTATGGATGTGTGTTTAATGTAGCACAGAAAATGGCTGCTTTGCTGGAGTGTGAAATCTCTTCAGCTGCGCTTGAGTGTCAGAATTTTTTCATAACAGCTCAAAGTCTGCACACACACTCATTTATACAGAGCCAGTGTGTGGATGTGTGTCGATTGCAGTCTTGACATTCTCCTTGCATCCAGTCCATTGGCATACAAATACAAATATATCATCCACAGTCCATCATCCCAGAACAATGCCCTTCCTGAACAATTAGAACAGTCCGTTCCCATTTGAATCATGGACAGTAGAGTACACTTGGGAAACTTCATTTGCAGTGGCGTTGTGTAGTGGGTTAAGGGTTCAAGGCTGGTAACTGCAAGGTTGAATCCCCTTAAGGCCCTTATCAATGAACTCTTTGTATCCTTGAACACTAAATTGAAGACAGTGAACTTCAGATTACTCCAGATAATTAAAGTGTAATAAGTTCAGGACCAGTGGCTGACACATTCAAGGTCAACGTCATATCTAAAGACTAAAGAGCAGTGTGCCTGACATACGCAGAGTAGCAAATGAAACAAACACAAAACTGCTGTAATTAAATTAATACATTTACTCAATTAACAAAATAATTTAAAAGTGAACATGTTTAATTTCAATTATCAATGCTGACGTGGATTTGGGAACGGACAACATCTGCCTGGCACAAAATACTTGTCATTAAGAAATATGACATTAAGAGTGTGTTCACAATTCGCATGTTTGGTTCGATTAAAACAAACTCTTGTGCGATTGCTCTGTTGGTACCAAACAAGCGGACCAAGGCCGACCAAACCAAAGGCAGGATGCAATGTCACAAGATGCAATCCTAAAAAGTATGGATGCACCGATATGAAGATTTTGGCCAATACCGATAACCGATAATTCTGTATATTTGAAAGTCGATAACCGATATATTGGCCGATTAATCTAAATCCAAATTTTTATATAATTTTTGAGAGCCTGTTAACAAAAACAAAAGTCTCACCATGTCTCGAGCACACAATTACAGACTACATCAAATTATAATGAGAACATTATATGACAGACTTGCGCTGAACATGTCACACTTTAATGTATTTTCCTTTTTTGAAGTGATTCCAATCATATTTCAAGCAATTCAAAAACATCATGGTGAACAGTGCGCATCTGAAGTGTCTCAGCTGAAGTAAATAATACTATATATCGGCCAAATTTTGGTGACCTGATTACCTGATTCTTCTCGTCATAGTTGCAATGTTGTCCATTACAGTTCGGTACAGGCATTAGAACCGCTATCTCCTTGCAGCAGATGTGTCAGTGTGTGCAACGGAGGAATTCCTGACGCTGTTTTGACATTTTATGACCTCTTTATGAGTTCTCAACTGATAAAAAAATACCACTATATGTATACGCATATGACGAGTGTATTGAGCGCACAGCACTGTTTTGGATGTTTAGCAAGTTCCATTGCAAAATATAAATCATAAAGGCTTGAGAGTCCAATCAGGACGTGAAACGCAAAAAAGCAAAACAAAATATATCCAACAAACATTAAACTCCGAAAACAAAAAGAGAGAAACTCACTGAGACAGGAGCGTTTGGCGGCAGCACTGGCCCCTCCACTGCACAGATCCCCCCCACGATGAACCAACTCTAACTCCAGATTAGTCCTGAGAGAGAGAGAGAGAGAGAGAGAGAGAGAGAGAGAGAGAGAGAGAGAGAGAGAGAGAGAGAGAGAGAGTTAGTCAACATGTGGACTAGAGCAGCTCTGAGGGAAACTGGATTTTTGACTTATCCTTTTACAATTCCTTATAAAACCTTGAAATACATTTTAATGCAAGCTAAAGAATGAACAACACAAGTAAAAGAATGGAACATAGAAAAGACAGCAAGAAAGAATGAGAGAGTAGACAATAGAACAAATGAAATAAGGGAAAAAAACAAATGAACCAAAGCACAAGCAAACAAAAGAATGAACAAACAGTGAAATATACAACAAAGGGAAGAACAAGCTAACTAAACAATACAAACAAACAAAATAAACTAAGAAAGAATGGAACACGGGGAAAAAAGTACAATCATACAAAACCAATAATATATACAAGGAGGTACAAATCAGTCAATTCCATGTTTTCCCCTTTTTCGACAGTGCTGAATACAATAAACATTATACTCCTCCTCCAGGAAACTGATCATATTGAAGAACAAAACAACTAAAATGATGCCATTTACACAATAATTTTTTTATTACAAATTTTACCAAGAATATAAACACGGTCATGACATCAGAACATCTGTAATGCAAGACACGCACACTTTATGCTGTACTGAACTTCCTTTTAATGCCAAACATAATGAGAACACTGAAGCTTAGATTAAAAAACACTGACCCATAAAACAAAAGTGGAAAAACTGGGCAATTTATGTCTTAAATAGATGCTCTTTGTCACCTGGCCACGGAGTACATGAACAGGAAGTCGTTGTCAGGTGACCCTGGGTTCTTCCCATAATCCATGTATTTCTTCTGTGTGGTGTTTTTAATGTCCTTTATAACGGATTCCATCTCTTTACTCAGGTTGGACTCCGCCTGTGAGGAAGGAAAAAACACCACATTTGTGAAGGCGCGAGTTTAATGAGCAGACTTGCAAGTCTATGACACTGGCTTGAGATTGTGTGTTATGAGATGTTAAACCCCAACAATATTTGGCGGGGCATGAAAGATCACATGGAGGTGAAGGGCACACCAGTCCTTACTCTGAATCAGGATGGAGGGATGAGATGAACAGAACAGAAAAGAGGGGAGGGGAGAGCGCTCTTATAAATACCAGTATGGGATCTCTCTGCTTTACGCTGGCGCTTACTGGGAAAATGCCCAGCTGCTCCTGAAGGTCCTCCACTTCCTTCACCAGTGTGGACAGGCTCTTGTTACTGGGAGTGTGCCAGGCGCCCGTCTCCATCCCACGGCCAGGACGACAGGGCAAAACACTGTTGGCGAACTGACGACACAGTGGACAGGTGAACTCCCCCTTATCCACAGAAAACCCCTGAAGAACCTGATCATTCTGAGGAATAAACAAATACGGTTAGGTTTAAAGCAGACTACTTTATAAAAAAAACACTTATAGTAACCCATATATCCTCTTATAGAGACAGACTTTTGACTATTAGTGTAAAAGTCTGGTCCACATTGTAGTTTAAGATGTGTTCACACTTGTAGTTCGGTTCACTTAGTTCGGACCAAAAAAAACCCCAAAACATTTAGTCCTGGTGCACTTAGCGACGCGTTCACATTGACATTTTGATACCGAACCCAAAGGCATTGGGATTTGTTCATAACCCGAATGGTCGGATTTCATTATGGTTCTGATGCCTGTACCGAACTGTGATGGGTAACATCACGACTATGATGAGAAAAAACAGGTATGCTTGAGCATTCTGTCCTTTAGGGTCGCATCTTATGACATCATGTCCCGTTTTTGGTTTGTTTACATGTCTTTGGTCCGTTTTGCATTCATTTAGAAGCGGCTCGAGACCCATCTTTTCAGCATCTCGGTCCTCTTGTTTGATGCGCACCAGGATTCGGATGGCAGGGTTCACACTTAGGGTAAGAGTCAAGTATTTACACCTGTCTTGTTTGGTTCGCTTGAATCGAACTCAAGTTCGTTTCCCCCCTTGGTGCGGATCTTTTCGGCAGGTGTGAATACATCAATCGCACTCGGGTGCGGACCAAACAGCCGTACCGAGACCCAGGTGAAGAGGTGGTCTCGGTCCAGTTCCAAACGAACTCTAGTACGGTTAGAATTTGTCCAATTTTTATAAAGCACAATTAAAACAACGTAATGTTGACCAATGTCCTGTATTCACACAATAACATTTCACAAATAAAATGTACTTTCAGACAAACAATCACTAACAACATCTGTTAAGAGCCTCTTGCCAATTAACCTAATTAACCAAACGCTAATTCAAGTAAATGTAATTTTAGGGTTTGTTTAAAATAACCTAAAGGAGGAGCCAGTCTAAGATGTAAAGGTAGATTATTTCAGCGCTTTGGAGCTGCTTCTGCAAATGCCCGATCACCACTCAATTTCAATCTGGTCCTTGGAATGTCTAGGATCATCTGATTTGCTGATCTGAGAGACTTAGTACATCTCCTTCATATACATAAACCATCTAAGTATGGTGGGGCCAAGTTATGCAATGCTTTATATACAAAAATCAATATCTGCTTTTTACGAGTACCTGTTAAAAGTCTAGCAGACGCATTTTGAACCAATTGAAGGTTTAACAGTGCTTGGCTAACACCTACATATAGTGTGCTACAATAATCTAGTCTTACAGAAATAAAAGCATGAATAATCCTTTCAAAATCAAGGTTCTTCACTACAGATTTACAGAAAGGGGCTAACTCACTAGCCTGACTTCGTCATACTCATATTCTAGTCAGAATGTGAGTCTGATACTGCTCTATAGGGCTTTGATTATGAGGCGTGTCTTAACTGAACCAGAAAAAAAAAAGCCTCTGTACTCAAAATTGGATAGACCTACAACCAATCAGAGCAACGCAGTAAGTTTTTTTTTTTATGAGCTATGCAAAGTTGTCAACAGAACTCTACACGCACGCTGGAAGAAGTAGTAAAATAATGATTGTTGCTTCTTTTACTTGGTCCTCCATGAGTGCGACCAAAGGAGAAACCACAACGACGACAGGGTTTTCATTGCGTCCCATCTTAGCGACCATCGGAGCCAGCTGATAAATTCAACTTTTGCCGAAATCTTTCCGATCGACAAATGCCTCAGTTCTCTGTTCGTCTTTTAAAATGAATGCGCTGTCGATTTCTTTTACAACAGACGCGATAGCGGAATCTATACATCTCAGTTCTCCAGCGGCAGTCATCTCTGAGGGAAACCAGTTCAACCCAAGCGCTCTTTGATAACATGATGATTACGTAACTGCAGATCTTCTGTCCATCATCGTATAAAGCCCGCCCTGGCAATTTGATTGGCCCAACGATTTCTGAACCGATCATAATTAATCCTCAATGGATAGAGTCCAGACCGAACTTCCCGACCAAAAAAAATTTGTGGGCGGGGTTCGGGCTGGCATGCAGGCTACTAACTCACCCAAGTCAAAAGAGTTTTGAGTGTCAGGGGGCGCAAACCAGATAATTTCATTCAGATTCAGAAAATGTTGTGACATCCAAGATTTAACTTCTTGTAAACATCTCAATAGTGACTCAAAATAACTTTTGTCCAGTTTACGCAAAGATAAATGAAAGGGGCTTATGAAAAATAGAACCTAAGGCATATATAATGAAAACAAAATTGGGCCAAGAATGGATCCTTGTGGAACCCCACTAGACAAGACAATGGGGCCATTTTAGAATAGTTGACCAAAACGTCCTATTAAAAAGGAAGGATTTGAACCAATTGAGTGCCATGCCCCGAATTCCCACTGGAATTCCCACTAGGTGGAAGACTAGCATATTGTGATCAATGGTATCAAATTCTGCACGAAGATCTAGTAAAACTAAAACCACTGAGCTGCCAGAATCAATCGCAATCAAGATAATTTAGAACTTTCAACAAGGCCGTTTCTGTACTATGATTCGATCTAAACCCTGACTGTAAATTTTCAAAAGAAAAGTAGAAAAGTCTGCAGTTGGTTTAATGTGACTTTTTCAAGAAGTTTTGAGAAAAATGGCAGTTTAGAAATCGGCCTGTAATTAGATAAAACATTTGGATCCAAATTTGTTTTCTTCAAAAGAGGCTGTACAATAGCATGCTTAAAATCCATTGGAACTACTGCTGTTTTGAAACTTCTACTAATTAAAGTCAATATACTAGGACCAATAATATCAAAAGTATGCTTAACTAATCTAGATGGAATAACATCACGGCCACAATTTGTAGGTTTTAACTGCCCAACTACCTATAATGAAAAGAAATAGGTGAAAATTTGGTAACGCTTCCTTTTACAGTACAGTACAGTACTTGCCTGTACTTACCTAGAAAGTACTGGCTAATATGAGGTAAGTACATGGGTTTAGGGGTAGGTTCAGGGTTAGTGCCTAGTTATTACCCAGTAATTGTAATTACTATAATAAGTACATAGTAAGTACATGGATAACAGGACTGTAAAAGGAAGCGTAAAGCGCAATTGTTGTGTGTAATATGCATCAGTTTTGGGGGTTTGTGTGCATCTCACTGAGACTAAAGTGCTCATAATTCTAGAGCTAAATTCTAGCGATAATTCTCTTTCTCTACGTGCCAATGCTCATGTCTCAGATTATTAAGCAGATGGTGATGTCAGACTGCCCTTATTAGCATAAGCCACCTCTCAAAAGTTCAGTTGAGAAGAAACACAGCGGTGGATGGATCTCTAATATGACAGATCAGAGTCTGAACTAATAGCTCAAGATCTTGTCTAGAAAAAGACGTTTTATATTTGTACATCATGGAAAGTATTGTTGAACGTACCAAATTTTGTATCAACAAAATTTAACACAAGTGAAACAAAATGAATCCTTTTAGCAGACAAGACAGTAGATAAACTGATAGTCTTTAAGTATAACAGTCAATGAAGACAGTTCCTCCACTGTGGTTCACAAGGCTCCGGTGCCATGGGACATTTTCATAAATGATGAATTGAGGTTTGGAATACAGCTGACAGAGTGTGTGTGAACGGTGAATACTGAATATGTCTCTGACAGGGGAGTCAAACTCCAGTCTTGACAGACACTAGATCAGAAGCCACTTTATATTAGACAGCTGGATGAATGATTCCAGAATCATCTGTTGGGTTAAATCATTTAAGAGCTGTTCAGATGCTAGGTGGGCTGTGAGAGTGGGGTCACTGTGCACATATACTTTTCCTAACTGTGGCAAGACTTCCTCTATAACTGTTCCAAATGCATGATAAATGGCTTGATAAGTTATAGCTCTTTACAGTGATTCTCACCCGTAAGGATTCCATGTAGGACTTGTGACAGTCTATATGAAGAGTGTGGCCGCACGTCTGCACATACACACCCCCGTCCCAGCCAACAGACACAGACTGCAGACAGGAACTCTGGCAAATTGAGAACATGGAAAAAAAAGAGAGAAACTTCAGAACATCAGTCATGACCTAATGAGTGGCATGTTAACACATTCAGATTTGATGTATTATTAAACTCATTCTGAACACAAAGCTTTCTCTTTCACTTGCAGTGTTTTCCATACAACGAAAGTCAATGCGATCCAGAAACACATCGACACTGACTTTAGAGAAATTGATTTTACTATGTCACACTGTGCCTAACAAACCTTTACTGAGGTAACCACACTAATTTATTGGCCTCTTGTGGTATACTGCATTATTAAAGCATGTGAGTGCAACCATAATACAGGGTTCCTACAGGTTTCTTCAAGTTAAATTCAAGTCTTTTTAAGACCATTTATATTCAAAATTAATACCTATTTCACATCCTTACCAGCAAAGAAAAACAAAATCCTTGAACTTGAGTTCATTTATTTTTCAAATGTGGAATGGGTAAAAGATGATAATCCAAGCAGGTGTGAAAAATACAAATATTTCAGTAGGCCACAAGAAAGTTTGCCAAACAATGTTAAGTTGTTTTTTTAACATTAGCTAGCTACTTATTCCATGCTGGGAATATGGGGAACTGAGAGAACCCTGAACAATAAACATCGAAAATCATAATAATCGTGGTTGAAAAGAAACTTTTGAGGAAAAATACAATACGGAGAAGTTACATACAGCACAATTTAAGGCCCAGACATCAAAATTCAAGACTTTTTAAAGTCTTTTTAAGGTATTATTTCCAAATTAATAAATTTAAGGCTTTTTAAGACCCTGCGGGAACCCTGTAATAAGGTTGTACCTGTATGAAAGTATGTTGTGCATAAGTGGTGGTGCATTCAAAAAGCTTAAAACATTTTAGCCTCTCGAAAAAATGAAAGAAAATGGATAAATGCATGCTTATGCAGTCATATTGCACTTATATGCCTGAACAAAGATGTTTGAGATGTTTCAGATTGAGTTTTATATTGTTAGTGTGTTATAGAGAGGTTATTGTGAGTTGTGTGTTTATATATGGCACATACATCTTTAAAGTAGCGTTGCATAAGGGACAGTCTAACGTCACTGGTCGCTCCACATGTGTCCTCGGGGTAGATGTGTTCCTCATCTGTTGTGGGCAATCGCTTTGGCGTGTCACTACGACAACGGTGCCCCAACACTGAAATACACACATACACACTCTTCAGAAATGCCAATCATATGTTAATTAGCTGCCATCATCACATTTATGGCACTTACCATTTGTATACTATAATGAAATACCACGTCAAAGTAGGGCTGGGCGATATGGCTGAAAACTGTATCACGATATCAGTGTTTCATATCGGTCGATATCGATAATTATTGATTATTTTATGACCCATTTAAAATACCAGGAGAAAAAATATATTACATTTAAACATTTTTATTTTAAACTTAACCTTCCTCTGATTACAATCCCAAGACAGAAATGTCAACACAACCATGGAAAACTCAAATAATTCAAATGTAAACATAAGTCTAAATTCACAATCAGACCTGCAAACTCCTCAGAGTAAAAAAGGTGACAGTGGCGCGGCGGGAGGTGGGTGGTGGGGGTTTGTGATCGTACGTGCCCCCTGCTTGATTTTTTTTTTTAGACATCACGGTTCGGTACGATTTCGGTACAATGGAGTGAAAAGCAAAACAAAAATATATAAGACATTTTTATAAATGTCTTAAGCCTTGTATTTTTAAAATAAGTTTTATTAATAAAGGCATAGAACCAGTATTTATAGTGCACTGATAATAGTTTTATATAATTGGTTTATTTATTAAACTAATAAAAAGATATGAGATATGTTTGGTAATTGTACCTGAATGAATTTAAAATTAATTTGCTATAGATCAATATATTTGTTTTCCTTAATTTTAATTAACCCTAACTTTATTCTCATCAGAATTATAAATAATTGATTTCCGTATAAAATAATACTACCAACACATTTCATTTTCTTTTTTAATCAATGTGTAACTTAAAAATAAACAGATTAGTGCTCTGTTTTGAGGACAAAAAATAAACAGATTAGTGCTCTGTTTTGAGGACAAAAAATAAACAGATTAGTGCTCTGTTTTGAGGACAAGAAATGAAAACCAATGCGATATGATGAATGTCCAAAAGATGGAACACACAGACTGTTTTAAAAAGGGGTTGGATAAATATGTTTTGCTTTTAAAACGGTGTGTGACAGTTGTAGTAGGTTACAGTTTGACAAGAAATACAGTGTGACAAAAGCACAATGTTGTGTTTTATTGCGAGTATAGGCCTACACAAATATAAGTAAACACTTTGCAGACTGAATGATGTCCTGTATTAACAAAATGACGGAGTATGTTTTTATGTCTCCACTGTTCGATCGCGCCCGCGTGCCTCTCTCTCGCGCACGCGCGCACACACACTCCAGCATTGCAATCTTGACATCGCAGCCTGTTCATTATGCTGTGTTCACATCAAACGCGAATAGAGCGGTTTTATCCAATAATGTTTCGCAATTCTAGCCTGCATGCCATCCAGATGAAGGGCACTCATTTTCTGCTTATCAATCGCCGGTTACTGAAGAGGAACCCAGCAGCACGAGACAACGATATGGCGCAACCAAACTGACACGTTACATGATTGCCTGAGCGTGTTACTCCCTACGTTGCTAGGTTACCAGAGAGCGAGTGCCTTTGTTAATGCAACCAAACTTGCTTCGCAACCTGTGGTTTCTTCCGACGAAGAAAAAAATATCGAACGTTTTATCGAACACATTTTTTATTGATATCGATCACGTGTCTATCGCGATACGTATCGTTATCGTTTTATCGCCCAGCCCTACGTCAAAGTCAAAACTGTAACAAATGTCACACCGATGCTTGCTGACCCTAAACCCTACCGTACTGAATACTCAGCAATAAAACATAAAAACAGACCAAATCAAAAGCCTTTTAGTCCATCAAATCTCAAAGAACTGTTGATTTTCTGCAGAGAATTTCTCTACAGAGTCAGACCATCTTGAGCTTGAGTCATTTCAAGCGTACTAAAGTCACATAACAGACAAATCAAAGACCAGTGATTATTCATAAAACACAATGTTAATTTTATCACAGCACCAGATGAGAAGTCACAGAAGCAATTAAAACACTGTTGTTAAAACACTGTAGAGTAAAGAGGGTGGATTTAAACTCATGGGTGGTTTAATGCACAGTTAAAGAGCTCCAGTGATCTGGACCACAACCTGAACCTGCAGATGGAAAGCTGTAAAGCTACACACAGTCCTAGTGGTGATATAGAGACTTGCGCAAATGAATAAAAGCCAGTGATGTTCAGTACATAGGAGTACACAATATAGTTTCAGCTGCTTTGAAACTATATGTATTCTGAAAAGCACTATACAAAAAAAATATATACATGGGTGTTAATCATTCAGTATACAAAACCTAAAGTCCCCCTGTAGGCAATAATTGAATCCCTTAAAACTCATCTTTGATCACCGAAATTACATTTATTTTTCATTACTAGAATGTTATCCGTTTTAAAGTTGGCCTAAAATTGACTTTAACATCAGCAATGTAGCAGTGTCTATATCAACAATGGCTAGTTTATGTTGGAGTGTGTGATACCTGATGAAGCCTGCAGGAGTACCACCAGTCCTGTGGGTCTGTCTTCAGTGGACGGGCCGCTTTGACCACAGATCACACAGTCATACAGAACTTCAGATTCCAGAGGTTCTGTCGAGCCCACGTCCATCACTGCATCTGTTTCAGGAGACTCTATTAAACACAAAATCGAACAAAACCAAAGTCAGATAACCTATAAAAAGAATAAGAGTTGAGATCACAAAATCTCCCTTCAAATAAAAGTGGTTTCTTTCCAGAACCTAGTGAGCTGCCCACATGTATAGCATTTTAAAGGTGCTGTGTGTCATTTTTCTTTTTACTGTACTAAAGCATAAAAATACCATACTATGTTTGCAGAGATTTAGGAAACATGCTAAGTTCAAATACTTGTTTCTCTGAAAATCAATTCCACAGCCAGTTATTCAACTTTGAAATGTGCGTTTCGTGTCGGTATGTCTGTTTTTGTTTGGTCTGTGTGATGCCGCCCACTGCCAATTTACCCAATAGTATTTTGACTCCCTGGAAAAACATAGCTTATTGCAGCCATGAAAGACAGCAAAATGAATTGGGTCAGAAATAGCAGATTCTACAAGACCTAAAATGCATTGGCATTCATCTAAAAAGCCCAATAACCAGAGGCACATTAAAACGTGAATAAATATACAGTGTAAGGCTCCTCACATAAATATTTCTGCCATTCAAGGTACTTTGTTTTGGTCAAAGTCTAGGGAAGCATCACATGATTCCCTCACAGAGAAGGCAATCCCAGAGTGCACTGTGAAATATACCAGCCCCAAAAAATTGAATTCAAGATTCCTGATGAGTTAAGAGAAATGTTGATTATAAATAATTCTAACAAATAAGTATTGAAAAAACAAATCCGTAATACAGCTCAATAGGTTTCAGAGGAGAGATAAAGAACATCAATTTAGATAAAGCGTCAGGGATACTTTGCATGGGTGGCCCATTATATTCAGTTTAAGTTGTGTAGACATTGATTGTTCTCCAGACACTTTAAAACGTCTGATAAAGTTTGAAGCTCCTGGCAAAAAAAGTACCAAAAAGTATCACTGGGATTCTTTGGATACTTCAATGATAAGGTCATTCATTACCATGGCATCCCACTGATTAATGGTCCCACCAGTACTTTATTGTGAGGGTTTGGTGTTTTCATTTTACATTAAAAAAAAAGAGAGAAGCCAAGCATAAAAGTCAGAGAAAAAGGGGGTGAAATCCAATAACTGAACATGAATTATGAGCTCAGTAGATTGGCAAAACTTAATTAGTTATATAATGTGGATCTGAATTACTTTTTTGCACTCTCCTGGTTAAATTAGCAAACAGCTAATGGAGGTTCAGGCGGTCATGCATTAAAAGCAGTAACAACAGAGCTAATGTTGTGTGAACCACGCTGTATTTGTACAGCATGTGGAAGGCTGAAATGAATATTCTGGGTATGTGAAGTGATGAGGAGGCTCAAGGAATGGTTTGAAATCTGGCTTAAAATGGATTAAACTGTCTGTAACTGTAAAAGTAGTATTAAATTTACCATAATATCAGAATTACTTTTAATAAAGTGATGCATGTTTGTTTTTTCTATTTAATGAATTTACTGATTAACATCTAAAAACAAAAAAATGAATACGAAAGCTAGATTCTGGGTAAACTGAGAATTTTTCATTTGAATTTTTTTTTAGAATAGAGATCACAATTCTGAATAGACAACTAAACAAAATGACACGTAATTTACTAGAGGTTCTGACAAAATGTTAATTGAGTAGGTACTTATTGTGAATTAATTACTTCATGACTGCTAAAAAAAAAGTATGATCTATTTAGTATGAATGTGTGTAGTATAAATGTAATCCGGACGTACAACGTGCACCATGTTGTCATTATCATGTGACCTAGCAGTGTCTGTAGCGTCACTTCACTGCCATTGATAAATCCTCCTCTGGCCTCATGGGATAGTAAAGTGTCCATCGAATGCACACTTCAGAATCTCACCGGAGGTACAGTAGTAGGTCATCCGTTGACTTTTTCCCCACTCTTTTATGAGTTCTGCTGGTTTCGGACATACTTATTATGTCACATACTGTTTTTCGACTACTATATAGTAGGTAGGGATGTCACGGTACCAAAACTCCAGTAGTTGGTACCGATTAGGGGTGGTTAATCTGTCTGATTTCCCGATTCGATTACGATTATTGAAGTCCCGATTCGATTACAGTCGATTTTCGATTATTAACGATTCTCGATTAGCGATTATTGATTTTCCATTTCACAACAGTAAACGAAAATACACCACAAAGTGTTTGCAGTATTAAAAAAAGTCAGCTGCTGAATTACTTAACTCTTTCATTGA
Organism: Rhinichthys klamathensis goyatoka; assembly: GCF_029890125.1. Taxonomy (NCBI): domain Eukaryota; kingdom Metazoa; phylum Chordata; class Actinopteri; order Cypriniformes; family Leuciscidae; genus Rhinichthys; species Rhinichthys klamathensis. Next base: position 180,178 of record NW_026606798.1, on the reverse strand, counting down.
GTAACAACAACTCAAAGCACTTTCTGTGTCGTGTAGTTATAACTTCAGAATTATTTGTATGTTCTGTAGAACACAGAAATGAATACATCACATTGTGTTGTGACTCATCAAGTTGAACTAAACAATAACAAATAAATGAAAGGCTTATTTCCTTTAGGAAGTAGATCAGAACCAACATACTGTAGAAATTGGACAATTTTCTTCTAGAAAGACAAGGTGTTGTAGCAAGCAACGCTCGTTAGGCCGGAGACACACTGGCTGCGTGGCGTGAGCGTGGCGTTTGCTATAGGTGACATAGAGGGACAGTCTACATTTGGGTTAGCGGTGTGTTAATCCTTACTACAACAATTTCAACTCTTGCCTCTTGCCTTTATGACAACAATTTCAACTGTTATCACACATCTTCCAAAATCCGAAAAATAGGGAAGTGGGCTGTCTGTTTATTTCAATAACATTTACAAATTTTGTGTAGCTTTAAAGAGCCTATATTTAGCCTGATGGTGGACCGTCACTCAGAAGACACACTATGTTGTTATTGTAGCCTATTATCTTTATATCCTCCTGAGGCCCAGAACGTTTTTTTCAAAAGTTGTTTTTCTTCTTCATGTAATCACATTGTTAAGAGCATAAGAAACAAATGAAAAAAAAAAGAGATATTTTATTCATATGTTATGCTATGACCTCTGTAGTGAACACCAGGACTCGATTGTTTAAAAAATAAAAATGACATAAATTTGTATATAGGCAAAAATAATGGCAATATTTGAAAATCGATAATTATTATTATTTGTTTAAATTACATTGATATCTGAATTTATATCAAAACCTAGACTTTCAAACATCAAAATGTAATTTATTAATATGTATTCGTGTACAAAATGACATATAAACATCGTTTCCTATTCTATTTTGCCTGGAAACGCTTCCAACACGCTTGCGTGTCGCGTGAAAAATAGGCGTCGGTTCTATTTCTAGCATGCACGCGTTTTCCGCGCGGCTCATGCAGGCAGTATGCAAGCTCTAACCTGTTAACATGGGAGCCGAAATAAAAACGGACACACCACGCAGCTGAGACGCCGCCACGCAGCCAGTGTGTCTCCGGAACACCTGCTCTCACTCGCTCTGGCTGCCGTTACACGACGCGCTTGCTAACTGGAACTGGGCGCGTTCGTGACGATCAACTTCCGGTATAACATTTTTTACAAAATAAAGTAATGCAAATTTTTTTTTTTTATAATAAAAAATCGATTTTTGAAAATGTAATAATCGATTCATACTCGTCCATAACATACTCGCGATTAATCAATAATCGATTTTTTTTCACCACCCCTAGTACCGATACCATTAAAATTTTACGGATCTCGGTACCAATTTCGGTACCACAGCAAAATCAGTTTGAACTATTTTTCCAATTTATTTAACTATTTGAAAAAAATATATATTTAATTCAATTCAATGACTATTATTTATGACGGTAAATTTATGAAAGCATTGAAGGCTACATGCTGTTTAAACGAAAATATTGCTGATTTTGTGAAATATTGCTTATAAAAAAAAATCAAGTGAAAAAAAAGCAACCTTCTATGCACACATTATTATTATTATTATTAGTAGTATTTTTAATTAATGGAGACGTAGTTAAATCTATTGTACAGTAGCCTAATATACTTATTTCTGTCAATTTCTTAAACCAAACTTTTATTTTGACGGGTTGCCGTGAAGACTTTTAAGTTTCTGCGCGTGTATGATATGACGATAGTTTTTCTCAAATGAAACGGTAAAATGCTCATGAAGTGACTCTCGGAGATGAATTGAATCATGAATCATATCGTGAGGCAGCAGAGACTGAAAACAGCACGAGCGTCCCTCGTGCTTCAGTGTGTGTGTGTGTGCGAGGTAACGTTAAATGAAACCGCGCGTCTGCGCCGTTCATTCACACAGACACAAGCAGAACATGCAGGGTTAATATTTAAATAGTCTTTTTGCAGTTTAATATACACAGACACCACATAAGCAGCGCCGCCGATCGCCATGTCTCAGCGCTTTCATGAAGAGGACGCAACGTCACGCCCTTCGTGCATGCGCATCCAGAACCGGGTTTGACCGGGTACTCGGTACCACCAGTACTTGGTACCGTGACGTTTAAAAATTTTAAGTACCGACTTGGTACCGAAGTACCGAATATTTTGACAACACTAATAGTAGGAAAGTATTCGATTTCGGATGCAGCCTAAATTTCTCATCACTGGATGAATCAGAATTTTTGAACGAATCTCTTAAAGGGCCCCTATTATACCCTTTTTTACAAGGTGTAAAACTATTCTCTGATGTCCCAGACTGTGTATGTGAAGTTTTAGCTCGAAATACCCCACATGTAATTTTTTTATAGCAAGTTAAATTTGCGTGTTTTTGCACATCCTCAAAAAGTGGCAGTTTTTGTGTCCCTTTAAATGCAAATGAGCTGCTGCCCTCTGCCCCCTTTCAAGAAGAGGGCGGAGCTTCAAGAGCTCATGCGACAAACAAACAGGACAATTTCATGCACTGAAATGTCAGCGGTGTTCAGTTCAAACCAGAGTCGGACAATAATGCCCACAGAGCCAGAGAATATATGCTGTATGGAGACAGAACAGGTGAATAGTTTAGTTTAATTACGGTAATAACTTATGTTGTCACCTTGCTTTTATCCACTATACAAGCCTGTTGTAGCAGACCTTTAAACTTTACTGATGAGTTTTATGAAGTTTATTGTACATCACACAAAAGATGAAGCGTCTGTTTACACTCCAGAAAATCATTGTAAGAGCTGAATACACAGTACAAGACGTGCATTAAAGTCTTATCCATAAACTCTCTCCCTTTCATTATCAACATACACAGCGAAGTACACAAAACACTCGTTACAACTAACAGTAAACAAATATATACAGACGTTATGCCTTTTCAGGGGGTGCTAAATAAACTGGTAGACTTTATATCCGTAAAACAACTCTGATAAACTGTAATAAAATGAGCACTCTCCCTTTAATTACTGCTGTGACCAGTAACGTTAGGCCTATCACACTGGAGACTGTAAGCTGGATCACGAACATATTTGTACCGATTCATGCTTAAATGACAACTTTTTAGCAAAACCTGTTTTGTATTGCCCCTCGTTCACAAAGCAGACAAACGAATTTAGGTATATGGGGGCGCATTCCCATCAAAAATAAAATGTCAGGTGATGTCAGGAGTACATGAAGACTATTATGTTCACTCTTACATCCAACAACAAAACACCCAAGTTGCTTACGAGACATTGTCTACAGCTGCTCCGGTGTCAAAACAATGGCGGACTGTGTTTAGCTCACTCAGGGCGGGTCTACGCTAAATCTGCAGTGTCAGTCAACCGTCGTGGGAGGGGCTTGTGCAAAAGTACGTCACTTTGCCCTGAATCTGTGAACGGCTTGTTCTGAGACAGTGCTTATGATTTATGGGGATTTTTTTTTTTAAAAGCACTTGGTGTATTTGTATCATAATAGGTTGTTGTGTACACACTGCCAACACATATATATTGGCGCTCAAACACCATGTTAAAGTAATTTTGCATAATAGGTGCCCTTTAAATGAATGATTCAATGATAAATAAAACATTTTAACAGTCACTAACTCGCCACCTACTGGTGTAAGGATGCAATAGATAAACATTTTATTTGAAGCGTTGTTACATTCAAAGGCGATTTACTCTATGTTGATCGCTACCGTAAACATCAGCGTTTATATCCGAACTATAAACTTTTATCCAAGAACTTCTGTGATAATCTGAATTATTGTATAATTTGTGAAGCTGCTTCATACCTATACATGCCAACTGCTCTCTCTGGTTCAGCGGCAGCTTTATATAATTATTATAAAGAGTAATGCTAAATATTTGACATCACTTTAAAAGTAGCGTGCCCAGTCATAAACACTGCTGACTCCACTACTTTTAAAGTCTGCTATTCCATTAATTACCTTTTCTAAATCATTCCTAAACATTAAAGAACGAGAAAACGGAGGCTTTGTAAATGTCAGTGTGTGTTTGGATTGATTTATAGCTTAAGGTGCACTGACAGTGACAGGAAGTCTATGGGGAAATGAACCGTTTGTGTTAGAAAGTTAATGTGACAGTGTTTGCCTGAGGCAGCCTTGCCAGGTACTGCTGCCCTCCACACACCCGTCCTAAATAAACACTATAACATGAGATACTACTACAACAACTAGCCGTCGCATGTGGACAATTCATGATCTTTGTCTACAGTAAAAAGGTCAAAACATCAAATTTCATGATGGTGAAACTAGTTTTTGTTGATTATATTCTAATCCCTTCATCCATATTCATCCAGTAGACCTTGTTGTTCATCAGAAAAACACACAAGCATACACCAACTCATGTGTTAATGCAGACAGCACATCAGTCAAGCTCGGATTATACATAAACAAGATTAATGAACCTGACCACCAGTTCACAACAAATAAAGTATTTATCACAAAGCAATTATGCAGCAAATACAACTTAATTAACCCAAGAGACGTTTCCATAGCAATAAAAGCAATGTGTGAACTTTGAGAGATTTATGACACAGCATTATTATCCTACGCACTATTAAACAAACCCAAAATGCTAAAATAGTTCAGTTTCAATCACTGTATTGCTGATGGTAGCAAAATAACTTTATATCCTTTCATAAGTCAAATTGTCAGAGTAAATGTTTATTATTATTTTATGCATAACAACGGAATAATTCAACATTTTGTTCAATGTAATATTCAGACAAACACTACGAAGCAGAAATCTGTCAGGCTTAGACAGCACCGCTCACTGTTTGCTGATGCTCCTCAGAACCTGCACTCAGGCACAGGAGATCTCAGTGCTGTCAAAATAAAAGCCCCACTTCGGCCCTTTGCCAAGAATTAAAAGGTAGGTAGGGTAGGCAATTAGTTTTATAAGCACTTTTTGTTATATTGGCTTTTACTTTTTATATATTATATATAAAAAAGTACATCTGCTGTGGAAGTGTCAAGACCAAAAAATGATTGTCCAATCATTGCATTCAGTCCGAATGTTGACCTGCCTGTCAACATGTGTTTGTCCATACCTCTGTGCAACGGAGGCTACGCAGAGTTGTAGACACAGACACTTTTTACAGTTCCTCCTGACCCAAAACAACCAGCTTACGCTGCGTTCACGCCACGTCGTAAACATAATTATGAGATGGCAACCAGTGATGTTCTACCTGAAGCTGTTCACTATACAACTAGAGCTCTGCAAGTTGTTTACGTTCATTGTTATTTGCTTTGAGACGAGGTAATTTGTGTGTGACAATTTGCGGACTCTGCTGTACGCGTTCATGTCTTTTGAAGGAGGCATGACTTTGGAGACGCTCTGAAGGGAGGGTGGGATCTTATGCTTTCAAAGCTAACTTGCTATTGCTAGCCTCTCCGAAATTGCCTTTAAAAAAATGGCAAATGACGGCCATTATAGGGGCTTTCGCACTGGGTAGTTCTAGGAACCTAGTTCTAGGAACTAGCCACCAGGTTGGTTCCCCCGAGAAATAATGGTTAGGAACCCTTAGGAACATTTTCCTGGTTGCATTCGCACCGCAAGTAGGAACTCTGAAGTGACGTAAGCTGCGCTTGTTGTTGTGACTTATGTGCCCCACGGCAGACCTTTATTTTGACGGTGCTGAGAACGCCAGCCAGAGGCTGAGCTCACAGCGCTCGCATTCTCCGTGTTCCTTAGTTTATGATCTGTCTAACAGTCCTGTCTAATACGTTATTTGATAGAACTGTTATACATAGAAAGCAGACAGTATGTGAAAAGTTATTAGCGTATGCCGTGTGGTTGATATCCAGTGTTGCTAGCTGAGCAGAAATACATAATCATGTTTCGCTTGGTCCCCTCAAAGTTGTGTTGGATTTTCTCCTTAGCGTAAAAAGGTTAAGAGGCCCATCTATAATGTTTTCCATGTTCCTAGAGTTAGTTTCTGGAGTAAATATATAGGCTATAATCTGTGATTACACACAGATTTATTTTAAATGGCGGGTGCTGGTATTTAGCGTGCGTTCGGCCAATCAGTATACACTAACGTCACGGATAGTTCCTTCCTATAGTGTTGGTTTAGACCCTACTCTGAAGTAGGAGCTAAATTATTTCCTCCAAAAGGAGTTCCTAGTTCCTGCGGTGCGAACTGGCCAAAATCCGGGTACTTCCGCCAATAGTTCTAGGAACTATAAAAAGGTTCCTCTGGTGCAAAAGCCCCTTATATCAGCCTCAACCACAAATTGTTTCAATAACGAGACATTTAAATGAATCACACATTTCCTTTAATTTTTTAAGTGTGATTCAAATAGCTGCACAGAAATGGTAATGTTTTACATTCTGGGCTGTTATTGCATCAACTGTTTTTGGTTGCTTACATGTCAGTCAGATGGTCTGTTCCTGTCTAAGGCCCCGTCCACACTACTGCGTTTTCGTTTAAAAACGGAGACCTTTTGCTACGTTTGCACCCCCCGTCCACACTAAAACGGCAAAAACGGAGACCCAAAACGGAAAAGTTTAGAAACGCTGCCGATCCATTTTTCGTTTTGAATCTCCGGAGGGCGTTTTAGTGTAGACGGGTCAAAACGGAGGACTTTAGAAACGATGACGTAGTAGAGGCTCACGCTCGGCTCTATGATTGGGTGTCATCAGTCATGGCGTATATCTTTGCTAGCAGCTGTTGTACAAGTAAATTCTGCATTTTACAACGCTATAACTGCCTACATGCGCCGGAGTCAAGCTATTATTCGAGCGATCTGTGACAATTCCCGTGTGCAGCGGCGGCGGCGTTGACCGTACATGGAGCATCGGTTTGGGGTTAACCCAGAGCATGGTGGGATAATTTTATCAATGAAGTTGTGTTTACACCGGCACGCGCATGCCCAGTCTTGGTGAATGGTCACGTGATCCGCGTTTTCAGTCGTTTTAATGTGGACGGAGATCAATTCTAAAACGCTGGTGTGGACGGAGATCGTATTCGTTTTAATTATCCGTTTCTAAACTAAAACGCAGTAGTGTGGATGGGGCCTAAAACTCATGTCCCTCTGTAAACACCGTCCCCATTTTCACTGTCCCATCACTGTCTCTTCTGCAGCACTACTCTGAGATCAATTACCATATGCACAGATGCTCGCAATGCTGGCCCAATTTCTCTCATTATAATTCCAGTGCAAATATCCATGTTCAAAGTGACCTTTGATTCAAATCTGGAAAACAAATGGAGCCTGTACAGCAGAGCTCAAGAGAATGTTTTATTCTGACAATCCCAGACACACGCACATCTATAATACAGACACCGCTCAATGTCAGTGGGGACATCAGCCATGGGCGTCTGAAGCTAATATTTCAACCAAATCTCAACGTCACTTTAGCATTTGCTCAAGACAAATGGTGAACAACAAAGACAAATACTGTTTCTCTAAAGAGATCAGATATGATCTTTATTCAAATAACACTGATAGTGATGCACTGATATTTTTGGCAACCAAAAATTTTGGTTTTGGCATAAACAGTTTGGAGGGCCGAATCCTTGAAGTGACATTTAATTAGCACTTCTCCGATGGCACGTTTTGACTGTATTTGCCTCTTCTACACACCACGTAGAGAAGCTACAACAGCAGGGTTTGATGATAAAGACTGCCCGATAGCCCAGGCCAGCGTGAAAGATGCTTGGGACATCTGACAGAATTGTCACTAGCCCAATCATTTGCATGTTTTTAAGTCTTGCTAATTTAAACATTTGAGCAATTTTAAACCATTCAGCCCAAGACGACGAGAAATAATTGTTCTTGCGCTTGAACTGTCAAAATGCCATCTTGACGAGTATCCTCGTAAACAAAGTCAGTACAGTCTTAAGTGAATGTAAACAGTTGAGAAAGAAAATGCATGTGTAACAGTGTATTGGATCTGTGCATTCGCTCTTAAAGTGACAGCAGCCTAATATACCTGTTGCCATCTGTCTCATTCATACGCATTTAGTGAAAAATCCTTAGATTTGAGCCCTGAAAAGGTAAACATACCGTATTTTCCACACTATAAGGCGCACTTAAAAGGTGAACTAAGTAACTTTTTTACCTTAACCGAACAGCTTTGGAGTCATTGTAATGTTTATATTACTGATTTCGTGTTGAATGGTGGTCGTCTCGCACCCCTCTGGTGCCTGTGAGCCGGAAAACCACCCTTGCAACTTTGGGCCGCCGGCCTCAGTGTTAGGAAATATCGTGTGATATCAGGTCTCGCGAGGTAACGAATTTCTTTACGGCAAAAAACAGATCTGATAAAATTCTGATAAAATGAGCATCAAACAGAAATAACCCGGCGCCGTATACATGTGGTGTTCGAGGCGCACATACAATACAGACTGCCGACAGTTAAACAGGGCGCGCGCAGCTCTTAAAGGGGCCATACCTTATTTCCACTCGTTACAGCGTCCATCCTACTGAACAGGTACCGGTGTACAGGGGGAGGGGATCCGGCCGTGAGTGCGAGCCATCTCTGTGTGAGTGCTATTCACGACAGTACAAGTACCCCACAGCGACTCAAGGGGTCGCTGTTTGACAAAAACGGAATTTCTACTTAGTGCTGCTTTAAAAGCCTTTCATTTTCTCAAAAAACGACAGTGCGCCTTAAAATCCGGAGCGCCTTATATATGGATGGTGAACACGTTCACCAAGACGGGGAGACAGCGCCGGGCGACTTACGCCACTATCTGCCAATGGATCGTGGATGCCTGGGCTGATATATCAGTCTCAACTGTGATCCGAGCTTTCACGAAGGCAGGAATAATCTCTTTATTCAGCCAGCTCACATACCCGTATTTACTTCCTGTTTTCGGTCGATTGTCCACAGTAGTCGATTGTCGAGTTCGCGCGCGCGCATGATTAAACCTCCTCCGTGTGTTCAATGAACTATCCATTTGAGCTGATATTCTCAGAGCACCACACAGCACCGTCATCGGCTGACAGTCTGAGTCTCCGCTGTTTCTTAGTTACCAATGATCGCGCGCGCGCACTCGACAATCGCCTACTGTGGACTTCGACCGAAAACAGGAAGAAAATACGGGTATGTGAGCTGGCTGAATAAACATAATTTTTATTCATATCTTTCACATTTACTGCAGTCAGATTCACCATGTTCACTCACATGGCTGTGCACTTGTAATGACACATTAAGGTTGTTAAGAGCAAGCGGCAACATTCTAATCTGAAAAATGAAGCCTACCCGGAAGTGCGAAAAACTGCAATACATCGAAAATCCGCTAGAGGGAGGTCCCAAAAGGGAGCAAATATCCATAGACCGCATGTTAAAATGTCCGTTTTCACAGCATAAATGTATATGTTTACATGTTGGTCCCATGGACTTTTATTGTATTTTTGGATAGGTCCCGGGTGCCTGACAACTGTGAGGGGGGTGAATTTTTTTCTAACTCGGTAGTTTAGATCGTATTTAGATATAAAATGTATGACAAATAAGCGCGTGATTGACAGCTGATAACGGGCTGCGCCGAGTGGAATTCCTGAAATTTGACGTCTCGGCCATGATCTGACACAACACATCATACCACCTCTGTATCCTTTCTGAACATTTGTATTTGAAATATCGTAAGATTTTCCAAGATGGCACCGCCCATACCCCCCATAAACAGCCTCAAAACCGTTCTTCATAAAGTCTATGGGTGACGTCACAGACGCTTTGTCAATATTTTTTACTGTCTATGGTTAAGAGGCTAAAAGCAGGTTTAAAACTTGTCCTGTTTAAGTCAACAGGGTGCGAATTTTAAAAAGAGGATAACACTGTGTAGGCAACACTGGTTTTTGTCGTTGTTATCTGTACTGACAGAAAACAAATTTACCAAAAAATGAGCTCAATGTTAAAATTGACCGGAGTTTTCCTTTAACGTTTGAACAACGTTACCATGGGAGTGAACAGAGTTGTCAGAACGCTTAATAAAGTTTGACTTTATCTGACTGTTTTGTTGACATTCCCTTTAGCACATCTAGTGGATGCATAACACAAACCCAGTCAAACGTTTGACTGCAGTATCTTATGCGCCTTATAATCCGGTGCGCCCTATATATGAAAAATGTTCTAAAATAGGTCATTCATTGAAGGTGCGCCTTATAATCCGGTGCGCCTTATAGTGCGGAAAATACGGTAATAAAATACAGATTTTTCATTTTTAATCAATCTACATTTTGATGAACCAATATCGATTCTTAAATCGATTATTTTGTGCAGAGCTGTGTTATAGTGGATTCGACTGTTTCATAATCCAGAAAGAGATTCTTTCTAATGTACTATGTACAGTACATAGGTGGTCATATGTAGGATATGATGTTGACTGTACAAAGATATTACAGTTTATATTTAAACTTCATCACTCATGTTTTAAACACTGTGTCACTGCATTCTCCGTCTTGATCTCAGTGACCAGCACACAGCAGAACTGCCCTGAAGCCCAACAATTCGGCCACTGAGAATCCCCCTCACACACACACACGCTTCTACTAAAAGGGCCTGAGGGAGTGTGTATGGCAGAACAGAGGCAATTTGAGTCACCTTCCTTCAGAGAGTAAAATTACAGCCACCAGCTTCAGCATTCAAGGATTTCTGCAAGTTTCCTATGTCCTCTAAACTCCACGTCTGTGTTTGTATTTGCTAGCAATATGTAATGGTTAGCAATAGAGTTTAAAATGTAACTGACTAAACCGTTAAAATACTACAACAGAATTTTACACATACATGTCTAAATTGAGATTTGCTTATCACTTTCATTCGTCGTAGATGAAGCTACAATCATATTTGTTAAAATACCTAGAGTATCATATAAATACCATAATGCACTGATGAACCAAATCATTATGACCACTCACAGTTGAAGCGAAAAACAACAAAACAACTTTGTTTCGTCGGGCAACAAAGGCTATCCTGTCTGGTTCAAGGTGTTACCCTGGCCTCCAAATTCCCCAGATCTCAATGTGTTTGAGCATCGGTTGGATGTGCTGAAACAACAAGTCCGATCCACTGCAGTTCCACCTTGCAGGACTTGAAGGGTCTGCTGCTAATGTCTTGGCACCAGATACCACCGGACACCTTCAGAGTCCATGCCTCGGCGGGCTAGCACTGTTTTAGCAGTACGCGGAGGACCAACGGCATATTAGGCAGGTGGTCATAATGTCTTGGCTCATCGGTATGAAAATGGGGTTTTAATCGTTATTAAAATGGGGTGTAGCATGTAAAATCTCAAGAGTAGTTTAGGATCTGTGGGAGTGTGAAAGGACACAAGAGTGTGCATTTCCATTAAGGGTCAAAAAGCTATAAACCAAAAGATCTATAATGTGTACATGGTCTTACAAATGGCAATGATTCAGAACCATGGCATATACACAAGTAATGCGGCATTTACAATAACTGGGTAATAACTAGGTACTAACCCTGAACCTACCGCTAAACCTAACCCATGTAGCTCCCTTATATACTTATAGCCAATACTTTCTTAGGCAAGTACACTGCAAGTGGACGTACTGTAAAATAAAGTGCAACCACAATTCTAATTGGGCAGAGGCTATTTGCACTAAGTGCAAATGGTTAGATGCCATTTATACGTAGTGCAAATAGTGGCAGATAATATTTTATACCCATTTTATAAATAATCATATACACTCATAGTAAAAAACACTGATTGGTTGAGCCGTGTTCAAAGCCATTGTAAATTACTCTACAAACATTCACCTGTGCCCTTCGCTCTGCTTCGTGCCTAATAACAACGCCACTTAGCGGTTCCAAAAACACTGTAAACTACTACGGCGGCTTGGGGCTTATTGCTTTTATTTATATAGATGCTGCCTTACTCCCTGTCCCTAAAGCCCTACCCTACTCCAACCCATAACCCTACCAGATGAACACTATTCCCACTAGTAAATATCCGTTAGGCACATTATTTCCTGTTTTCCCCCCAAAATTCTTCATTTTTGTTATAATTAAATGCCTCTCCGAGCTGATATCCAATGGGAAAAGAGAGAAGAATGAGTTCGTAAAAAGGTTGATTCGAACCCCGGTCAGTCGAGTCAAAAGCTAAGGCTACATCTCCATGCCAGTGCTCCTGTTATGGAAAACAGAAAAGACTAATCCTATATCAAATTCTAAACTACACATATTAAAAATAGTTTTTTGCATTTAGCTTCATGCTGGAGCTATTTTTGAATACAAGAACACATCTCATATAAACGTCCCACATGTCTGGGTTGTTTTGCGCAACCATAATCATGAAGAACAACAAACATTGACAGACTAAAAAATATTGTGATAGCATTGAGTTAAAACATATCCCGATTAAAAATTGTGTCTTTAGATCTGACATAGGTCAGAATGAAAATCAATCATGTAAACATGAAACTGATGACCTTTATGAATTTGATGAGCCTCTCTAGCTGTTAACTCTCTGGGGTCGGCGGTCTCGCCGGCGATACCAGCTCACTTTTTTCCTTATCAGTGCAAAAGAGACTCAAATTACTCTGTAAAAGTGTTGTACATCATTCGATCCTGTTAAGTTTGTATTTTTTTTGTGGAACCTCATAATAAAAACAAAGTGTTGTGCTTTTCGCCTAATAAAGAAAAATAAAACATGATGCGCGTTCTGCGTTCTCTGTCAGTGAAGTCCATTCTGAAACGCGTCCGAAAAATCATCTGTAACTCTGCAAATACTCAGTCAAACAGGTATACAGGCACACAGGCATGAAGCCTGAATTATCTTCTTTTAAATGAAGTAATTTATATAAAAAACAAATTTTCTCATTTTATGTAATCTGTACGAAAAGAGAGAGATGATAGTCGTTCTCGTCTCAGCTCATTAAAGTTAATTTGACCACGCCCACGGAGCGCGCGCTCTATTCAAACACAAATGCTCTGAGGCGATCCACGCCCACATCAGCTGGATAACCCACCGAAAGAGACTCAGATTTACGACGCTGTGAGGAATAATACTATCTTAATAATAATCCTGGAAAAAATTACCTCAGAAGTAGGCTACAGGTAGTTTCATTTGGAGGAGCAACGGATCCAGGCGAGGAAATAGGTACATTCTTTATTTTCAAGTGCTTTGTGCTAATCGCGATATGGAATAGTGTCTGTAAACAAAAAGACTGTTTGAATCGCGTTTTTGTGTGTGAATGAATGAACAGCTTTTACCTAACTATATTCCAATACTGAGATGAGTAAAAATCGACTGAAATATGTTGAAATAAAATATTTTTGTATAAGCAACGTATTAAACTGCAAATTAACATTTATATGTCCTAATCATAAAAACGATATGTTACATATGAAAGACAAGATATCGTTTTTTCTGTAAAATACTGCCACATCAAATAAGCTTGTTTGCTAAGATGTTATTATAGTGTTTGTTCGATTGTAGGCTATATTCAAACTAATTAATCCGCAACTGTGAAATATGTATGATAAAATGTATACTTTAGTATATACAAAGAAAGATTACATTTGAAATATAGTTAAAATTTTAATTGTTGTTGTAATTGTAACCTTTTTATTAAAATAGCAAAAATATATGTAGGCAACATATAAATAAATCTTAGGTAAATCTTAAAAGCTCAATATAAGCCTCCTCTTTAAATTATTTGTATTGTGTTTTATTAGTGACACATTTGGGATATATTCCCAAACTTTCTGTAAAAACAGTATGAGAATTAACTGCACAATTACTAGAAATGTTTACATTTGATATTATACAATTTGCAAGCACAATTTGAAAAATAAATAAATAATTGGAACTGTGAACCAATTTTGTATTATATAGGCATATATATATATTGTCATTGCATTCTTGTGGCTCAGTGACACACCTGAATGAAAGGGTCATTAGTATGCAGCCCCATTATGCGCTCGTTATGCGGGCCCATTGTCTTCTCAGGTGTGAATCACAGCAGGTCACACCCCTGCGCATATTGCCTTTCCAAACAAAAAGTGTAATTTTTAAATTTAAACCAATCTATTGTTTTATGTGAATGATAAGGCAGGATGATTTTCAGATCATTTTGAAGAAAAAACTCTAGGCGACAACATCCATTAGTCAAAAGTCTTGTGGACAGATATTTAGTATGTGTTTTGTGGCCTTATTTCAGAAACTTTAAGTTTTAGTTTTTTCAATAACCACGCATAAACAATATTCTCTCAAAAATACAAAAATGTACATACATGTTGATAACACATTATGGTAGCCCTGTGTGTACTAAATAGAGTGTAATTACACCTTTGCCAGTAATATGTTTATAAGCAACTGAAAAAAGCACAAATGTCAGAGTATGTCAAAACATCTCAAGGACCCCAAAAACACCTTGGACCCCAGAGGGTTAATTAGTAGATGATCAATCACTGACTACGTTTACATGCAGCCAATAACCCGTTCAAAACCGGGATATTAGCAATAACCCGGTCGCGAACGGCCATGTAAACACCGGCAAAAACCCGAATATGCTCATATCCCGGATTTTAAAAACCGGGATATTATACCTGGGGTACCCCTTTTCTAACCCGAATTTTTGGTCATGTAAACGCGCATCGGCATATCCCCATAGTGATGTGTGTTCTGCGCATGTTCTATTCGCAAGGAATCTTGGTCTTTTGAGTAGAGAAACTTCTCGGCGCATACAAAACCCCGCGTGCAGTATACCGGAAGTAAACATGGCGAGACGCAGCACAGCATACTTTTGGAGCGAGGTCAGTAACGTTACCAGCACCAAAGCGCAAACAAAGGCGATCGCTATCTGCCCCGAACTATTCATTATCCGCGTGCTGCTGCTGTTGTTGTTGTCTTTGGATACAGGAAGAAGAATCGGAAATGACGCATATTGCGTCTTAAGGTTGTCCGTACGTCCAGACGCTAACCGCGCGTCGCGTTTACATCGGGATATTGCAATTCCATGTATACAGGAGTAACTCTCTCTGCTCACGCATGTAAACGGGTTATCCCTAATGTTTCAGAAACCCGAATAGTGACCTTAACCCGACCATAACCCGAAATTTGGCTGCATGTAAACGTAGTCAATGTCAGCTCATATTCAAGCTCACCAACATCCATGGCAGTCTCCATGAAGCTCTTCTGCCTTGAGGCAAACTCCGCCAGCAGCTTCTGCTGTCTCTCTCGGGCCCTCTGACGCCTGCAGATGTCAAAACACAAGTTATTTGCATCATTAAGTTTAATTATTAAATATTATCAAGCACTGAAATGTTGACATGATCATAATCAGATTATATTTGATGACATCCGCATTTGACCACCATTTACTCAAGCAGATTTTGAGGATGGGAATATATCATTCTCAGAAGTCATTAAGCCCAATGGAAATCCTCATTAGGGATGCACTGACAGAAATTTCATGATATTATCACATTAACCAAAATGATGGCCATATCATAAAATGTAAACTATTTGTTTGTTAAAATAAATAAATATAATTTTCATGCTATTTGTGATTACGTTACAATGGACAATAGTAAAAATGGGTAAAGGGGGACAAGAAACACGTGTCATGTCTATACATTTGAACATTGTTTTCTATGAGTTTACACACAGCCCACAACCCACCACTCACCGTCTGTCCGCAGCGCCCAGCTACGAATGCAGAGGCTGTTCAAAATTATTTCGGCTATGTCACGACTACTCACATAGTTTTCCATTAAATATTTGTCCCAAATCATAAGTAATGTTCATAATGACATCACCCTAGCCTGGAAGAATGCGTATTAGTGCATTTCTCAGCAAAACGTTTGACTTTCTGTGGCTTGAATAAAGTCTATATGCTTCATATAGAGAACTACAATGAAAAATATATCACTCTTTTCATATGCTGGTTTAAATTTTAAATTTAAGATTTAGATTTCTAAAATTCCCATTCAGTGAAAAAAAAGCCTGTATATTTCTTTCTCAAAAACTGTGTGCTATGTGTTCACATTAGCCCTTTACACACAGCAGTCCCGGTAAATATTACCGCAAAAAAAAACAGAACGACTTTACCGGTAAAAAAAAAAAAAATGCTGTTCACACAAGCAACACGCTGCGATGATGTCATTAACCGGAAGTTTATGCCTTGTTCCTAAAGAAGGCTAGTTATTTTATCATACGTGACAGTATCACACAGCACATATATCGGTAATTTACCGGTTTTACAATAAGTTTTGTTTTAGTTAGTTATTTGATGCTATAAAAATGGGGTGCAACTTTATCATTGTCAGGTGCACTTGCGATTGAGTCCGCGGGAGTGTGTAACTGTTCCTCTAAGTTGTTGACAAATCTCTTCATCCACGCGGACGAGGAGAAGCGCTTTAGTTTCGGTATCACTCCAATTTGAAGACATATGTAAACAGTGCTGAGTGAACGCGTCATCTGCGTCATAATGTTATGAATGGCCCAGAGCCGTTGCTCTTTCAACGGCTTCTGATTGGCCCAAATCACTTCTTACGGCAGCGCGTTCTGACCTGCTACGTGCAAAATACCAGTAATCTTCATTCCGCATTCACACAGCACATATATCGGTAATTTACTGGTAATGTTACAACTTCCCTTACTTGTAAATTACCGGAACCAATTTACCAGTATATTTAAAAAGGTCCTGTTCACACATGATCTGTTACCGGTAATTTGACAGTAAAGACTGTATGTGTGAAAGGGGCTATTGTCTGTCTGTCTGTCCCAAATGTGCCACATACGTCCTGAAAAGTGAAGCCAAAGCATTTCAATCGCCCTCTTGTGCCTGGCTGCAGTATGTCATAAACCTCGCGACAGAAAGATGGTTTCTGTCATTTTAGGTAGTTATCATCAAGCAGACGTATGTTCAACAGTTCGGTTTTACAATAAGTTTTGTTTTAGTTAGTTATTTGATGCTATAAAAATGGGGTGCAACTTCATCATTGTCAGGTGCACTTGCGATTGAGTCCGCGGGAGTGTGTGCGGGACCTTGATACCACGACTCCACCTCAGGATCACCACTGCGCAGACTGGCTCAAAATGACTTAATCAGCCATTACCATTTCTGGGATATGTTGGCTTCATTTTTCTACAATGGAAGTAAGTGGAGATGTGTCATCCAGCTTTTTATTCTATAATCTATGGTCTGTCTCTCCAAAAATTACACAAAATGTGTGAATATATGGAAACCCTAATAGCCTAATCAGTTCAATAAGGCAAATTCAACCAATAGACAGTATAGCACATGAAGACTGAAAAAAATATTGTTTAATGTTATTTTATTTTTATTTTATTATTTTTCTTTATTCATTTTAATAATAATTTCATAATGTTTTTTATGAAGTCAGACAGTACATGTGTGCTGAGCAGAGAGCTGCTTGAGTTATATTTTGCTTAGGGGTACTATGTCTGCAATGCAATGTCACGGGGACAGTTGGCATGTTCTTTGCAGGGAAAGGAATGTTTCCACTGATGCAAATGTACCACTAATGTATACAACAAGGTTAGTTCTTAATATGGAAGTGGATTGTGCCATGTTTAAGCATGACGTGTACATATGATATACGTTCTAATTTTAAGAAGCTCAGAGCAACATGTTTTGTTACCTTACAAGGAAGCTGTAAGACTCTTTGTGATGTATAAAAGCTCAATCTTACTGTACCACCACAGAGAAACATAAGGCATGAGGTGGTGAGAGGAAGGAGGAAACTCAGAGATGATGGGGTGAGAAGATAGACAAATGGGGAACAGTTAAATCTAGAATGAAACTTCCTAACCTGTAGCCTTATTGTTATATGCCTGTTTCTCTCTGTCTGACATGACACACATTTAAATAATAAATCTATTGGCAAAAGTAACTGGTGTAGCTTCCGTGATTCAACAATAATGGGGGAAGCATGATTTTCAAGTCTACATTTGGCGTCACGATCGAACAGGATTGCATCTTCAGGCATTTGTCTCATTCATTTCAGGTAAGACTTTTCCTATTCTAAAATAGTTCTAAGTCTGCCTGATGATTTGAGACATTGACTGAGACTGCTTTAAAAGAACTGTGTTATTTAAAGTACCAGGTGTGTTGCCAAAGAGTATATGTGTCAGACATAAAAATAAAATCAAAAATTAAGAAAATGGAATTAAATTCATTCAATTTAATTTGGCTTATTTGAGTTTCTCCGAAAAGTAGACCTCTAAAGTATTTGAACAATTCTGGGGTAAAACAGTGGATCTTTTTTAGAAAGAAGACCATATAGAATTAGCTGTAAGGCGATTTAGCAATTAGCTTGTAAGGTGGTTGGAATATGGCGAGATTGCGATAAAGGGCAGATCTCTAAAATATATCCAATACACGAAGAATCGTTTCAGAAGAAGACGAGGATAGTGTGACAAGCAGTTATTTATAGCGGTTTAAAGTGGCGGAATAGATCCTAAAACTTAAATACGCAGAGGATTGAACTCTTAGAAGAAGGGTATCAATGAAAAAAAAAAAAGAGCTAGGATCGCGGGCATTCTGATTTTGACCGCAGAGCTGTTCGGGTATTTGAGGAGGATACTGATCTGAGTAAGCTTAAAGAAGGAAGAAAAGGAAAAATTATCTGAGATAAACTAGGGAAAAAGAAAGAAAAAGAAACAGATCTGAGTTAAACTAAACTAAAAGAAAAAAAAGAAAAAAGACAACTGAGTGAGAAGGGAGAGTGAGAGGGGAGATTGGAGCAGCCCCTTCCTTTGGAATCTATACCCTCCTCTAGACACACACAGACACACAGAGATATAAATAGCCTGTTGCTTCTCCAGTATACATAGAGAGTGGTAAAATGACCGGAAGTAATGAATAGCAAAACATTATCTTCGGGTATTTGAAGAGAAAAACAATCTAAGCTTTTGAATAGAAATGTCTGGTGTTAATGTGGGTTTAAAAGTAATCATTGTTTAATGTTACAAAATTTAAGTTTTGTCTAAAAAGAACAAGAGATAAAAAATAAGATCATAAGATTGAAGTTAAGGAATTACTTTTAGGAAAGATCTATGATAATAGTTGTATAGTTAATTGACAAGTACAAGCTGGTGAAAATTATAGATAATCACTCCAAAAGAATGAGAGTTGGGAAAATATATAAGGAAAATTATAAATATATATAAAGATGTTTATTTGAAAAACAGGTAATTTCTGACTAAGTCAGAGTAAAAGTGAGTAGAATGAATTCATAAAGTTATGAAAATGCAGAATTACTCTGAGACATTCTTGACTTTCTCTCAGAGTTCTTTCTCTCATTCAAAGTCAGTTAGAATCTGCTATTTTAGCCTGTGTCATAAGTCAAGAGCTATTTATAGTAAAGCACAGTGTCTCAGTTGGAGATTATAGACACAGAGATTTTAAAATTCAATTGGGAGTAAAATGTTTCTAGAAATGAGAATCTACCTTGAATGATAGAAGTGAACATTTTTTATTTGTTCATCCCATGACCAGTAACTTCTTTGTCTCATCTTTGTCTTCACCATGAACAGGGCTGATGGTTCGGTTATTGATGTAACAGAACATGACACTGAATGAACGGGTGTAATAACTAAATTCACTAAGTATAACTCAGCATTGCTATGTTGATGTTTTAAAGATGTCTAATGGATTTTAGTGATGAAATACTGTCATTAATTTGTCTCCATGTGTTTACACTATTAGGCATTCCGAATGGCTCTGATGGTTCTTGAATGCACTTTCCTGAGTTCCAGAAAATACCTGTTAAATTTCTTAAAGAGCGGTTACAGTGTGCATGAGGTGATTTCTCAAAGACGGGTACGATTCTCTAATGGCCAACAGAGGACAACCTAAGGCAGAGGGTCACCGCCACTGGCCACCTACCCTGAAGGGAGGTGTTTATGTGAGATGGGTATGGTTGAGCAGATGTTTGTTAGGCCAACAGCATCATTGAGGGTTACAATAGTCTGCCCGTGGAAAATGTGAGCTCTCCATGCCTGATCACCAGAAACCGCATTCCTTGGATGACTTGTATTTCATTGTGACAAGTGTCCTTTACTTGATATAAATATGTCAGAGGACAGCACCCTGAGTAGGGGAGATTATTTACAAAGAGCTGATGGGAATGAGTTTTCAAGAACTAGCTGAGACCATGAGGGAGATTGTCGTTAACTTTATAGAGAACATAAATATTATTAATTAATTTTTGGTGTTAGTTGCTTTATGGACAACATTGTTTTAAAGTTTTAGATCCTGAATCTATAATGGTTGAATCTGTGAATTTAAATGTCTACCATGGTTTTCATTTTTGCAGATTTAGACATGCTATTGATAATTCCAAGACATGGTGGTGTTTAAAGATGAAGACTTTGTTTTTGCCAAATCAAAAGAAGTCTGGATAACAGAGGATGAATGAATTAATTATATAAATTAAAGATAACTTTAGAAATGTTCCTTTGATAACAAATGGATAGAACCGAGAATGGGATATACGGAGTGAAATAGGAGATTTTACACATTCTACACTACGAAACACAACTTCACAAACAATGAACATCCGTTTACTGATTTTCAACCCCAAGGGATAGGATCCTTTAACATCAACGTTTGTTTTAATTTATTGTTTTAGCACGGAACTGAAGGAGTTAATTAATTAACGAGTTCAGGCACGGGCAGAAGACTTATTAGTTTTTCTTTTCTTAGATGATTGGGGTTCATTTTAAATACATACACATAGATATTAAAATACACATAGTATACGGGGACATAACATGGGTTGGGGTTTTGTTTTTTTTGTTTTGTTTTGTTTTCTGTTTCTATTCTTCTGTTCTTTCTGTCTATTTTCTTTTTCGGCTTTTCCTTTTCCTCACTATCACTTTATTAGGTGGCCACTGGTGGAGTGACGGTGTGGAACTGACTGTCGTAGTTCCAGTGGAGGGACTGAAGACTGAAAAAAATATTGTTTAATGTTATTTTATTTTTATTTTATTATTTTTCTTTATTCATTTTAATAATAATTTCATAATGTTTTTTATGAAGTCAGACAGTACATGTGTGCTGAGCAGAGAGCTGCTTGAGTTATATTTTGCTTAGGGGTACTATGTCTGCAATGCAATGTCACGGGGACAGTTGGCATGTTCTTTGCAGGGAAAGGAATGTTTCCACTGATGCAAATGTACCACTAATGTATACAACAAGGTTAGTTCTTAATATGGAAGTGGATTGTGCCATGTTTAAGCATGACGTGTACATATGATATACGTTCTAATTTTAAGAAGCTCAGAGCAACATGTTTTGTTACCTTACAAGGAAGCTGTAAGACTCTTTGTGATGTATAAAAGCTCAATCTTACTGTACCACCACAGAGAAACATAAGGCATGAGGTGGTGAGAGGAAGGAGGAAACTCAGAGATGATGGGGTGAGAAGATAGACAAATGGGGAACAGTTAAATCTAGAATGAAACTTCCTAACCTGTAGCCTTATTGTTATATGCCTGTTTCTCTCTGTCTGACATGACACACATTTAAATAATAAATCTATTGGCAAAAGTAACTGGTGTAGCTTCCGTGATTCAACAATAATGGGGGAAGCATGATTTTCAAGTCTACAGCACAAAACTTATAAATATCTGGCAAACTCGATCAGGTGAAAACGATACGAGGTTTATTACTCGTTCCTTCGACATTACAGAGCATTGAAGAATTAAAGATAGACTTCATAAAAGCTGCTGAATGCGAGATAACACCACATTTCTCAAATCAGACATTGATTCACTATGTAAACATAATTAATTCTAACGCTCTGAGAAAGTATGAAAAATATCAAAACAATTTGGGTCCAATAAAACCTTGACGTCATTCAGAGCAGCACCATGACAGAGTTAGGTGTGAGGGATACTTACTTCAATGGCGTCCTCTGTAAAAAGCTCAAATTTTTTGTCTACTGAAATTCTTCTAAAGATATTTTTGCAATGTTTCGCCAGCAGAACAATCCAAAAACACTTTAAATAACAGAACAAAACCCACTGAAGAGATGTACGTCTATCCCTCACAGCCTCACTTTCATTCCCACTAAAAACAAAGATGGAGCTGCTGTGAATAAGGTCTAATCAAATGGAATATGACACCTTTGACAGGGAACACACACCTCTCTTCCTTGTCCATACTCTTCTTGTCTCCAGGACTGTTCTTCTTGGGTGGTACGGGTGGACACACCTTTCCACAGATTTCCTGTAGGCATCTCTTGCTGTGCCGGCTACGCGCGGCAGCTTTGGCTAAGATTCTTTCGATGGCTGTTAACCCATCTCCGTGTGCGTGATTGGCCGGATCCACCTCGGCCAACCAGCTCAGAGACAGAGAGTTCTGCTTGGCAGACAGTTTCTGGTGCAGTTTGACCAGGAGCGACAGCATGCTCTCCCGGATCTCCAGGATCTCGGTCACCAGCTGCGGGGGTGATCCGGGCGGGAGCCACCGGGAGGACGAGGACTTGGGTCGCACCGCCTGACTGGCCTCGTGGTTGCTGCGGTTAATGATCTCCTGGAACTTCCTCCTGCGCTCCGCCACGAGACTGAACACTTGAGCTTCACGCAGGTTCTGAGGAGAAACCACAGACAGAATAAACTGGTAGAATGACAAATACACATATAGCTGCAAGGAACAATTATGAGGCCACACACACCAATGTCACACTCATGGTTGGGTTGAGAAGATTTGTTTGGTCGTAGTCATTCAGAGTAAGTAGTTCACATGCTATTAAAGCAATATTGAGGGTGAGGCAGTGTGTTAAATCATTGTAATCTGCTTTTATAACACAGCTTTAAGTTCAACATGATTTACAATATTTATTTGTTTATTAATTAGTAAACATTTACTAATGCTAATAAACAGAAGTAATAGTAATAACTAGTTGATGTTTGAAGTGGTTTAAAAAGCTTGAAGTCTGCTTGAAGTACCGGTGTTACACAGTGTTCAGTCGCACACCATTTACATCACTTGCCCACCACCGTCGTTTTGATTTTTTATAGTAATACAAATCTATTAGTTCAGTTAGATAACAGACACTACAATTAAAAACTGAATGTGTCTGCTCAGTTCACGGGACGGGAGTCACGAGCTGACTGACAAGACGATGGCGGAAGATTTGGTTTCAAATCTAAATGTAAATGCGCCTATTTGGCAAATGGCAATATTTTGGATTTAAACGCAATGCTAATAGGGAACCTGCAAACATTAATGAGGCAATCTGTAAACTTTGCCTGATGAAGGTGGCAGGAGGTAACACTTCTAATTGACACACACACACCATGTATGTCAATAAAAGTTCTGTTTAAAAGTGCATTGCGCAACTTTTCATGTTAAAAATACCTGTTTTTCTATCCTATACATGCTTAAAGAACTGCCTGATGGGCTGAATGAGCCCTTCTCTGCGCACTGAGATTGCCTCTATAATCCTGTACAGTAAAATATATAAGAGGGATTCGGGCTCGAATTTGAGACTGGGCGTGACGTCATGCGCATTCACGCTCACCAGGCTATGTCTCGCAGGTTTGTGTATTCGCCGGCGCCGCCATTCTCCGCATCAGTGAAGACAACTCGTGCGTCAAAGGTAAAAGATGGATTCAAAGAGACCGGCTTGTAGTCCATTCCAAACCCCAACGCAAACTCCACGTAAAGTAAAGAAAAGAAAAATTTTGTCTAGTGCCACCAAAAGGTCCAAATTGGAGTCAGACAGGCGTCGGAGTAAGACGAGAGTCAACCTCGGGAAGGCATTCAACAAATGGAGAGATCTCCGGTCTGCTCTTGGTCTCAAACGGGATCCTCAGTTGGCTTTTTTCTTGATAAAACGGTAAGATATAGCCCAGTCTCTAATGTTTGATACGGCCAATCTATGTATGACAACAAATGACGATGCGTAAAATGTGTAATGCTTTAGCGTAAGCTATCAGAATTGGTTTTACTACCATTGTTAGTGAACAGTTTCATAAACTAGGAATTGTGTTCGGAAGAATAGTACAACATGAAACATAAAACATATCCAATAAAAGATGCGTGTGGTCCATGAGCGTGCACAACTCTGGTTGCAGTTTCGCTTGTCGCCAGAGGGGGCATAGTTCTGCAAAAACTCAGAGACTTGCGTTTTGCACCTTTAACATGAGCGGGTTTTTTCATTGTACTGTTTTGTTGTTGTGTTTTTCATTAGGATAAATAATGAACCCACAATTCAGGCAATTGCTGCCCCTGAATTGCCGCTAATTCGACTTACAACAGTCCCATTCAGCAAATCCATGTCTTGAAATTTGTATGCAGCTCAAATGAGGATTTGGGATTTCTGAACCAGTAAGCAGCCCCACAGAAAGAAAATCTGAAATGACCTAAACAGATTTTCTATATATAACATGTATATTCATTTATATTTAAATATAATCACTAATAATTTAGTCTTAAAAATGATTTAAAGGCTGAAATGTGAGCTTTATCACAAAATTATTTTTTAACTGTAAACTTGTTTAAATCACCATTTACAGTCATTTTACAGTTTAAGATATTAGAATTACTATAGAGTTAGACAGTCCCACTTTTTATTTGTGCAGGTCTTAAAAGCCTTCATTTTGTTTTAAAAACACTGAAATAGACCGGCGTTACTATTTTTTAAAATATATTCATGACATTTCTGACACACGACTGGCAGAACATATTCTGGAACGACAATAATAAAGGACAATTCCTTCACACATATGAACAACTAACCCTTACTGAACGTGTCAGTTGTCCATAGTGTTTAATTAGCATGCTAATCTCACTGAAGCGAATGAATATTTAATAATGAGCACTGAACCACTGACCGCTGTGCTCAAGACTCATTACACCGCCATACATCACTGGAAACACATGCAGTTAATGAAAACTTCCTCTCATCTCAGAGCTCGTTTGAAACATGAATGAAATCACACACTATGAACACAACGTCACAAAAGAGAAACAAACCAAGCAAGGAGGAAACTGGACAGATCAAAACACAAAAGACAAAAAAACAACCGAAAACCCCCAAAATAAACTAAACAAAAATACAAATCACAGAAAACAAAGATACCAGTGCTCTATTTCCTGTGCACTTATTTACAGTATAATTGGGCCAATGGCATGATGCTTGGTATTTGTATCTGGATCTGTTAATTCATCTATAAAATGTGCATTTTTCTTTTTCTGAGAACCGATAGCTTGAATAAACCTCTTCTAGGATAAACATTTTCAAATGTTACATAAAAATGACTTAACTTTTTTCTCTTATCCACATCTCACACACACGTATATATTGGTTTAGTTTTTTTACATAAATGATTAAATGTCATGAATGTAAAATTAATTGTAATCGAATGAAAAATAGGGGTTACCTTGAAAATATTGTTACTGTTACCAGTTTTAACCACTTTTTTTTTAAATGTAAGAAAATGACACTGCATTTCTAAAAATTTGCACATCCATTTTAAGCTATACGTTTTTTTCCTGTTTTCATCATCTCAGATATCCTTATTTGTCAAAGACCAATTGTCATTACCCCTCCCAAAAATTAGTGTAACAAGAAAACGAGCAGCAGGTCTTTGAATATTGCAAAAGAATGTCTGCAAAACAAACAAAAAAAAGTGCAGTGCTTCTATTTCAGACCATTCCATACTTGGTTATTGAAAACAGAACTCTTGAAATCATTCCACATCACTTATAAAATCATTCCCACATCCCTCTACCTCTCTCCAATTTCCTGTCAGCCGTCTGGAACTCTGAGGATGGAGAGTGATGTCATCAAAACAACAGGATATAGAAATCAACTTTTACACCCCCCCCTCCCCTCTCCTCCCTCTTGTCTGCGGTGACCCGGTCTACAAACCATTTTTCCACAATATTTCAGACATAACAGTAATAGGGCCCTATCATACACCCTGCGCAATGCAGCGCCAGGCGCGACGCAAGTGTTCTTTGCTAGTTTCAGCCCGACGCAATTATCATTTCACGTCCTGCGTCACGTTGTTTAAATAGGGCTGCTGGTCTGAAAACGAGGTGTGTTCAGGCGCATTGTTGGCGCGTTGCTAACTGAAATAGTCTGAGCCATTGACCAACTGAAACCTGGTCAATGGCGCAATATTTTTGTTATTTAAAGAGTGCGTTAGTAATGTGCGCCTATAGGCGGGTCCACAACGCGCGTACACTTTGTCCTTGAGCTTTACCCTCGCGCACGAGCAGATCCGTTTCCTCCTTGGAGAAGTGTTCGGTTTTTCCGCATGCAACTTCCGTCATGTAAATAGCGAACCCGCCATGGCGCGAGCGCAACTGGCTTTTAAAGGGAATGGGAGAAGAGACTCTGATTGGTTTATTGCACGTTGCGCCCAAAACACACCCACTACTCATTAAGAGAATAGGGACAACACTTTTAGACCATGCACCGGGCGCGCAGACCATTTTCCCCGTCCTTAAAGGTGAACTAAGTAACTTTTTTACCTTAACCGAACAGCTTTGGGGTCATTGTAATGTTTATATTACTGATTTCGTGTTGAATGGTGGTCGTCTCGCACCCCCCTGGTGCCTGTGAGCCGCAAATCCACCCTTGCAACTTTGGGCCGGCGGGCCGTCTGATATCAGGTCTCGCGAAGTAACGAATTGCTTTACGGCAAAAAACAGATCTGATAAAATTCTGATAAAATGAGCATCAAACTGAAATAACCCGGCGCCGTATACATGTGGTAGGGCGCGCGCAGCTCTTAAAGGGGCCATACCTTATTTCCACTCGTTACAGCGTCCATCCTACTGAACAGGTACCGGTGTACAGGGGGAGGGGATCCGGCCTTGAGTGTGAGCCATCTCTGCGTGAGTGCTATTCACGACAGTACAAGTTCTCCACAGCGACTCTAGGGGTCGCTGTTTGACAAAAACGGAATTCCTACTTAGTGCTGCTTTAAACTAGCAAAAGTGGATTCGGACACGACCTAAGCGCACTCGCACCGATCGCTTTAGATCATGCGTTTAGATCGGTAAAACAGGGCCCAAGAACTCAGAGGAGCATCTGGCTCACCTGTCCGAAGGCGGCGCTCTCAGAGCTGGTGCTGGGTGGAGTTTCTCTCTCTCTCTCCCGCTCTCTCTTTCTCTCCACCTCAGGAGCCGTCTCTGGCACTCGAACCCGAACAAAGTTGATGACGTGATGGAGGTTAGACAGCAGGTTGGTGCCCGGGAACCAGCTGTCATGGCAGTGCTCCTCGATACAGGGCTCCTGAAACAAGAGTGAGGAAAAAAACACCTCATCAAGGAGGAAAACACAATAGCCTGGAATACGAGAATTTGTGCTTTTAGCTGCCAGCCTGCTCACACATAATCTAGTCAGAAAGAGATCTGTTCAAAGACTGGACTAACCGTGATTGAGTTAGTCAAACGCTAATAGAGTGATAACAGACTGCTGGCTGGTAAATGAGTCGAGTGTGTTAGGACACTACTTTGTTTCCGGGTCGACTAAAACCCATGTAAAAACATTCTGATAAAAATTGCGAATGCGATTTAAAATGCAATAAAAACTAAATCCAGGTTTGCAGGGGTGCACAATTTGTTCAAATTATATTATTATATATCAATATGGCTACATAATAATAATAATAGTAAAACTACAGTTGTAAGGTAGCCTAACAATTTAAGTGATATAATTTATTACTAATATATATATATTTTTAATTTTCAAACATTAAACCAAGAATGTTTTACACCGTGTCTTAACCATGAGATGCTACGTGATAAGTTATCTTTAACATGTTAATCAGTTTTTTTTCTAACCAGCCACGACGGCAATATGTGACGATTCTTTTTTTCTTTTTTTTTTTTTAATGAGCGACATCGTTGTCAGACAGTCAGAATGACAGTTCTTGCGCGAACATTAGGACAAATAATGTAGTATTTTTTACAACTAATTTATCAATTTAATATCTTGATTCATTTAATTTATAATTCACTTTTTAGCCGTCATAATCTGCCATACCCAATTGACGAAACGTGTATGTGTTTTTTTGTCTACACAGAAGAAAGAGCTGTACGGTTTGTGTAAAGCCATTCGCTAGTGGTTGCTTGATGAGGAAGGGATGAAATGTAGATGCAATAAACGCTTTAAGAATCCGTACAACTGTAGCAGTGGAAGAATCTGTCTACTAATTATTCTGTTGCGTGAAACTGAGGAATAAATGATGACGGCGCGGTTTGATCTTTAGTTGCAATCAGCGGAAAGGGGCGTTTCATTTCCACCCATATGTAGAGAAGGAACATTCAAGCCGTTTATAAATTTTCTAACCCTTAACATAATGGAAAAAAAAAAAAAGCTGAAATTTTTTTTTGGGAGGGGGAACGAAAATTTTGAAAATGCATCCAATATTAAATATATATATATAAAAAATCTAATTAAATAAAAAACCTAATGGACAAATGATACACCGATGCGAACCGTGCCCTATTGTGAACTAAACTGCGAGTGTTAAAGCACCCTTATTTAGATGGAAAACTGATTCTTTAGATGGGAAGCTTCTCTTTTATTGAGCTGCTCAAGTGTAAGCCCTAGTGAGAAAAAATATATACTAAACTGTATTGAAAAGACATTCATTTCTTTTGCATATTTATACATTTAATACATTTACATATTTATGAACTTCACCAAAATTACAATTGCAGGGTATTTTTATTAACTAAACTGGTCTCCTTAAAGTCTGCTAAATTGTAACAACTAATTTTGTACTAAATGTACTTTAAAGGCACAATATGTACGATTTTTTCGCCACAAGAGGGCGCGGTTTCCAACAGTAACAAAGGCGTAGGTTGATGACGCAGTGATGAGCTGAATGATGGGACTTGCTGTCAAACTGATGGATCTAATAATGTTTATGGATGAGTGCAAACATTCATGTTTTTTAAGTGGTATGAAGCAGGTCGCGATTGCTAAAGAGACAGATATCACACGCGAGTCCCGCGGATATAAAGGAATAAGGACATTTAATTCTACCAAACTAACCGCAAGTGCTGGATTACTCACACAGGTCAGTTTATTAGACGAATTAAACGTGTGAGGTAACGCAGCGCTGCTTCACTTGGTGTAACGTTACACTATCACACTAAACAGCATTTAAATGTGTGTTGAAAGTTATAATGTTATACTACGTGTTAATTCGTTTGCTATACGAAAACTAGCAGTAAGCTAGATCAACATTAGAATAACATACTGACCATATTCTAACATTTCATCATGTTGAGCTAACGTTATATAACATTGATGTGTCTTATGTACATTTGTTCACCTGTCTAATAAAGCTGTCAAGTCGTGACTCGTGAAGCTCTGTCAAGTCCAAGTTAGTCGCGGACGTGGAGCTCTCGGCATCTCAAAACGCCACGCTGATATTGATCCTCATTTTAGTTCTCCTTGTTTGTCCCAAAGTCTGCTTGCCATGGTCTATGTTTGAAAGAAACAAGAACTGCGTGCCGCTAAACGTTACGCACTACGTCCACGTCTGTCGCCATGGTTACGTCATGGCTATGGCAGTATGAACTGAAACCGAGGATAGCGCGGATATTGCGTCTCTGACAGGCGATATTTTTTTCCGGGACGGCCACTTATTTAAAATGGGAATTTTTCTGAAATAAAAAATCTTTGGAGACTTTTGGGATATTGTAAGTACACAACTCCAGGAAATATATCACACTGTGCAAGTGATTTTGGGATATTTTATTAAAAAATTCTTACATATTGTTCCTTTAATTTTGCAGAAACAGTGCTGAGGTTCAACTAAAGATATACTTAAATAAACTTGATTGTGCTAAAGTGGAACTATTGCAAGTATACTTTAGGTACACTTTAAAAATCTTGCATTTAAAGACTAATAGGTAACACTTTATTTTAAGGTGCTTGTAATAAGCAGTAATTAACAGTTAATAAGACACTTATAAGACCTTATAAGATGCATATAAGATGCATATAAGCATTAACTAATGATAATAAATAAATTAAATTAAATAATCAATTTCTCAAGTATCAATACATTGCACTTTTAGAACAGCCGAACAAACATAAATGGTAACACAAAGTCCCAGTCCCTTAAAAATTGACCTTCCCAAGAGGGAGTAGTTTCCCTGATCTCTTCAGGGCCTGGACCTTTAATTAACCCTTATATGAAGTAGTTAATGCTTATATGCATCTTATATGCATCTTATAAGGTCTTATAAGTGTCTTATTAACTGTTAATTACTGCTTATTACAAGCATCTTAAAATAAAGTGTTACCGACTAATATTATTAAGAGATCATACAATCATTATTAATAATGATTTTAAAACACATTTCAGGCTTAATATTAAGAAATGTGCATTGTGCAATAAAAAAGTACTCCAAATAAAGTTTAATTATAATTTAATATCAGTAAGTCTTAAGTGATATGTCAATAAATATGTTAATCTATTTGAAGTATACTTAGTATGAAATAAATGTTTGGTCTTTTTTTTTTTTTTTTTTTTACTAGAGAGAACACAGTGAACCACATCAGTGTTTGGCCATGCTATCTGATTCTGAGACAGGACCAGTCTCTTATTTACGAAATGCTTACCTCCTCCACTTTGTCATCCTGGACCTGATTATCAAGTCCGAGTTCTATCAGGTACAGCACCATACACAACACATGTTCAGACATGTTCTGATGATCCATCCAGATCTAAACAAACAGAAAAACAATTATCACAGATAACAATGGGAAACCACTCATTTAATTCTAGTGAATGACCAGCCATCTACATATAAAATGATGGCAAGCGGTAAAGTCAGTCATTAACTTAAGTTCAAGGATCTTGTAAAATTAACCACACACATAACTGCCAGCGCTTTTTCCTCAGTGATAAGTTTCACCTTATAAAGCAGTGTAAAGATGACGATATGCAGAGTTTTGCAGTGCAGCAGGCGCACCAGTCCTCTATAGCAGGGGTGCAGGGGGGTCCTCTCCTTATAGGGCGGCCAGGGGTTCCCCGTATTAATGCCTGACTGTTTCAAACTACAAAAGAAAAAAATAATACTTATTGGATATTCATTAAATGATGCAATTTGCTTCAGCAAGCATGTTTCCATACTAATTGTAAAGAAATAAAAACTCTCTTCGGAGTATTTTTCAGTGTAATCCCGAACAACAACATTAAAACACCCAAAAAATGACAATTCTGTCATCATTTACTCACTCGCATGTGATTCTAAACCCCACATCCCTTTCTTTTTACCATGGAACACAAAAGGAGATAGCAGATTGTTCGAGCTGATGTTAATGAATGCGGAATAGGGCTGGCGATCTCCAAAATGACAAAAAGTAGAAATCAAGAAATCATAAAATACAATAGCTTAAGTGAGGAACTGATCCAAATTTAAAAAGTTATTAATATTCTGAAAATATTTTCAGATTTTAGACAAGTGACACCAACAACATTTAGCACTGATGTCATAGCCTCTACCTGTCCACCTCCACGGTAGCTTCTAAATTGTGCTTTTTTGACAATGGTTCTTGTAAAAATCATGTTTTTTTTATTTTATTTTTATTTTGGAGTTAAACAGACCAACAAGTCTACATTCACTTTTCATTACATGAAAAAGAGTGGCCAGTACATTATCAACATTCATGTTGGGGTTCAAACTCAAGTTCACTCAAAAATGAAAATTATCACATGATTTACTCACCCTCAAGCCATCCTAGGTGTATATGACTTTAATATTTCAGCCAAACACAATCATAGGAATATTAAAAAAATATCCTGGCTCTTCCAAGCTTTATAATGGCAGTGAATGGTACCTTAGATTTTGAAGCCCAAAAAAGCGCATCCATCCATCATAAAAGTAATCCGTACGGCTCCCCCTGTGGGTTAATAAAGGCCTTCTGAAGCGAAGCCATGCGTTTTTGTAAGAAAAATATTCATAACTTCATAAACTATAATCACTGGCTTCCGGCAACAGCCGTATGCGAGTCTAGTTCCGGCGGGAGAGTGACCTCTGACCCGACGAATATAACCCATGACATGCAAACCGCTGTGCTTACATCAATTCAAATAAAAAAACATAAATTGCATACACCAAATTTGACATTTAGAGTTAAAGCCACAGCGGACATGAACACAGCTGATAAAATGCAAGCAAAGTGTGTTTGAGAAATCCTCTCGCTTTGCCAGACTTGAACTCAGCTGCTCTGCTTTAAAGACATCACTGACTGCATTTGTGCCGAAAGGAACATGGGATATAAAACATT
Source organism: Rhinichthys klamathensis goyatoka (assembly GCF_029890125.1). Lineage (NCBI taxonomy): Eukaryota > Metazoa > Chordata > Actinopteri > Cypriniformes > Leuciscidae > Rhinichthys > Rhinichthys klamathensis. The sequence continues at coordinate 147,894 of NW_026606798.1, read as the reverse complement.
TTGTCCTCTTGACAGGTGATCCATCATCCAGCGGCCGGACACAAGAAATTTAAGCAACATATTCACAAACTGCCACGGCCAATGCCACATCCAGTGCGTTCCGCTGAAAACCACTTACACGTCGCCTCTGATTAAAACGTTCCCTGCTTTCATGTTGATCTTGCAGCCACTGCAAAACTATCATTTAACCATGCCACTGAATTCATAGAGAACAGAAAACGCTTTTAAAGTCAGCATGATATCAAAAATGACTTTTTGGCTGACATCACTTAGGCCGTGCAGGCTATTGGAGAATGTTAAAGGGATACTCCACTTTTTTTGGAAAAAGGCTCATTTTACAACTCCCCCAGAGTTAAACTGTTGAGTTTTACCATTTTTGAATCCATTCAGCCGATCTCCGGTTCTGGCGTTACCACTTTTAGCATAGCTTAGCATACATCATTGAAGTGGACAAGACCATTAGCATTTCTCATAATAAAAATGACCAAAGAGTTTCGATATTTTTCCTATTTAAAACTTGACTCTTCTGTAGTTACATCGTGCACTAAGACCGACGGAAAATGTAAAGTTGCGATTTTCTAGGCTGATATGGCTAGGAACTATACTCTCATTCCTGCGTAATAATCAAGAAACTTTACTGCCGTACCATGAGAGCAGCAGGCGTAATGATATGACGCAGCGCCTGAAAATAGTTCCGTTGTGTTGACGGAAGGTGGCCTATTTTCAGGCGCTGCGTCATATCATTACGCCTGCTGCTCTCATGGTACGGCAGTGAAGTTTCTTGATTATTACGCAGGAATGAGAGTATAGTTCCTAGCCATATCAGCCTAGAAAATCGCAACTTTACATTTTCCGTCGGTCTTAGTGCACGATGTAACTACAGAAGAGTCAAGTTTTAAATAGGAAAAATATCGAAACTCTTTGGTCATTTTTTTATGAGAAATGCTAATGGTCTTGTCCACTTCAATGATGTATGCTAAGCTATGCTAAAAGTGGTAACGCCAGAACCGGAGATCGGCTGAATGGATTCAAAAACGGTAAAACTTAACAGTTTAACTCTGGGGGAGTTGTAAAATGAGCCTATATCCAAAAAAAGTGGAGTACCCCTTTAATGCCCACGTTTCATGATGCAATCAATTCATGATGGATAAGATCCCAGTTTGAACACTGAAATTCATGGTTAATCACTAAAAACTAACATATTCCAGAAGTAAAATTACTCTTGATTACAGTTTCATGTTCATTAAAAATAATAAAAAATCAGCTTGCCTGCAGCAAAATCTAAACGTAAATAAATGTAAATAAATACAGGATGAAACATTTTATTATACAGTAACACTGCTCAGATTTAAAAAAAACAAAAAAAAAACAGGGATCACGATTGTCCTACGATCCAAACTAAATAGCATGTTATAAAAAAAAAAAAAAAAAAAACTAATTTCAATTACTTTTTAAAAATCAGTTTAAATGAATGATTCAATGACTCCCTCAAAGATTTCACTAGATTCATTACTTGATGAATCAGTGTGTTTTGATTCAATGACAAACACATTATTAACAGTCTGGTGTCGCCACCTACTGGTGTAACGATGTAATAGATACAATCTTTATTTGAAGCGTCAAGTTACTTTCAAAAGGTGATTTACTTTGGCCTCGTTTACACTGTCAGTGAAATGTGACCCAATTCCGATTTTTTACTCGTATGCGACACCGATCGGATGTGTTCTATGACAGTATAAACAGAAAAAAAACGCATGCATTCGGATATTTCGAGATCGGTTTCAGGCCTCGTTCATATGTGGAAATAAATCAGATATAAATCAAATATGTGCCAATGCGACTCATGTAAACAGGCAGATCGGATTTTCCGAGGCATTAGGCTGCGTCTCCACGGTTTAATGACGAGAGAAACCCCGACGCGCATCTGCGGATGGACGGATGACCCGACGAAACATTGTGTCGTCATAGGAGAGGAATGTGGACACACGTTGACACAAGATATCAAACGTTGGCTTGCTCATCCTAAAATTTCGGACCCACTGCGCCTCGTTAAAGCCCGCCACAATCTCATGAAAGTGCGTATATTACACTTTTTTTTTTTTTACGTGCCATTTGCTTTTTATCCAAACTGTTCACTTTTATCCCAGTACTTCTGTGATAATCTGAATGTTTGTAATGATACGTGTGGTTGAAAAGAAAAGTTTGTGAAGCCGTTTCAAAAAAGTGCCCCCAAGGGAAATTGTACATATCTTTTTTATATAACATGCAATAACTCAGGAAGTTTCTCCTCTGGGAGGAATCTCTCGTGATCGACGCAATGGGCTATGTTGATTTTGATACACTTCGGGTTTAAGGGGAATAAAACCCTGTTTTACTATAGCTTCATGCATTCTTTTTTATCAGCACTTGAATGTGGGTAACATTTTGAACACAATTTTTTGAACATCGAGTTTCTCCGTGACATGATTCTAATTGGGAAACCCCATTTCAGGTGTACGTCCCTCCACAAACGACCCCTTCCTCAGAGGGACTCAAGTTCAGGGTCACTCCTTGTCCTGTTCCATCACACAGCGACCCTCAAACACAAGGTCAACAGCGCACACAATCGAGCAATTTAAGGCTCCATGTGTGAGGAATTGTTTTTTCTCCGTTTGGTTTCAGGATGATCAATGGCCATCTCAGTGAGGTTTCACCTCAGACTATATTTGTTTTGGAGCAGTTGTTTCCCAACATTACCGTATCAAGCAATTATATGCGTCTGATTTCATTCTTTAGGACTGCCTACATTAAGCTACGCCTTATCTAGGAACAGGAAAAGTCTGTGCCGACGAAGATTTCAGAAAGCATGTGCGTTGTATAAACGGTGCCGCATTTGCATGCGTTTAAAGACTGTACCTTAAGAAAAGAAAATGAAATTAACCAGCAGATGTTTAGTGTGGAAGTGATAAAGTGTCTGGAGGATTTCAGAGACTCACAATGCTGTGTATCGATCCATGGCCGACTGCACGTCTCTGCGGTACACGGTGCGTAGAATCACCATTATAGGGTCAAACTCTTTCTCCCAGACTTCCGCTGGAAAACACACACAGAAAATGAAAGTTGGTTGTGAGTTATGAAAAATGACAATAATTTAGAAACAGCCTCAGTCTGCCACCATGTAAAGAGAGATGAGCAATAAACTTAAATGACAATATAATCCAAAAAATTAATACACACTTATATTTCAGAAAAAGAGCAGAAAGCCAGAAGAAACTCATTGTTTAAATGTTAAAACACTGTATAAATCGATATTCCACTTCTAGAATGAATGAATCGACAAAGAAAACATCCTGATATTCAGTGTACTCCTGTTGACCACATGTCATTAGTTAAAGCACAGCACACTTGCTCCACATTGACCACATAATAAGACTCAATTACAGATTCATTTTAAATGTACATAAATATGTAAAGTCATATCCTGCAACAGAAACAAAAGCACATCTATACTAGAGAGCAGATGCTTCTGTCCCAATGCAGAGAAAAGTGTTAAACACTACAATCATGTAGTCACATTGCCATCTGGAGGTTAAAAGAGGTACACACACACAGCATACCAATGCAATGCATTTATGGGGGGGGGGGAAAGACAGTCAAAAAAATTATTATTTAGACACCAGATATAATTTTTGATATTTTTTTACTAGTGGGTGCAGGACACTATAGTTCATTTATGTAGTGAGGATAGCAAAATAAAGTAAACTGTGACATATTACACCCAAAAATCCTTCATACAGTGGCTATCAGTAAAATTTATAAAAATGTGGGACCAAAAATTATTCAGACACTTTGACCTGAGCATGATTTGCTGAAGTGTTTTTACTTTAATCGCTAATGCGACCTTTTTACACCACAGTGAACAAAATTAAGCATCACTTGGTAATTGGTTGACCTATATTGGTATGTTAAAGTGTGTAGTTATATTTAACAGCTGACAGATATTCAACCTAGTTCATTTTTGAGACAGTCTAACAGAAGGATGGCCAAAACCAGTGAAATATCAACTGATTTGATAACTCTTTTCATATTTTATTAATAGCGAATGAACTGATAATGGGAGAAATGTTGAAGGGGTCTAAATAAAATGTTGGTTTGACTGTTAATGGCGATATGATAAGTTGTGTCACCTTTTGGCGTGTACATGCCCTGTTGCATTGATCCTCCAGGCTCAAACACCGGGGCTTTAAAATCAGCTACAGCAGAAAGCATCTCCTCAAAACTACAGCTGCCCGGCACCACACCGCTCTTAGGGTTCGGATTCTCCGGGATCTACAACTGCAGTCAAGGACAACCATCAAAACTCAACTAATACGACCAAAATATTCAAGTTATAAAGTCCACAGAGGTCAATAATGGGATAAGTGCTAGACAATTTAACATTAGACAAACAGGAGGGCCTGTGTGATTAATATACGGTTGTGAATATTCTGATAATGTTTCTTTTTTAAATAATAAATCTTAGAGTTACTTTATTTATTTTTCCCCAGACATATTTAGGGTTTCCATTTTATCTGGGCATTAAGAAACTGCTACTCTTTCTTAAAAAAAAACACTTAAATGATCATGTATCTTTTTGTACTGGGTTACATTATTTTTACATAGTATAATACTATACTATAAATAGTTCTTAATCAAAAATAATTCAAAAATGATTCTCAAGAACATCACAATTTGTTCTAAAACTAGCAAAAGCTCAATCAAAGCAGAGCGCTTGCCGTACTTCCTGTGAGTACAATGTGTTTTCATGGTGAAAGGATACCAGATCTAGCAGGGAACTGTGGGTACGATCATTCATACACAACTGAGACACCATCTCCGCTCTCAAGATCTCATCATCAGACATTCCTGCAGAGAGACACAAAGACAGAATATATTCATTGAGTTCAGATCTCCATCTCTGTGAATCTCTGGAAACCCACGAGGGAAAAAAATACACAATCCACATGTGTGCAATAACCACAGCTTTCAAAATGTGCACGTCCATGAAAAATGGTCCAAATATTGTCAAGTTGTTTGCTTGACCAATTTTTTTTTGAGTGATTATCTTAAGGTATTGCAATTTAAAACAATCATTTATTATTATTATTATAATTATTTTTATTATTAGTTAAGGCTGTCGAGCAATTCAAAATTCAAATCCAAATAATTGCACAATGTGGCGATTAATTAATCTAATTGAATCACAAACTGCACATCAAATTTGGCTAAAAAGTTTTTGGGTGAAATTAAACATGGTCAGGCAACCTCCATTGGACCACTTGAGATGGCCCAGGTGCAAGTCCTCTCTGTTAACGTTCTGTTAAAGAACATGGTACTCGTATTTACAACCAAACTGTGTGAATGAAAGCATATTTATTAACGGTACTCTAAAACAGGGTAATTGTATAGAGAGTATGCACATGACGTCACAGTAGGCGGGAGTCGCTGCGGTTACACACATAATGACTAGTGCTTTAACAATTTTAGGGCTGGGCAATATGACAAAATATAGTGATCATCCAGATTTCGATCTACCTATTGTATTTATAATGTTGAGTAGCAGACAAAGCATTCACAGGCTTTGATTTCCCGGGCCATGAAATCATGTACAAATATCAGGAAACCCGATTCCTGGCCACATGCCAAAGTTCATGGACCACTGGTTCTTTGGTAAGTTGTAAGGATCACAGTCAAATCCAACTGCCTTTCATTTAAGCAGACAATCGTTTGTTTTACTCCCGTTTTCGCAGTTTCTCCTATTAAATCCTGTCATGTTGCAGGACGTTTTGCTACTCGGTCGTGTCCTGGCGGGAAAGTGACGTCAATGCATACCATTAACATCCACACTGAAGCTTTATGAGTGTAGCCGTAGATTCACCAATTAGAAGTAACACATTCCAACTAATGCTAGATCTTGTGTATGTTAGCTATTTAATCTTATTGAGCTTCAAACTGTCAGTATTATTGAAAAAGAAATGACATGTACCCAGGTGTATTCGGAGACTGCTCAGTATGACCAGGAAGGTGAGCGCTCCCTCCAGCATGGGTCTCTCCTGCTCTGAGTCCAGCACTGCGTTCTGATGTTGAGACGCCATCGTCAGCAAGTCCACCACCTTAAACCTGACAGAAACACAAAGCTTTCAGGAGCCATCTCTAAACAACGGTGGCTGGAAACAATCTGTGTGAAAACACAAATGTTGACGTACCTCTCAAACACTGAGGAAATGAAGTAATCTGGATCCAGTCTAGATGCACAGACCTGAAGACAAAAAAAAAAATTATTACTATAGTCTCAGGAGGAAACATGCAGGGTCTATTAAGAAAGTGCTAAATGTGAATAGCAATGGGCTAAGATAGCCAGCACATTTAGAAAGAACTGCACAAAATACATGGTTAAAAATAGATTATAACGACTGCCTGACCCTCAATGAATGATGTACCTGATTGAAATCAAACTTACCTCAGAAGAAAATTAACCAACATATATGTAATAATATGTAATGTAATATGTAATAATATGTAATATGGAAACATGGAAGATTCCACACATTTAGCCATGAAAATATGAGGAACGCAATCATGTTGTCCAAAAAATGAAAATTTCTCAAAGAAAATGAAAATGTTTTGATGATGCTAGTGATGCAATGACCTGTGCTGTCTGTCTGTAAAACTAAACAGTTTTGTCTCTCTGCAAAACCAAACAAAACAGTTGTGTCTGTCTGCAAAACCAAACAAAACAGTTGTCTGTCTGCAAAACAAAACAGTTGTGTGTCTACAAAACAAAACAGTTGTGTGTCTGCAAAACCAAAAAAAACAGTTGTCTGTCTGCAAAACAAAACAGTTGTGTGTCTAAAATACCAAACAAAACAGTTGTCTGTCTGCAAAACAAAACAGTTGTGTCTATCTGCAAAAACCAAACAAAACAGTTGTGTCTGTCTGCAAAACCAAACAAAACAGTTGTGTCTGTCTGCAAAACCAAACAAAACAGTTGTGTCTGTCTGCAAAACCAAACAAAACAGTTGTGTCTGTCTGCAAAACCAAACAAAACAGTTGTGTCTGTCTGCAAAACCAAACAAAACAGTTGTGTCTGTCTGCAAAACCAAACAGTTGTGTCTGTCTGCAAAACCAAACAGTTGTGTCTGTCTGCAAAACCAAACAGTTGTGTCTGTCTGCAAAACCAAACAGTTGTGTCTGTCTGCAAAACCAAACAGTTGTGTCTGTCTGCAAAACCAAACAGTTGTGTCTGTCTGCAAAACCAAACAGTTGTGTCTGTCTGCAAAACCAAACAGTTGTGTCTGTCTGCAAAACCAAACAGTTGTGTCTGTCTGCAAAACCAAACAGTTGAGTCTGTCTGCAAAACCAAACAAAACAGTTGTGTGTCTACAAAACCAAACAAAACAGTTGAGTCTGTCTGCAAAACCAAACAAAGCAGTTGTGTGTCTACAAAACCAAACAAAACACTTGTCTGTCTGCAAAACCAAACAAACCTGTTGTGTCTGTCTGCAAAACAAAACAAAACCGTTGTGTGTCTGCAAAACAAAACCGTTGTATGTCTGCAAAACCAAACAAAACAGTTGTGTGTCTGCAAAACAAAACAGTTGTCGTTCTGCTAGACCAAACAAAACAGTTGTGTCTGTCTGCAAAACCAAACAAAACAGTTGTGTGTCTGCAAAACAAAACAGTTGTCGTTCTGCAAAACCAAACAAAACAGTTGTGTTTGTCTGCAAAACCAAACAAAACAGTTGTGTGTCTACAAAACCAAACAAAACAGTTGTCTGTCTGCAAAACCAAACAAAACCGTTGTGTCTGTCTGCAAAACCAAACAGTTGAGTCTGTCTGCAAAACCAAACAAAAGAGTTGTGTGTCTACAAAACCAAACAAAACCGTTGTGTCTGTCTGTAAAACCAAACAGTTGAGTCTGTCTGCAAAACCAAACAAAAGAGTTGTGTGTCTACAAAACAAAACCATTGTGTCTGTCTGCAAAACCAAACAAAACAGTTGTCTGTCTGCACAACCAAACAAAACAGTTGAGTCTGTCTGCAAAACAGTTGTGTGTCTACAAAACCAAACAGTTGAGTCTGTCTGCAAAACCAAACAAAACAGTTGTGTCTACAAAACCAAACAAAACAGTTGTGTCTACAAAACCAAACAAAAAAGTTGTCTACAAAACCGAACAAAACAGTTGTGTCTGTCTGCAAAACCATACAGTTGAGTCTGTCTGCAAAACCAAACAAAACAGTTGTGTCTGTCTGCAAAAATAAAAACAGTTGTGTCTGTCTGCAAAACCAAACAAAACAGTTGTGTGTCTACAAAACCAAACAAAACAGTTGTGTCTGTCTGCAAAACAAAACAGTTGAGCCTGTCTGCAAAACCAAACAGTTGAGTCTGTCTACAAAACCAAACAAAACAGTTGTGTGTCTACAAAACCAAACAAAACAGTTGTGTGTCTGCAAAACAAAACAAAACAGTTGTGTCTGTCTGCAAAAAAAACAGTTGTGTCTGTCTGCAAAACCAAACAAAACAGTTGTGTCTGTGTGCAAAACCAAACAGTTGAGTCTGTCTGCAAAACCAAACAAAACAGTTGTGTCTGTCTGTAAAACCAAACAAAACAGTTGTGTCTGTCTGCAAAACCAAACAAAACAGTTGTGTGTCTACAAAACCAAACAAAACAGTTGTCTGTCTGCAAAACCAAACAGTTGAGTCTGTCTGCAAAACCAAACAAAACAGTTGTGTGTCTACAAAACCAAACAAAACAGTTGTGTGTCTACAAAACCAAACAAAAAAGTTGTGTCTGTCTGCAAAAAAAAACAGTTGTGTCTGTCTGCAAAACCAAACAAAACAGTTGTGTGTCTACAAAACCAAACAAAACAGTTGTGTGTGTCTGCAAAACCAAACAGTTGAGTCTGTCTGCAAAACCAAACAAAACAGTTGTGTGTCTACAAAACCAAACAAAACAGTTGTGTCTGTCTGCAAAACCAAACAGTTGAGTCTGTCTGCAAAACCAAACAAAACAGTTGTGTGTCTACAAAACCAAACAAAACAGTTGTGTCTGTCTTCAAAACCAAACAAAACCGTTGTGTCTGTCTGCAAAACCAAACAGTTGAGTCTGTCTGCAAAACCAAACAAAACAGTTGTGTCTGTCTGCAAAACCAAACAAAACAGTTGTCTGTCTGCAAAACCAAACAGTTGAGTCTGTCTGCAAAACCAAACAAAATAGTTGTGTCTGTCTGCAAAACCAAACAAAATAGTTGTGTCTGTCTGCAAAACCAAACAAAACAGTTGTGTCTGTCTGCAAAACCAAACAAAACAGTTGTGTGTCTAAAAAACAGTTGTGTGTCTGCAAAACAAAACAAAACCGTTGTCTATCTGCAAAAAAAAAAAAAAAGTTGTGTCTGTCTGCAAAACCAAACAAAACCGTTGTGTCTGTCTGCAAAACCAAACAGTTGAGTCTGTCTGCAAAACCAAACAAAACAGTTGTGTCTGTCTGCAAAACCAAACAAAATAGTTGTGTCTGTCTGCAAAACCAAACAAAACAGTTGTCTGTCTGCAAAACCAAACAGTTGAGTCTGTCTGCAAAACCAAACAAAACAGTTGTGTGTCTACAAAACCAAACAAAACAGTTGTGTCTGTCTGCAAAAAAAACAGTTGTGTCTGTCTGAAAAACAAAACAGTTGTGTGTCTACAAAACCAAACAAAACAAAATCATGTGTGGCAAAGAATTTTGGACCTTGGATGAACTCATACTTCAAGTCCAGAAGTGTGAGGTGAGTGAGCGAGGGGTGTCGGCGTGTGTTACCTGCAGGAGGTAGATGTCCGGGTCAATCATAGAGTTACAGAAGTGAGACTGGACATAGGTCATGGCCTGACCTTTAATCTGCAGCCCATTTCTCACCCACATGTTACTATGGATCTCAGACAGGCTAGCCTGCACAAACACACACAAACACAGATCCACTTATGGATACCATCTACTTATCACACACTGTAGAATTATCATCATAACGCTCTCACTTGACATTAAGTCACACGCCAGAAGTGAAACGCGAGACATCGGTCAAGATTTATGACAAACGGCTGCAACATTACACAACACAATGTCCTCTGCTTCAGTAGCATTAATGCACTGATGGACAAAATGAAGACCAAACAAAAGAACTATACTAGATGGGCATAGCTTATCAAAAACCACTAATGTTATCATAAAAGAAGTACATGTGACTTGTTTGTGTTCAATTAAAAAAACATTTGTGTCACAAGATCCAACGGTTTTGCATGTTGTGTTTGAATGTATCCAAGCTTAAATGAGATTAAGGAACTGTGGTGGTGGGAGGGTTTTCAGTGAATAACTTGCATTCATCTGTGGAAGAGTGCATAAACTGCTAAGACTAGTCTTACAAGTTAGTCATCTCATTTCTTTTCTTTAGTACTGGTCATAACTTTACAGTATGACAGTTACATAAAGTAGGTTGTTCTAAAAAGTAAAACCGATTACGCCTTGACTAACTGCCAGCTGGTCAAACTAGTTCCTAAGACAATGTCTCAACATACAGTACAGTATCATATGACTTCAGAAGACTTGAATAATACCGGATTTTACGAATAATATTTTATGTCACACTTTTAGTAGTTTCAGCCCTGTTCCAACAGTTTTAGAATACAAGATATGATATGAGTTTGTATGATTTTTGACATGAGGATAAATAAATCTGACATAATTTTAATGTTGGTGAGCTATTGCTTTAATTACACACAATCAGGTGTTTCTTCTCAGTTTGTTTGTTCTTATCTTAATATTTCAATTCATCTCCATCATGCATTACCTGTATCTGAAGAGGGTGAACCATGATCTTCATCAGCATCTCCTGATCAGGAAGCAAACTGTCCAAATCCAGACCTTGACACTTCACTCCCTGCAAAACAACAAAAATGGATCCGTTTATAATAATGCACATAAAATAAAGACTTCAATCAGACCTGTTACGAGAACTAATTCACATCTGATTCTGGAGCAGCTCTGGAGGGTTTTGACCGTATCAGTGTTTCTGAATACATTAGATACTCTTCAATTAATTCATATCTGCATGAAGAAAGCCACCAAACTTCTTCATGTCAGTAAATATAAACAGTGCCCCAATTTTGGGTGAACCCTGAATTTGAACCAACATATTCATATGAGGTCCTTTGTACTTGATGCGGAGTGAAAAAAAAAAAAAAAATCAATTGCACTATTATTGCTACTACCTGTAGTAGACCATACCAGTATAATGTTGTATTAAAATTAGTGCTGTCAAACGATTAAAATATTTAATCGCGATTAATCGCATTAATGTCATAGTTAACTCGCGATTAATCGCAATTAATCGCACATTTTTATCTATTCTAAATGAATTGATTTCTCTTGATTTCTTTTTGTCCCATTATTTTTTCTCATTTTAATGTTCTTATCAACATGGAAAAGTGGATCGGCTTGCTTTGTGTGAATGTTTTTTTTATTGAAAACAACATTGACAATACTGTGTTCAATTTCACACTAACATTCTCACTTGGAGCAAATAATCTCACACAATGTAACACTGTCCATCAATAAAAGGGTGAAAGAAATACTGACAGGTCCTGATATTGACGAAGGGGCGGAGGATTCGCATCAGCTGTGTGTGTGTATGTGTGTGTGTGTGTGTGTGTGTGTGTGTGTGCGTGTGCGTGTGTGCTTGGCCATCAAGTGGTGTTTCAAAATAATTAAATTACTCTATTTTAATTATACATGTATACCTCCTTTCCATTGTTTTTCTTTCTTTTTCTTGTTTCTAATATGTGATTCGAATGTTCTTTAATTTCATTGATATGAATGTTATCTTTAATGCTCTTCATATCTTATGATGATTTGTAATAATTTAGAACAGTATATGTGAAACATTTATATCTACTGTATTATGTCATATAATTTTGAAAAAAAAAAGAAAAGTGGTATTTCAGACTGGACGTGCTTCGATGATGATAGCTCAGTTCACAACGACAAAACACACAGATCACTTTGGTCTTGTCAATGGAACCATTTGGCAACTTTTTAAAAGTAAACTTTCAATTCAGAATCTTATTGACATCCATTTAAGCGTCTCGTGCTCGTCATCCACTCAAAACGTAACGTTAACCAACTATTTGGCCGGCTCGCAAGCCCAAACGAGTGTGTGCGGTGTCGTGCCTGTTGTTTTGTTTCGGGTCTAGCTAGATCTGCTTGCGCTTTGGTCGACGAAGCAACAAGACGTCCTCGCGCAGCGCAAGCCATTGAAATGAATGGGTTTCATAGCGCCGCGCCGCGCATGCCACTTCCTGTTGCAAAAGCATGTGAAAAAAACTACAAAGTTTGCCAGGCCAAAAAGACCGTTAATCGCGGGATAAAAAAATTAACGCCGTTAAAATGGGTTTGCGTTAACGCCGTTAATAACGCGTTTAACTGACAGCCCTAATTAAAATACCTCCAAATTTACAGCCAGATTTACTAACAGTTTGCACCAGCAAACCCTCTTCTGGCATTTAAAAACTACTGTCAGGATTTACTAAAGACACGCAGTGAAAAATAAGCGCAGAAATATTTTTTGCGGCTGAACTTATTGCATATGCAATTGTAGGAGTTTCCCTTTCAGGAGAATATTTAAATGAATCATGCCAGGTGATTTGCACTAAAAAATTTACTGGTACTTGTACTTGTACTTTACTGGTACTTGCGCCATTGTTTAACGCCATTCTTTAAAAAAAGCTCGTCTTAAACCAGACGCTAATTTGCGCTGCTCTTGGTACATTGTGTTGGTCATTATGGAAATGATCCGGCTGCGTCTGTGTTCTTTAATTTGTGCGTCGTCAGTAGATCACGACCAGAACTTCACACTCCCATCGGCGCTTTTATGAGATTGCGCTCTCGCGCTAATTTGCCCAATTTAGTAAATCTGGCCCTTAAGACTTAAGCTTATGGTTTTACTTCATTATAGAAGACACTTCTATAATTTAATTTTAGTGATTGGCTGCATTTGCCAGTTTAACCTGTGAATGACTTGAGTGCTTGTTGCAGAAACTTAACAAATTCATGCTAAGTTTTAGTACAAATGAGTTCTAATTGGGGCAAAATTGCCCAGGATTTATTTGACCCCTGTTAATTTACATTTAACATAGAAGTTCTGATATACAAGTTCACATTTTTTACTGTTTTTCTCGCTCCACTTATCCGTGTTACATCGTTTTGTAAATAGTAGGCAACAAGTGACTGTCTTTATCAGCGAGTCATTCAATTATTCACTCAACCAGTTTGTTCAACAACAACAAGACTAATTCATACAGGAACTTAACAAGGTTAACAGGTTCTGAGTGTGTCGGACTGGGCTTTAAGCTCACCTTGCTGAGGAACATGGCGTAGTATCGATGGAGAGGTAAATGAAAGGTCAGCTGGTTGAGGGATGGCTGTGACAGAGAGAGAAAGGTTTCTCAACAGTTCCACATTCATGAAGACATTTAATCTGACAGTTTAAGCATCAAGACTATACCTCATCTACAAACCCAATGGCATCAAACCACATCTGAAGAGTTTCCAGACAGTACCGCACCACTGTCTTAGTGTACTCCTGGGTCTCCTGACAACACAAAACATGTTCAATTCAAACTTAAGCCACTAAACAGGGCCAGTTAGTTCACACAGAACACATTTCTGCATTCCACTGTGCTGATTTTCTATTGTTTTTCTACGTAAACATGCGGTTGACCAGTGGTTCTCAACAAACTTCCAAGAGGGCATCAAGATGACTTAATACAAGGGCTGTCACTAACAATTATTTTGGCAATCGAGTAATTGGTAGATCATTTTGACGATTAATCGTACATTTTTTGTGGTAATAAAAATAGACCTAAGCAAAGACCTAAGGGTTTAAAATGACTTCAAGTACATACATACGTGGCAATCTTATTTTGTTCAAATAAAGCATCAAAAGCAAGAAATCATTTTGTACTCTACAATCATGTACATTTTGTATAACAAATGCCTGCAGAGGACGCCAACGGCCTGGTGTTGTTACACTTTACAGCAGATCAAATCCTTGTTTAACATTGGCTTAGTGACATTTAACTAAATGTTTACTTAATCTTTCAAATTTGGCTACTTCTTTACTATAGAAACCCTAGAGCCATCTTGAACATGTTGACATCAAAACATGCAAACTCTAGGTTTAAACTTATTTTGAAATTGTTCGCAAATTTAGAATCACATTGATGTATTCTAATGTGTTGGCGTAGGTTTAAAAATTGTTTACCTTACAAATTTGATGAAATGGCGCACATTGTTTGCATTTCTTAGATGAACATTATAAGCAACTATACAAAAATGCGGTTCATGGATTCTCGTCCGTGAAATGCACCATTTACGGTATTTTGCCAGTTACTTGAACACGTGTAAATTGCAATCGGGGATTATTAAAATGGCGTACTCGACTTTAATCGAGGAATCGTGACAGCCCTACTTAATACGATTTAAAATGAGACAAAACAAGCATTAAATTAAGCTAAAACAAAACAACTAAAAATCAAATCAAATGAAAATACATCTTTCAAGCTATTCCAAGGAGGGAGGACCTTCAAATACTGTTGTGGCCTTGAAGTCAAAAAGGTTGAGATCCCCTGCGTCAGATGGACATGTTTGACCGCTAAACCAGTGTCTCGCGTCTTTTGCAGCATCTCGCACATAACACAGCACTCTAAAAACTAAGTGTTTAGGGTCAAATAAGTTACATATGGGAAAAACAAAACAGAGTCTCAAGGCGTTTTTCCCCCTTTCTACTGCCAAAATCTCACATTTTTGAATGCAAAACCTGTTCTGTGTGAATGGCCCTTGAACTCATTTATCAAGTTACATGTAGCCATTGTACGACAACATTTATAGAAAAGCAAACCTGCAATAAAAAAAAAAAAGACAAACTAAAATATACCTCCGTATGCAGCAGATAAAAGAGATTACAGATAGAAAGGTGCTGGAGTGATGCATGCAGAGATGAATGTAGCTCACTTTGACTTTGCAGTGTGTGAGGAGACCCCACATGGGCTGAGCACAGGCCTCCAGCTCCGCTGCAAACGCTGCATAATACGTCTGAGACTCGAACTCCACGTGCTCATTCAGCTCTCGCTTGTTCAGATTCATTCCTGACAGAGCGAAAGATACAGGGAAGAAATCCAGAACATCAGAGGGAATTCTTGATCTCACACACAGTTCTGTGACTTTAATCAAAACTAAAATGAACTTTATCAAATAAAAAGTCCTAGATGCTTCTTATTATGTAGTAAGCATTTATATAAGGCATTTGATGTCAAGCTATATTGTAAATACGATCACAATATAGTATTCACTGCACAAAAAAAAAAAAGATTTTCTTCCTCAGTATTTTTGTATTGTTTTCCAGTAAAAATATCAAAACATCCTTAATTTACTTGAGAAGCAAAATAACGTAAGATATTACATCTGGTTTTCGGAAAAATGTTTGTTTAAAACAAGAAAAATATATATTTTTCTGACCCTATTGGTAGATATTTCTTCTTGATTTAAGCATCAACTCACGTAATTTTGACATTTTTCAGAAAACAAGACTTTTTCACACCAAGAACAATAACTATAAAGGCAGAGGTGGAAAGAGTAATAAAATATTCTACTCAAGTAAAAGTACTACTACTTCAATTAAATTTTACTTAAGTACAAGTAAAAGTACCGGTCTAAAAATCTACTCAAGTAAAAGTAAAAAGTAGCTCATTTAAAATTTACTCAAGAGTTACTGAGTAACTTTTTTAACAGCGGGGGTGGGGGACTCTCCCGTGTAGGCTTGTAATGGTATGAGATTCTCACAGTATGATAACGTCTCAGAAAATATCACGATTTACAGTATTAATCAATTATTAAATAAATAAACTGTATTATTAAATTATGGGTATTATTATTATTATTATCATCAGTTAAGATGACAGTTAAATTAAAGGGTCACTTCAGGATTTAGCATTAAGCTTTGTATCAGTAGAAAACCTGAAGTATTTTCAATTTCTTTTACATAAATGACCCATTTTAAATACACATTCATCTTCCCAGAGGTGAAGTGCCCCTTTAATGAAAACATTTTTTTTTGGTTGAACAAATGCTTTTATTATAACAAACTTGAAACCATTTGTTTGTTTTGTTTATTAAAATTTCAATAAAGCATGTCTAATTCATTATCAATTATCAAATTTAATTGATTAGATTAACAACTTATTTTTAACATTAATAATTTATTAAAATGTTTAAGAAAAATATTGTCCTATGAAATGTATTTTATTCAGAAAATTAATGTTTCTTTTTATGATTTAATCCAAATATATTATCAAAAACGGTTGTAATCAAATGTAAATTTTAAATTGTGTCCTTTTATTTTTTTTGGGAAGTGCTGCAAAAACAGATTTACTAAATTAAACCATGGACAAAAAATATATTCCTTTAAATAATGTTTAAATAAAATGTTTTATTATTGTTGTTGTTATTATTATTTAGAGAAGTAGGCTATGTTCTATTGTATGCCTATAATAGTTATATATTTCTGTCCTAATTTCTCCTAGTAAAACCAAACTTTTATTTTGACGGGTTGTAGTGAAGACCAAAAGTGTAAAAAGTGTTTCAAAGTGTTTCAAAGTGTATTTGACAATGGTTTATCTCAAATAAAATTATGAAAATGCTCATTGGGCTTTCTCTCAGAGCAGCTCTGGAAATGTTCATGTATTCATATCCTCCAATTGTTTGTGAGACTCTGAGTGTCACGCGTACTTGAGTATGTAGTAGACAAAGCGGCGCAGCTCAGCAGAACAAATAGGGTTATATTTACATGCAGTATTTTTGTGCTTAGCTTAAATATTCACAGACCATTTCGCGATTGGATTTATTGCACAGTTCTACTTTCCATGTATTCATCCATCCATTATTTTGCGTGTTTTACGTGACATCTGCGTTATGTACATTTAATTTTCATGACTGGATTCCAGGGTTCCCTCTGCATCACGTAAATCGGGACATACCTTTATCTGCAGGAGGGATGGTGTCCTATATCCTCCTTTTGCAGCCACTTTGCATCCACATTTTTTGCAAATTGGATATCTATCCTCGAGGACAACCACGCTTTTTTTCTACAAAGTATTTTCATACTGGCCATAATTTGCTTGGCGCTTCGGTTTCAGCTTCAGCTGTGTCTGCGTCACCTTTTTTTGCGCGTTTGTTCTCCCGCCCTTCAATCAATGCAGTAGTTTCCGGAGTGTGTTTTTTTTTCTTTTATTATTTTTTTACTCAGTAACGGATACGATTTCAAATGTAGCGAGGTACAATACTTCAAAGAAAACGTACTTAAGTAAAAGTAAAAGTACAGATTTTAAAAACTACTTAAAGTAGAAGTACACAAAAAAACTACTCAATTACGTAACGCGAGTAAATGTAATTCGTTACTTTCCACTTCTGTATAAGGGTAACTACAGTAGAATGATAACTTTATTAGCGTCCACACCAGCACACAGTATCGTTCCGTTTATTGTTGAAGTGCGCTACAGTTCTGTCGCCTGCCGAGTTAAACGCACAAGCTTTTTAAAGTTTAGTGGATTCTGATTGGCTGTCAATGTTTTTGCCGTTCATCAGCGGGAAAAATCATCCTGAAAGGGATTCCAACTATATTGTTTCTCTATGTCGTTATCGTTATAGTTGTGGTGTGGACTCTGCTATTCTTTTAAATTTAGAACTATATATTTATATTTAAAGTTATTATCCTTTAACCTGTTAAGTGTCACCCCCCTTTTTTTGAATATACATGGAAATGCACATTTCGAACTTAAATGGTTGTAATTCAAGAATGCTTTGGAATATAGACGTAAGATTGGTCTCGTTTTAAAGAAGACATTTGGCAGATTTTTGTAGAAGTGAAATAAATTAAGAAAGTGTAACAGAAAGTTATAGAAGTTTGAGTTTATGAAAATGTACAATGTAAAAAAATGTATTATTCATATTTTATATAAAATATATATTTCAAAACCTGGGCGATTCTAAAACTGCTAAAATAAAAAAGTAAAAAAAAAAGCCAAAAATCTGAACAAGTTGTGTTTCAAATTTTTGGTTGGTATCTCAAAAAATTAGCTTTCAGTAAGATTTTGTTTGGGTGCAGTACCAAACTTTTTCACTAGGTCACAACCAGACTCCATTACTGCCCATATAAGGGTGCCTCCATTTCCATATGCGTTTTGAGTGATACCATTATTTCCACAATTTTCATACAATTTATGAAGTAGACATCCTATTCAGAAGTAGTATGGGAATTTTGGCAGATTTTTATATAAATTCAACCTCTAAGAAACACACAAAAAGAACAAGTATGTGCGTTATAGCTTCCTGCCACATCACAAATGGTGAATCTATAATTTTTTTCTTTATATTTAAAAAAAAATTCAGACCTTTTTTTCTAAAATAATTGAATGGATGCTATCTTTTGAACTCTTGGCATGAAAACAAACTGAGGTTTATACCCTTCTTTCATGATTTTTCATGTTCATCACCATTTCAAAATAAAGGTCTAAACACGCCTTAGGAGTATGAAAATATTCTTGTTGCAAATTGATAAATTACAGCTCCTCTGTCAATCAATCACCAAATATGGAAACTAGAGATTGTAAGCTTTCAAATTATATATAGTTTGTCAAGATTAGTTTAGGTTTAGGATATTAATGTTTTAAAAATCTAATGGATTTGGGCCCACCGGTGGGCCGGTGACAGTTAAGAGGTTTAATATCTTAGGTCATTTTGCTCCTCAAGTAAATGGATCTTGACTTATTTAAAGTTTAGATATTTGTACAAAAATAGTTGGGCATAATTAAGCCCTTTAGCTGTAACCATTTGAGTGGTCACTGGTCAGGTAAACACTAATTCATTCTCATTGTGCCATTCATAGAACTAAGAAAAGAACAGCACCACAGATTTAGAAACAAAAGCAGCGTCTATGACCGCAGGATTTCCTGTCAGTTACTGACCTTGGAAGTAGGAGACGAAACTCATCCAGAGAAGCAGCAGAGAACGATCCTCCAGGAAGCGCTTGGCCACACTTTGGTGTGAGAGGATATTAATAAAATCACTAACTAAAGGCCAGTAGGTGTTATTCTTCAGTAGAGCTTCACCACAGTTTACCACCACATGACGATTATTCTCCTCATCTGTGACATTCAAAAACACAATACAGTGTTCAGTACATCTACAGCAGAAACAGTAGGAGTGGTGCCATCCATTTCTTTGGTTACCTTGCAGTTCGCTCTTGATAAGGCAGCTCTCCATCATGTAGAGAAGCACAGTGACCATGATGTCCAGTAAATGGCACTCCTCTGTGACGTGTCTCGCCAGCTCCTCGTTACTGAAGAGCTGAACGCTGATGTGAACGATGCGGTTGGACATGGTGTCGGACTCGTGGCTCTTCATGAGGGTCTTCATGATGAAGGCGTAGTGTTGTACGAAGGTTTTAGTGAACGTGATCTGTGGCACAGGAGAAGAAAGTACACATTTTGGTAAAAAACTATTATAAATTAAATTATATTAAAAAAATTATAAAACAAATATTAGAACAATGCAATTTGAGTACTTTAGAGATCATATGCTGTTTGCACCAGCTATAAATGAGTTACAAGTTTTATATTTACGCACTACTAAACATTTGTAAATATTTGATATATGACACGGGAGGAAAAAATGTTTCACTGCTTTTGCATTCTCTCGCAAAAGTATTATATGTTCCCGAGAAATTCTGCGATCATTGCAAAACATTTGTGTTCCTTTGCAAAACTATTGCGTTCCCCCAAGAAACTTTGCAAACACACAGTATACATGTTATTTTTATATGATATTTACATTAATACAACAGTGCGTTCTGGTTCTCGATTCTGATTGGCTGAGAGCCTTTTCCAGCCATGCGATATTCTACCATTAACACTACAGGAAACACTTTACCTATCGTATCACTCCGCTTGCAAGTTTTCTCTCACAGCGAGTGTCATGGTGGATGAGCAAACACCATAGTTTTACAAATACTACTGTTGTCGTGTCACGGAATGTAGTTTAAGAGTTTTTTTAGGCGAGAATGTCGTTATTTAAACCTCAGATATGTGACTTGCATATAAACATAGCACCTATTTGACAATTTGTTGAGACATTTTCAGAGATGTGAGCTCCAGACCGTTGGCCGTTGAGCGCTCATGTACCCGCCGTGAACAGTTAGTGTTATAGATAGTGTTTAAACATGAGGTATAGTTCATTTTAGGGAATATCAAACAGGCTATCTGTAGTTTTATTAAACTATTACTTGTTCCAGAGCAACTCGATTTGGCTAAGGGCAAAGTTAAGTTTCATAACTTCATATTTTTATTTAACTGAAATCCTGTACTATAACTAGAAATACTGAATACTATAACTAGCGCTGCTTTTGTAATGTTGACTGAACTGTTAGCTTGTTTAATTCCTATTGAACAAACGTCTTATACTTTTATAATGGCTAATATTGTTTATTTAAATATTTTTCCATTAGATGGAAGCAAATACTGTCTTTATGAGTGAGTCAGTAGCAAAGAGTTTCATAGTGAAAGGGACTGAAACAAGGTTGTAAACAATAAGACGCAACTTACGAATGCACTGACTAGCGCTGTCATGGAAAATAAATGAGAATAATATTGACCTGAAGAATATCAGTCGATCACTCTCATAAAACTGACATTATAGAGTTAGTAAAGGAGGCTTAGGCTGTTAAACTGTCAACTTGAGATTTGTATCCGTGGCAAAAGAAAAGTAGTAGAAAGTAGTTCCGCACAAAAGAGTGTTTTTAAAGACACTCCGTTGTTTTTTTTTTACAGTATTTATTTACACACGTGTGCCGTCGAACAGTTGTATAAACAATTATCAATCAAATCAAACTTAACGGGACAAACTGAAATTCACAGCGTTTCAACAACTTCTGCTCAAAAATTTGAAGGCTGCTATTGGATCACTGAAAGTTAACTGCATATGTGACTATGCATTACGTTACAGAGAGCTTACAACCCACTAGGCTATGTACTGGCGAAACGATCGGTCATTTTCAAGAAAAAAAAAAAATTTGATATACTTTTTAACCACAATTGTTGGTCTTGTGCTGGTCTGCGACACGCCAGGCATTACGTAATCACGCTGGAAAGGTCACGCTGGACGTAGGCGGAAGTACCGCCTCATTGTTTACAAGCGTGGAGAAGGAGGATCGTTAAAATGTTATTGTATGTTGAATGACATATTTATGTCTTAGTGTCAGTTTATTGTTTAAAATGGTCCTTTCGTGTGCGTATCCTGGATGTTTAAACCAATGGGGCGGTACTTCCGCCTACGTCCAGCGTGACCTTTCCAACGTGATGACGTAATGCCTGGCCAGCACTACATAAACGCAAACCAGCACAAGACGAACAATTGTGGTTAAAAAGTATATAAATGTTTAATTTTTTTAGAAAATGACCGATCGTTTCGCTAGGTAAGACCCTCTTCCTCAGCTGGGATTGTGCAGAGCCGTTTGAAGCTCTTCAAAGCCATTTGAAAATGCATTGATTTGGACTTCAACAATTTGGTTACCGTTGAAGTCCATTGTGTGGAGAAAAATCCTGAAATGTTTTCCTCAAAAAGCTTAATTTCTTTTCCACTGAAGAAAGAAAGACATGAACATCTTGGATGGCATTTGGGTGAGTAAATTATCAGGAAATGTACATTTTTAGGTGAACTAATCCTTTAAAGGGGCACTTGGCAACTAGCCTGACTGCGTCAGACTTCGTACTTCCGCTCTATTTCAGTTCGCTTCTGTACTCAGTCTGAGACATCGACATGTCTCTCAGTTTTCCTCCGGCCTGAAAACAGCCGGCCAATCAACGAACAGAGGGCGGGCTGAGAGCCGTGACGTAGACGCTGAGCACCGAGTTTAAGATTGTGACCGCGGATATGGAGACACGGGATGCAATTCGCTCTGTTGTGGAGAATATTCCCGGCATTTCCAAACTGAAGGCCGAACAAGAAGAGTGTTTGGTGAGGTCTGGGGAGGCCAAAGGCCGGCAAGGCGATAGTTGTGATTGTGTCCCCCTTGGTTGCACTCATGGAGGATCAGGTTAAGGAGGCAGCAAAACTCGGTCAGCCATGTTCACTCCGGTATTTCGCTCGATGGATTCGTTTTCGCATCATACATGTGTTTACAGTGGAAGTTCGATGCGGCTGAGCTGGCGAATAACACATGTCATAACCAGACGTTATGTGATTGGCTTACGGGTAACCAATGATTTTATACTTCAGTGATAATTCACTGAAGCCTTGCCTTCCTTCTTCGTGTATGCTTTTGGACATTAGCATTATGCTAACTCAAATTGTGACGCAGACGTTTGCAGAAACAATATCTGGACTTCAATCGATGTTTCAGGCAGGTCTGGATCAGTGTTCTCTGTTAGATATAATAAATCCCTTTTGGGGGAGACCTTGCAGACTTTATACATCACAAACAGATACATTAGACAAACCAGTAAAAAGCATCACATGGCCTCTTTAAACAAACCACAGGTTCATTTTGCATATGTAATAAGTTTAAGAGCATTGAATACCTTGTAATCCTGATCTGGCAACATGTTGAGCAAAAAAGTGACCATCTTCTGAGGAAATTCATACTTAATAGTCCAAAACAATAACTCTTCTAAAAAACATTTATGTTTCAGAGTGTCCATTATGGATGGATCTAACAAAACAGGAAAAGAGCAAGGACATGCAATTATTGTTATTGCTCTTAAATTATTTGAAGAATAAACGCCAACAAGATTTAAGTATGATGAGATGTAATGGGATTTACCTTTGGTACTGCTACTAAGCTTCACTCTTTTCCTCTGTCCCACACCCTGCAGCCCGTCCTGATCCTCCTGTCAAACAAATACATCAAACGCCCATCATTCGACACACTCTACTCAACGACGAGCCCAGCTAAAACAATTCCCATTGTCAATAAGTTCACGTTTCTGAAGCGGCCAAAATAAAGCTGTGTTCTCAACAATAACACAATGGGCAGACACACCCTGCAAGTGTTTGTTCTGACTGGTTGCTGGGTCACATTTGATCTATCCCAGAAGTCTGTGTGCCTACCTCTTTGCTGGAGTCCTCCAGACTGGCAGCAGCAGTAGCTCCTAAAATAAAAAAGTAGTTGCCACAAACATGTAGCAAAATATTAAAACCATGTTACCATAGCATCCAAGAGTCATCAATACGCAATTCTAGAGTTGTCAAAAAGTGCAGATCGGTACCAAGTCGGTACTGAAATTTTAAAAATGTGACGCTTTGAGAGGAATCGTAAACACCTCTCATACCATTGTATAATGGTCATTGTACGCACTCATCGGATGCGTCTGTGATTGGCTAGAATGATCAACGCTTCAAAAACTTGTAAATATACATTAATGACGCTCTTCGCCGAGCGCTTGCACAGATACACACGGGAGTGTTTGAAAGCAGGCGTCTATCAGCGGACCGCTCCTTTCAAACGCTTCACTGTGCTCTCAAACGCTCCCATGCGTTGATCATTGTAGCCAATCACAGACATATCTCGATGAGTGTGTGAACACAATGGCCAATCAGAGGCGTTTATAATTCCGCTCAAAAGCACTCAAAGCTTCACCATTTAAACATTTCAGAACTTAAAATGTGACATTTGAAAGACATTTGTATTTAAATTATTTTAATTGGGAATGAACAATAAAAATATTCAATGCCAACTTTAAGTTACTTAAAAATTCTTAAATCATAAAACCACTCTTTATTTCTAAATGTTACTTCAGTATAGAAATATGCAAGTAGTGTGGGAGTGTATAGAGACAGACTTGATGCTTCATGGGACTCAATGGTTGCAGTGATTGCCTATTCTGTGGAAACAGCGACTCTGATTGGTGGATTTCTGTTCAGAATTATGGGAAGTGTATTTCTCCTAACAATTTTGGAGAAAATAATGCTTTACATTTGAAAGTCTGTACGTTTTGACAACTCTACGCTCTTCAACGAAGAAAAGAGGATGAAAACACATCTCTAAAGCACAGAAGAGACAGCAGTGTTACCCAGCAGACTGAGCGCTCCTGCTGAAGTGTCTGTTGCTGTCCCAGCGCCAGCTCCTCCTGCTCCTTTCTCCTCCACTGACACCAGACCCGAACTCTTCAGTGCTGACAAATACTTCTCATAGTTCCTCTTTGCAAAAACATTCTCCTCTTGACCTGTGGGTGTGGGGCGATATAGATGTGTGAACACAGTCCCAAATCATTTTAAACTCCCTTTTGGTCAATTTTAAATGGGTCATATCAAGTGTGAAAAAGAACAACAAAAAATCTTCCTCTGTCCAAAAAGCTATGGAAGCTAATAGCTACAATTACAGCTTGATTAAAAATTGGATTTATGAAATAAATAGCAAACGAATAAATATAAAATATAAATAAGGAGGTAGGATATAGGATACAATTTTTAAAATAAAGGTTCTAAAAGGGGGTTTTCACAGTGATGCCATAGAAGAACCATTTTAGGTTCCCCAAATAACGTTCAGCAAACAATTCTTGAGGAATGGAAATGTTACATGGATGTTAAAGGCTCTTCATGGAACCATAAGCCGCTTTTCCACCGTCTGGCCGAACGTTTCCAGCTATATTTTTACCTTGATAAGTTTAAGATCCCTGATCATTTGCAGTGGCACATTATTGAAGGATGGGCAGTTAAAAAGTATATTTTGATAGGACAGAAAACCCACAACCTCTAAGTTAGTTATCTCACATTCGAAGAGGACAGCCAATCATAACAAAGGTCATTTGCATATATAGGTCTTAAAGTCACAGCAGCAAAAACAGCATTTTTAATTCTAGACTGTGGAAAAGGGTCAAATAAATAAACAAGGACAAGCTCGGAGGAAAAAAAAAAGAAGACCTCAAGGGAAAATGATACAACCCAATAACAAAAAGAAAGTAAAAACCAATGACTGGAAAAAGAACTTTGTTGATCGATGCATATAACAACAACTACAGTCAACAATACATTCACATTTCATACTCACCCATACTCAGTTCTTTAAAGGTCTGCTGATTGGTTAAAATCTTGGTGAGAACGGTGCGCATGGCCCCGCCCATCTTGGTGAGCTCTTCTAAGAACGATATGTGCGGCTCCAACTGCTGCAGAACCTTCTGAAGATCTCGGTCAGTGGCCGACTCTGCAGGCACATGATAAGGTGTTTGTGTGCGAGGCAAAATAAAGCAGCATATGTTAGCCCAGTGGGCACGATTAGCAGGCTCAGCCAGTACAGACACACACATGGGACTGATATTATGCAAAAGCACAGAGAAAGCTGTTGACTAAAGCATTATTTTATTATTGCAGATTATCGTATTTGTTGCTTCACAATATTTTTGGTATCCTTCACAATATGTCTAGTCAGTTCAAGAGCTGAATGTACTGAAACAGCTCCAAACTAAACACTGAAAGCCCCATGAAATGAAAATTTGAGTTTTGTGGCTTTTATTTCATAGCTTTGTGGTCATGTAGTGTATTCCTATAAATTAAGCGAATAGCCTTTAGCTGACAAACCTTGCGTGCCTGTGAAGCCATTTTATGGGGTCTTTAAAGAAGTACACTCTAAAAAATGCTGGGTTGTTTCAACACAAATTTGGGTCAAAATATGGACAAACCCAAATGTTGGGTTAAAAATGTAATTAAAAAATTACAGTTGAAAGTTGAAGTTGGGTTAAAATTTTAAATGACATTTTAACCCAACATTTGGGTTTGTCCATATTTGACCCAAATTTGGGTTAAAACAACCCAGCGTTATTAAGAGTGTAAGAGCACCACAAGGCCATTGAGGTGTGATGTGATGTCCTCACCTGGTTCAGTGTAGCCGTCTCTCAGGTACTGAATGATAGTGATGATAAACCGCGGCAGCACCATCTCAGACATGAGCAGCAGATCCCAAGGGACTGATGGCACGTTCTCTCCCGTTTTTAACCGATGCCTACTGCAAAACCTGTCACACAAGAGCGTGTGAATTAGAATTGAACATGTCAGCAGAGTAATTTGCTGTTTACTATACAAAACCAATCCTGCGTTCATTGTAATCAATAAAAATGTCTGACGTTAGACTTTTTTTTTTGGTAAAGATCAACAGATTGATGCACTACAAGCAACTACAATATGCAAGTCTTCAAGTCTATCACTAACATCATGGTGGTGCCGTAGGGATAAAAGATGAGCTGGAACACTAGTTATATAACCACAGAACAGTGACCACCAACTTTATCAGTGGTCTTGTCCATGAAGTATGTTTTCAAATTAATTTCCTCCATATATATATATATATATATATATATATATATTTATTTAAAAAACAATCTTCAGTAAGGGGTACAAAGCCATGAAAAACCAATAAGGGCAGAGGTAAATCACATCACTAAGAATCGGTGGGGGACAAACATGTATTTAAATTATTTTAATTGGGAATGAACAATAAAAATATGTAATGCCAACTTTAAGTTACTTAAAAATTCTTAAATCATAAAACCACTCTATTTCAAAATGTTACTTCAGTATAGAAATATGCAAGTAGTGTGGGAGTGTATAGAGACAGACTTGATACTTCATGGGACTCAATGGTTGCAGTGATTGCCTATTCTGTGGAAACAGCGACTCTCTGATTGGTGGATTTCTGTTCAGAATTATGGGAAGTGTATTTCTCCTTACAAAAAAAAAAAAAGTGGCTATTTCGGTCACATGGAAATGGAAAAATGACAGATCTTTGTTTGTTTTTTTTATTTTTTGAAATACATCCGAGAGTAACAACGAATCGAAAAAGAAAAATGTAAATGAAGACCTAAATGATAATTTAGACTAAAAAAATTATTTGTAGTGCAACTACCATCCAATAATCACAATAAACTTTGATATGCAGCTAAGTCTCAGCTTTTAGTCAATCTTCAACAAAATTCAAACAAATGTTTTTTTGACACTCCTTAATGTGGCATGACAGACCACTGTAGCCCTCTCAGATTAAGCAGTAGCAATTTTTGAATGTTGATTTTTAAATAAACCTGAGTCATTGATTATCAAAGAAAAAAATATGAAATTTTCAGCTTTGGTGTTTTTGTAAAAAAATAAATAATAATAATTTCATCACTTTTACTTTTTTAAACCCCACTTCTGCGTTCTATTGCCCCATAATAACAAGGCACTAAACCAGGTTTGCTTGCTTGCGACTCCCATACAAAAAATAAAAACTGCACTGGCATAATTGTAGTGGTGGTTTCAGAGGTTAAAGACTAAGGCTGCACGATTAACCGAAATTGTGATATGTCTTAGTGCGATTATCAAATTGCAACGGCTGCAATTTAACTAAATAAATATATGTGCTGCGTGTTTCAGAGTGAAGCGCGGCTCATGTGTTCTTGCTCATGATGAAACTTACAATGAGAACCACTCATCAACAAAAGAGAAGCTTACGGTTTTCCGTCAAATAAAAGTTAGATATTTAACATTTGAAAATGATGAAAATAAGACAGCCATAAATATTAGTATTGTAATTTTACAGTTGTACTAATATAAAATACAATTATTTATTGTTCTTAAATACTATTTTTATTTTACATAAAAATATTAGTTTAGCAATTTTTCTAATTCTGTTATTATTATTTAGTAATTTTTAGTAATACTCATTAATTACCATTATTCTTTTAAAGCCATTCTCATATACAATCACAAAATTTTGCCCAATTTACCATTTAATTGCATTTTAATCAAAAGAAAATCAAATTACAGCATTTCTAAGTCAATTTCAATTTCTAAGTCATGCAGCATGTACCACGACACTGAATAACTTATTTGCCTTGTCTATCTAGTGTTGTCTCAGCATTTATAGCACATGTAATTTCACATATTACTGATAATTTAAAGATTAAGATAATGAGACTCACATAGATAGTGAACATCATATCTAAACTTGGCAGTGGATTTCTTCTTTAAATAAGAGGTCAGATTAAGACTAAAATAATAGTATTCCCTTGTAAAACATACTCCAATAATCTGTTTTATTTACAACTTTTAAAAAAAATCTTCTTTTTTTTTTTTTTTTTTACAGTTACACTGTAGGCCGTTCCGAATCAACACATTTTTGGGCCGTATTACATGTATACATTCTTGTCGTTATTTTAATGCCGCACACTAATGGTTACTAGTAAAAGTACGTTCCATTCAAATGTTGAGTAAAGGCAACTGATTAAGTTCAGTGGACAGTCACTATGAATCAGAAAGAGCATGCGAGTAGTGTGATGTCAGTCTCCAGAGCAAAAGCAAAAGTGTCTTTTCACAGTAAACATCTACCAGTAATAAAACTGCCTATATCCTCATTCCTGCAGAGCGGAACACTTCACGATAATTGCACCCTTTACTGATCAAATACAGTGAATCTTTTGAGCTCCAGCTGACAGCAGTCATACCCAGCCCCATATCTGAATATCTGCACCTCTACACGCTGAACTGTTGAAGTGAAGGCCCTGTGCAGGGAGAGAAGCGAGGGAAGAGACGTGTCACTGACCCTGTGGGGGAGTTAAAAATAACCCAGACCGTGGCACTCTCTGTAAGGCAGTGATCAGGTGCCACAGCCCAATCCACACGGTTACCCTCCCCTGACAGCCTCAGACTCGCACCAGCCCTTGTGTATCAAGCAATGCACAGCTGTGCCCAAAACCAGGAGAACTGCCTTTACTCAACATTTGAATGGAACGTACTTTTACTAGTTTTACTGGTTGGTGTGCGGTATTAAAATAACGACAAGAATGTAGATGTGTAATAAAAATGTTTTGATAAAAAAAATAAAAATGTTTTGATTCGGAACGGCCTGCAGAGTAACTGTAAACAAAATATATATTTTTTTAAAGTTGTAGGCCTAAATAAAACAGGTTATTGGAGTAAGTTTTACAAGGGAATACTATTATTTTAGTCTTTCTACTTGAATTTCATGTTTAATTCAATGTGCTACTTGTCATTTCTTTGTAATTCCTTGTGAAATTTACAAGCAATTTCTGAGAGAAAATTATTTCAAAGTAAATGTTAGGTTACACTTCATTTCAATGGTCCACTTTAGACATTCTATTAACTGTATGTAACTTTGTAACTACCAGTCAGTAGAGTATTGTCTGATTAATATCTGCCAACACTTTTAGGCCATGAGACAGGACCCCAAATTTGGGCTACCAGTACCATTTTGAGGGATTAAATTTCTTTTTGATTTTCATGAAGGTACACATCCCTAGTGTTGGAAAATGTGTGATGGCATCCGATCCATGGTAGCTTTCATTAGAAATCAACACTTATATCATCCTACCTCAAGGTAAGGTGTTCAGTGACTACAAGAGAGAAAAAATTATCCTTTTATAATTTTAAAAATCTATTTATTTATTTTTATTATAAAAAATTATAAAAATTGTATAACATTTTTATAAAATTTATTTAAAGATAAATTCATTTATCATTTTTCTTGACGTATGTTTGAAAATCGTCCTCCGTAACCAAAAACTACCTTGAATCTAACGCTATCACACATTTTTCAAATACAGGGTCATATACCTACACAAAAATCCCCATGTGGTTTAATCCCTCAAAATGGTACCAATCAACCCTCTGTCTCACGGCCTATTTATAGTGATGCTCCCCAACAGATATTCTACTGACAAAAAATAACTTTGCAATTACATGTCAACTTACTCTACAAACATGAACCCTAACACCTAACGGTCTACTGACGAGTCTACTAAATACTCCAATGAGTTAGTTGACTAGTTACTCATAGTCAGTAGAATGTCTAAAGAGGACCATCAAAATGAAGTGTAAAAAAAAAAAATTCAGTGTATAATCTGGCAATTCCCGTCACATCTTTGACACCCAAACCGTTTGATGATTTGGAACATGCCCATGTTGCCCAAAATCGCTGCAGTTTGATGCTCAAAAATGTTTCTGACAAGGAACACACCTATTATACAATGCCAGGTTCACTAGGTTTGAGGGTGTTTTTGCCCAAAATACTGCTGATTCAGTTTCAGAACAGCCACGTACAGGTAATGCTGAGGATCCTCAATGCTGAGACTCAAAACTGCTGCTAATTTGGGAATTGCCTACAGTGCCCAAAAATAACGCTGAACCAAAACACCCCTATAAATATCACGACGAAAATGATGCGGACTTAGATGATTTGATGCTCAATAACTATGGATAGGCAGCAGCACACTAGGTTTGAGGCGATGCCCAAAAATGCTGCTGATTCGGGATGCCCCAATCAGTGCACTACGTTGGAGGCTATGATGGCCCGCCCCAAAATGCTGCTGAGTGCAAATGTGTCAGTGATACAATGCCATAGGTCAGTATTTCCCAATCCTATTCCTAGAGGCACACCAACAGCGCACATTTTGGATGTCTGGATTATTTTGGGCTGTCCTAGACGAAATATGACCAATCGTGGCGATTTCTGTTGTCATGGCGACCAAAGATAGCCTGCGATAATTTTCAGGACAGTGTCATAAATTTAGCATGATCAACGTCTGCTGACTAGCCAATAAAAATGCAACATGAAATAGTGTATCGATCAACGCGACATGGCACTAAAACTTGAAACCACTTCCCTCGAGCTCCATTTGCCAAATTGACATGCCAATTCTTATCAGTTGTGTTTGATTAGGAAGAGTTTGAAAATGTGCAGTGTTGATGTGCCTTCAGGAACAAGGTTGGGAAACACTGTCGTGGGTAGTCAGGTCACTAGCTTTAATATGATGCACACAAACCTATAATATTACTGCTGATTTAGAACGCACCGATGTGCTAAATGCGCCAATTATGCTATCCATGTAGGAGACTCACTTGGTTTGAGACAATGACGGCTAATAATATTTCTGACTCAGGATCTGCCAATATGATTCCCAAAACTGTTGTCTAGGTATAGGCAGCTCACTAGGTGTGATGCCCAAAAATCCTGCTTATTCGGGGTACTCCTATGATGGCGACATGCTGCTGAAACAGAACGCACCTATAATGTGATCAACAAGCCAATGTTACGAGGTCTACATTTTTTGCTGATTATGACTATATTAGACAGTTTACAAGGTTTGAGACGATAGCTACTTTTCCACCGTCAGGGCGAACGGTTCAAAGAACAGTAAGGAACGGTCCCAGTTGTATTTCCACTGGATGTCCCAAAATTCTCCAGATTCAGACAGAATTAATTTAATTTGTAAGATGATATGCAAATCAATTCAGCTGCTGATTTTAGACATGCCTGTTTTTTTGTTTTTTTTTTATCATTGATGTACTATTATAGCATTTGTTAATACTTTGCATTCAATTTAAAAAAAATCCATTTTCACTATAAAATTATAGTGAAAATGGAAAAAAATTAAATCATAGTAATTTTTGTGTTTATATATATATATATATTTACTTATTAGTGTTAGGCCTGGTTTCACAGACACAGCTTAGATTAAGCCAAGATTTGGCCCGCTTAGTTTAATTAGGATATTCAAGTAGCTTTTATAAACATGCCTTAGGAAAACTACCAGAGACTGATCCCAAAAATTGCTGCTGATTTTGATTGCGCCTATAATATGATGCCCAAAACATCGATGCACCTATATTATGATGCCTAGGTAGCTCACCAGGTTTAATACTATGATGCCCAAAATCCCTGCTTATTCAGAACTCTCCTATGATGGCCAAACATGCAGCTGAACCAGCACGCCAATGAACTCTAACGTTACTGGGGGGAAAAATAATAAAGACCAGGTAGACAACTTAGATGATCAATATCCAAAAAATACTGCAAATTCAAAATTCACCTACAATCTCACGTAATTAAAATGACCCTCAAATGATGCTGCTGATTTGACACGCTATGATGCCTAATAATAATAATAATAATAATAATAATAATAGTAGTAGCAATCATAGGCAGATCGCAATGACACTATGATCCCCAAAAACGCTGCTGATTTTGGTTGCGCCTATGTTATGACATCCAAATCTGACTCGGGATGCGCCCATGCTATGACACCCCTAGTATGTAGCTGTCCGTGTAGTCAGACTCAGCTCACTGCCAAAGGTTTGAGAGACAGCCCCTGTCAGTCAGTCAGATGTCCGCTCAGAGTGGCTACTGACCCGCTCTGTTTCATCACGTTCCCGTCCCCGCAGTCACAGGCCCCGCCGGCCTGACTCCGGAACATGTTAAAATCGTGGCCCGTGTGATCGCTGTTATTGAAGCACTCCGCACACAACGACATGCACGGAGAGATGCCGCAAGTCCGGCAACGGTAGGCCACGAAGTTGGCGGTCCACACCAGCCCGCAGAGGGTGGCGTTATCGTAGGATCGGACGGTCCGGCAGAACTCGTCGAAAGCGTCCCCTCCGGCCAGCAGCCATTTTACACCAGTCCAGCCCCTCCGGGTCCGGGTCCGAGCCGCGCTCCGGGTCCAGCACAGTGTCCAGCAGCTCCCGCAGCTGCCGCAGCCCCGAGCTGTTGTCGGCCCGCTGGAGGTCTGCCTTCAGGTGGGCTGCGGTGGATCTCTTATCCCGGCGCAGCAGCAACGCCGCCATCATGCGCTCCGGGTTTGTTGTGCTCACTTTATTTTGGTTGTCTTGTTGCTGTGTTCGCGAGGCATCTCGCGAGATCGTTACGAAGCGGCGCTCTGGTGTGGCAATAAACAGAGTGCTAAAAGGGGCGGGGCTTAATTTACCTCTGAGTCATTTAGCGGCATAGACAGTTTAGCGGGACGCTTTTATCCAGCGCTAGCAATCTTTTTTCTTTTTTTCTTTTTTTTATGAAGACAGAACAAGTAACAAACATAGCATAGCATAATAATTCCTCCACGATTATTTTTTTTAAGGAGGAATTTCTGATATATATTTGGAGACATCGAGAGGGATGAAAAGTCCCAAAAGCAGTGTATTTGTTTTGTTGCACTCTTATTGGAAGATTTTGGTTTTATAATTTGAAAAACTTCCTACTCCCCTACTTTCCTTTCTTTTTTTCGCTTTCCTCTTTATATTGTGAGGTGATGATTGAATGTAAGCTAAGCTCAGTCTTGTTTGTAAAACTTTCAGTTATTAATGCCTTTCTGATAATGTTCTACAAATTATTTAAATAAATAAATAAAAACATAGCACTGCATACAATAGTACAAAACAAAGTGTGGCGTTAATTGGTAACAGGGATCCGAAAATTACATCATAATATTTGAAACAGTAGGCTATGTTAATGATTTTTTAAATATTTTTTTATAGCAATTTCAGAGAAGATAAAGACAGTCAAATTCTAATATAATATTATATATATATATAATATGTGGATGAGTTTACATACTTTTGTTTACATATAAAATGTTGCCAGCAGTATAAATTAACAATCTATTCAAGCCATCTGTTAGCTTCGTTTTCATAATAGCCTAATCATATATTTTAATTTATCATCAAGGAGGCAGCAAGTGACGCAACAAAGCTATACCAAAGAATTTAAATAAATTACAGAAAAACCAATTAAAATTAAAATTCGCCTCTATCTGGTCAGATATAATGAGTCGGAAAAAAATTTAGGCTACTCCAAATGTAACTGGGTAGCCTATTTTACCCACTGTGTATTTTCAATTCGTTTCAGTTTCTCACTGTGAAACTTTTGCTGCTATGTGATGATTACGGACCATGTCTGCAGTCAGTCGTGATTACTGGAATTATTTTAGCGCGATTAGGCTACTGTATCAGATTTTAATTTGGACCACTGGGACTATTCATGGTAAATAAAAAAATGTATTGTACAAATGTCTCAAATTAAAACGCCTGACATTCGAGTGCGTTTCAATCATGGTTTCAATGGAGGAATCCGTTTGCTGAGCCGACAAGCGCCTTCTAGCGGAATCAGGAGGTTTTGTATTCAGCAAACGAGTGTTTGGTTTGGTGTTTCTCGCGAGGTTGTTAGGTGTAGCTCATTTGTGTATTTCGCGTATTTCTCGCGATGCGTTGTCGTTTGATTTATATACAGTGGGCTGGACAGGTGGCAGGGGGAGATGTTGCTTATCTGACAGAAGCATGTTGGTTACTGAGACTATTTTGGACGAATATATTGATATATTATTGCTCAACTTCACAAGTAAACATGTGTTTATGACTCAACAAAAATACTTTGTGTTTCTATAATACTAGAATGATATTAGACCTCTTCAGACAGCAGTAACCTTACCAATGTGACAGGAAGACACACACACACACACACACACACACAACTTCAGCAAGAACTCAAGTAGCCTACTTTTAAACTGATCAAATATAGAAAATAAAGATTTTTGTATTGAAATGGGATCCAGAAACCAGAAAGACTGATCATAAATCCAAATATTTAGCAAATCTTTTGATAACATTTCACTGCTTGGACCCCTAATAATATTTTTTAAAAGAACAATTTTCAAAGAGGCAATTAACTTTCCTTTTACATTAACCTTTTTTTATTAGGTATTTACTGTAATAGTTATTTTTATTTTATATTTGAATAGTATTTCAATATACGCTAGACCTATAGGCTTACCTAAAAAAATAACTTAAATCATGTCTATTTCATTTGTGTGTTTTTAGTTGTTTATTTGTACCATTGCTCAAAATTTGTTCCTTTCTTCTTATTTATATAACTGACTGTTTACTTAAATTACTGCTTAAGAAGATTGTTGTGGTATTGAAATGATAGGCTATTGCAAAAAAAAAAAAAAAATTGTGAAAATTAAAATACAATTAGAAAATTAAGAATGTTTGCTAAAAATGTTGTGATTATTTTTGTAATGTGTTTTCGTAAAATCATATTTTTGTTATAATACTTTTTTGAACCTTTTGCCCTTATTTGTAATGGTTTCTATTTACAATTTTTCATAGTGTGATTAATGAATTGTATTAAGGATCAGTTTGTAAACATATTAATAATCAATAATAATAATAGTAGAAAGAAACCACAAGAAGTGGTAGGAAAAAGTATTGTCCTCATTTTTAATTCATAGATAAGTGATATTTGATTGATATTGATAAGTGTCCCCCGCTGCAATAGTTGTGGTGTGTTGGATACGGGACTGGTTTTCTGCTTCGGGGATTTTATTTTTAGATTGGACTCAAGGAATATTTTTATCAACACTTCACCAGTTACAACCTCACTAGGCTTGATATACCAGTGAGTTAGACGACACTTCCTGGTCTTTTCATAAATTGGGCTGTGGGGGCTGGGTAGTTTTTTTTTTTAACCCTCTGGGCTTCTTCGGTCAAAAATGAGCGAAACAGTATACGTTTTGAAATGTTTATTTTTTTTTGCTTCATCGGAGGGGGATGAAACTTGGTGACTTTTGTTGTATTACCTATGTGAACACACAAAAAAATCAAGGAGATGATTCGGATATGTTAAAGGGTCTTAAAAAAAATAGTCACACTTAGCTTCCTTTCGGTCAAAAATGACCGACATAGGAAATGAATGGGAAATATGAAAAAATAGGAAAACTCAGAGAAACTTTTGGTGGTACAAACTACAGATCAGCCACTGTGCAGAAAAAAAGTGTACAGCAATGAAGGGGTGACACTCTAAAACATCAAGAGTGCAAATAAGACACCTCCCCCCCCCCCCCCCCCCCCCCCCCCCACACACACACACACACACCCCACGCACACAAACACACACACACACACACACACACACAGAGAAATGAATAGGAAAGACTGTAACAGCAAATGTTGAGAAAATGCTAAATAAAATCAAAAATTAAAATAAAGTACAAAAGATAGGCTACTCTTTCTCGCTCAAATGCACACACACACACCTCATCATGTCTAAAACAACAATATGAGCCTTTCTATGTATTTATATAGGAAGCCTACAGGCGGTTACGGACATTACACACATTTATACATTTTTACTTATCTAAAAAAAAAAAAAAAAAAAAAGTAGTCTTTTAGCATATCTAAATATATATCTAAATAAAAATAAACGAATAAGAGAGAGAAATCATGTCTAAAACAGCAATAGGAATCAAAAAGCATTTCTATGTATTTACATAGGAAGCTATGGGCAGCCTACAGGCGGTCACGGACATTACACACTTTAAAACATTTTTAAAGCCACTGGATCGCGGTATTCTCACTTGAATTTTTTTTTTGCCTGCTGCCAGCATTATATTTTAATGTGCCACGTTGAGTTTAAAAAAAAAAATGTTTTGATAATAATAATAAAAAAAAAGTAAAATTCTTATGGAAAAAAAAGCTCGTAAAAATTATATAAATAATGCAAAGTATCATAAAAATCTTTAAAAATTCTAAATAATAATAAGAAAATATTATTGAACAAAAATATATTTGAATGGTTTTCCTGGGGGGGGGGGGGGGGGGGGGGGGGGGGGGGGGGAGTTACATTTTAAGGCTTCGTTCTTTTTTGACCGAAAGGAAGCCTAGTGTAACCCCTAAACAAAGAAGCCCAGAGGGTTAAAATCAAATTAAGGTTGCCCTGTCCCAAACAACAGTTTTTTTTCTCTGCGTTTTGGTTTTGCAGTGTTTGCCAGGTTAGATGGGTTGGTTCCCTGATGGTGTCATGATTCTGCCATCATGTTTGATTTCTCTGGTCTTGTGGCAGAATCATGACAGACCCATGTTTTCATGTGCAGCACATGGCCATTTGTTTGGGCCATGTGCTTGCGTTGTCGTAACCCCGCCCCCTTGTTATCCTCGTCTCGTTGTTATTGTCTAGTCAGTTTCACCTGTCCTTGTCATTAGTGTCTCCCTTTATTATCCCCTTGTGTTTGCTGTCCTGTGTGGGTTCATTGTCAGAACTTCGTGTTACTCTCTGTGAGTACATTATCTGTATCTTGTGATAAGATTCGTAAGTTTGTGTAACCGTTTGTTTTCTCTCTGTCTAGTCTTAGTCAAAGTTTAGCTTCCTAGTCTTGTCTATGTTTTGCCCCCTCGTGGGTTTTGTTTTCTGTTTTGTGCCTCAATAAACCCTGTGTGTTTGTGCATTCAGTCTGCTTCTGGGTTCATCTATCTGCACCCTCATGACAGATGGCTATAGTCAAATTGTATGTAAAACAGAAGGTTGGGGTTTTAGGAACAGTTGGAAATTGAAACCACACTCATGACTACGCCACCCTCGGGACTCTACCCAGGGAAATAAGTTTACCCATACTTGATCTTCAGTGTTGTTACATGAAAGACCTCACAGTCTGACCTGTCCCACTTCACACATTAATATGGGATGGTTTGGTAGGCTCTTTCAAGGTCAAATGAGTGTGATTTCCAGTGCGGTACATTCATCTCACCTCCAGAGGTCTCTGTCACCCGCTTATAAACTCTAATATGCCACAACTCAATATTCAGATAATGTAACAATCACAATCACTGTTAGTGAACTAATGGTACAGCTCTGAGCACAGATATCTATGTTAGTCTATTCAGTTTATAAATATGAACTTCTTTTCTGTAAAGTATTTGCAGTCTCAAAGAGATATATCTTTTTTTACAAATAGAGGCGTGATCTAGCTACATACATACTACATACAATATTGCAATCCACACAACATAATGGGAGACATATCAGAGTTCAAAAGAGGACAAATTGTTGGTGCATGTTTCACTGGCTCACCTGTGACCAGGACAGCAAGTCTTTGTGGTGTATCGAGAGCGATGGTATCCAGTATAATGTCGGCATACCACCACGTGACGAGCCTCATCCAACAAGAGGAATTGTCGACATAAGAGGAAGCTGTCTGAAAGGGATGTCCAGGTACTACTAACCAGGAATTGTATCCAAAAAAAGATAAAACCACAGCTGCCCAACTCACTGCAGATATAAATATGCACATCGACTCTCCTGTTTTCACCAAACCTGTTCGTCGGGAGTCAATATTCATGGTCCGGCAGCTAAAGCCAAACCTTTGATCACTCGTGCCAATGCCAAATGTTGGTTTCATTGGTGCCAACAGTGCAAATCTTAAGATCGGGCTGTGGACCACTGGCGGATCCAGGGCCCCAGCTGAAATCTGATTGGCCCCTAAAGTGCCCCTGCTGTCACTCATCGTTGATCTTTGTCAATTCAACCTGCATAAAAACACCACTCATTCAATGATGTGCATTTATTGCATTGACGGCGCAAGAACACAACGTAAGTGTCTAAAATGAATGTGCACAGTTCAGTTGAATGATAAAGTTTGCACTCTTTAACTTTACAAAGTTGCTCAAATATGAGCGTGCGGTTTATCTTTCAAGGTGCGAATGGAAGATGAGTCCGTTAGCCTACCGTTAGCCTGTATATGGCAACTTTAAGGTTACAGGTGCGTTTTCTTTCAGAATCATCAACAAGTAGAAAAACTTTATCTTATTTTTATTTGAAACAAAATGCCGAAGACACTCATGTGGAGGTGTGTTAAAATGCTTGGTTGAAAATCAATGTATAGTTGTTATGAATAATTCACTGGACTTTCAATCAAGACAATCTTTCATGAGCCAAAAAGAGGACAAACAGGACAATGTCTTACACACTGCAATAAGAATGAATCTGTTAGCAGTTTCACGATAAAATTCCAGATGGTCAGTATTACCGTAAAACTGAATTTGATTATTGCGGTAATGTATGTTTTAATTAATACTGTAAGCCAGAGAAAGTACAAGGTGGAATCATACAAATCATAGAAGTTTCCCCATGCACACCATAAAGGCTAATATTGCCCACAACCCATTGCGCTTTGCAGGAGAATTCAGTTCAGAACTACAAACACGAGTAAAAAGTGGTAAAAAAAAAAACCAAATCATGTCGGGTACGCACGACCAACGGTGAGAGGTCTACATAAAGGTTTGAGTGGTTAATAATCACAGTTTTACCTGATAAAAAATATTTATTTAAAGTCCCCATGAATACAAAATTGACCATACTTACTTTGTTTGCCTAAATTGATCGGTTTGTGGTGAACAATGTCAATCCACACAAAAAACTTTTTGGCTTCGTAATCTTTAATCAAAATCTGAAATTTCCCCTCCCCTCTGCATTTGAGGACCTTCACCTGATGACGTAGGTTTGACGGTTTGGGTGTCTGCTTAACATCCGTAACCACGCCCCTCCAACTGACAGTAGACAGGCTGAATGAAAACACCTACTTTTTTAGATCCAATCAGGTGCTAGTTGGGAAAAAAGCCACGCCCACTATTTTGCCTCATTTAGTATTCCGTTTCTCTCGGAAATACGTCACAACACTGGAGAAAAGTCGTTTGCAACTTCCGGTTCACGGGGACTTTAATGTTATTCCTGTTATATTTCATCTTCAATAACATTGTAGACTTTTATAAAGATCCTGTTGGTCATTAACTTTTAAATGCATCATTATGCATTAATATGAGGAGGAGAGTCTCCGCATGAAAGACCCGCGACTGCAGATCAACGTGCTACTGTATTTCTCTCCAAAACGGTAGGAAATGAGATGAAATGTGGAGGATTTTAACTGTGACATGATGCGACAGAGAGCAACCGTTAAAGACACAATTGTATGACGTGATAGCATGTCCCAAAGCTTGTCTACTCTTTTGCTATACACAGGGGTGCACATAACTTTTTCAGTGAGTTACTCAGGTGAGTACCAGGAGATGGTGTTTGGTACTCACCCCATATGTAGCGTGGTCTTAAGTGCAGTCCTCCTCAGTGTAGAAGCTGTCAATCACAGCTGTCAATCATGACGTCAAATTCACGTTTTTATAGCATCAAATAACTAACTAAAGACCAAACTTAGATAA
Source organism: Rhinichthys klamathensis goyatoka (assembly GCF_029890125.1). Classification (NCBI taxonomy): domain Eukaryota; kingdom Metazoa; phylum Chordata; class Actinopteri; order Cypriniformes; family Leuciscidae; genus Rhinichthys; species Rhinichthys klamathensis. The sequence goes on along the minus strand of NW_026606798.1, from coordinate 108,002 downwards.
ACTTTTAAAAAACGAACACTTAAATTTACATCAGCGTGAAAAAAAACTACCTAAAATGACAAAAAACATGCAACTTAACAGGGAGGAGAGTAAAGATGAAAAGCTCCTAAAGCTTCGTTACATATAAATTCACGGATAATTTGTTGTTTTGTCGTAAGTGAAAAACAATATTGATCTTGTATTTGAAAAAGGATCCTCATATAAGAAACAGTACTAAAATTCAGAGTCAGTTCATTCGCATTCGGAGATCGACTATTGTTGACTGACAAAAATGCCGGTGTTACTGTTCTGGCTGACACAGACACAGTGAGTTGTTCACAATCTTTCTTTTTAGTAAACTCTGTGTACACAAACAATGTTCGCAATGCTCAAGTTCATGTGTAGAGCCCCTGGTGATACTTCCAGCAAAGTTTCATGTTGTGTCGAGCCTTCTTAGTGTTTTAAAAATAGCGATTTTTGATGCTATCATATATGATATACGTGCCCCCCTAGCTCTCCCATTCAAAAGGCAATTTGACCGAAAACGAAAATACGGTCAAACTTAAAAGTGGCGTTTCCATTCCAATTATGCTTTGCCTCGGGTAGATTAACAAAAAGACCCTAGGTTGCATTTTGGCGACAGTTACCCTTTAAGTACGCAAAGGCGCGTAATAACACAAGTGGCATTACGCATTTCTGATTTATGTCGCGCATGAGTACCTGCGTACCAGTTATGTGCACCTCTGGCTATACACTCAAAAGTACTTTTTCTTCACAAAAAGAGTGGGTGTAGTCTAGTAGGCGAATAGGACGTACCACCAAACAAAGGCATCCAGCTATCACTGAAAACAAATGAATATAAAGCAGTTATAAACGTTTTGACTAATAATACATGAAGACAAATAACACACAAACACACGATTGCAACAATATATGGTTTATCAGTGTTCCTCAAGCCATCTCAGTATTTATCAGCATTTTTATAAGAAAAAAGTATATTGATAATGCAATGCTAATCGAAATAGCCTTTATCACAGTATAGCTATAATTGCCTACTACAAAATGATGGGTTTTTTTTTTTTTTTGCCTCAATCTGTAATAAGAAGCCTCATCAGATAGTAAAATAAGGTGTTTCAATCATTCACTGGCTTTTTTTATAGCAAAAACAGTATTAATTTACTAGATTGTTGTGTGTTAATGACAAAGCTTAGAAGACTAAGCTAACATGCTAACATGCTATGCACCTGTTGACTTGAATGATTAAAGTTTATAGATACTTTAGGAAAGAGAATTGACGTGAGACCATAAGAATGTTTTTTAAAGGACAAAAACGTGGGATCAAACAGAAAGGTTTTAATAAACAATGGACAAGAAAATGAAAGATTAGAGACATATCTAAAAGACTCCCATTGGGGGGAAGTGTGAATGTGTGCACATGGAAACAAAATATGAATGGGGACAACTGCATTGATGCTTAGATAATGCAAGTAACTATTAGCATTTTAAAGTCTCCTCTAAACAGAAACACCTAGCATGGAGTTATCCTCAGATTTGAAATATAACATGGTCAGAACAACAGTAAGGTATACCTATTTTATTTGATCGTATGCTCATGAATATTCTTGTTGGAACCCAAAACAGAAACAGAACTCCAAATTTGCACTGAAGCTTTAATTTCTTCAAATGTTGTCTTATATTTCATTATGTGAGTTATTCTTAATGAAGAAAAATAAAATGTGGAAATATTTAACCTGTTGGTTTTAAAGTTTCTAAAGCAGAAAGTGCTTCGAATAAACTATAAATCCAGTAAGTGCTGGAACTTAGGGCTTAAAATAACAGTTAATGAACAAAACACTAGAGCCAGCAACAAAGGAAAGTGGTCAAATGTATGAAAAACTCATTACTTGTTACTCATGACTTGAACGTTAAACTTGGCCCCTCTCTGTAAAGAGTGGCTCCATTATGGCCCCTGCTTTTAAAAAATCCTAGATCCGCCACTGCTGTAGACAATGTGAAACATCTATTGTTCTCTAAAGAGTTCACCTTCACAATCTTTGCCACATCTGTTGGATTTATGGTGTGGCGAAGCCCCAAACAGGCTTAACACCCAGACTGTTGCTGCCCCGAGTGAAACACAAGGGTGGATCAGTGATGGTTTGGGTTGCCATTTCACGCCATTCCCTACTGTGCCTTGCTTGATAAGGACAACCAAACCATTCTGGATGACCATGTGCATCTAATGGTTTAAACATTGTACCCTGAAGGGGGTTCTGCAGCAAGACTTGTGACAAGAATGGTTTGAATGGACATGAAAGTGAAGTTGAACATCTCCCATGGCCTGCACAGTCACCAGATCTAAATATTTTTGAGCCACTTTGGGGTATTTTGGAGGAGCAATTCAGAAAACTCTTTCCTTCACCAGCATCACATAGTTACCTGATCGCTGTTCTTGAAGAGGAATGGCTCAAAATCCCAGTAGCACCTCATTGCAGTACACGAGATCTAGGGAGCGGAGTTGGATCCAGATCTAAGGGGTGGAGATGGGTAGGATTAGGGGTGGGGTTATGGATCAGGGGGTGGAGATGGGTAGGATTAGGGGTGGGGTTAGGGATCAGGGGGTGGAGATGGGTAGGATTAGGGGTGGGGTTATGGATCAGGGGTTGGAGATGGGTAGGATTAGGGGTGGGGTTAGGGATCAGGGGGTGGAGATGGAATGGCTGGAATATTTTTGTTTTCCATGTCCATTTACATTTAAATGAATATACTCTACTGGTTTTTCATATTAAACTATGTTGATAGATACCTCTCTCGTCTCAGTGCGTGCGCTACATCGCTGTCTTGCGGCGAAACTTTGTTAGATCTTATCTCAGCCCTGTTCATTCAATACGTGCCAAGAAGAGAAGCGACCAAACACCTCCACGTTTTCCCTATTTAAATTCCCTATTCCCTAGGTCGAGTTACACTACTCGTGTAACTGTATTTAAATAGGGAAAACGTGGAGGTGTTTGGTCGCTTCTCTTATTGGCATGGATTGAATGAACAGGGCTGAGATAAGATCTAACAAAGTTTCGCCGCAAGACAGCGATGTAGTGCACGCACTGAGACGAGAGAGGTATGTATCAACTCGCCTTAGTTAAGGGAATAACATAGTTTAATATGAAAAACCAGTAGAGTATCCCTTTAATCATTTAGCAGACGCTTTTATCCAAAGCAACTTACAAATGAGGAGATGTTGTGGCAAATAAACAAGACAATTCTGAATAAGAGACAACTGGTCAATCAGTGATTACAATGGTTTATTTCTTGCAAGAAAGGCACACAGTCAGTCAGCAGAATGTGAGAGTGCGCACGGAGGGGAGGCGCGCGCACTCTCTCTTTTATATCTCTGCTACTCATAACATAGATAACATAGGGCCATAGCCCAGGCTCATAGCCAATTGAACCTTACTCCCTTACTCTATCTTATTAGGAAAATATATTATTTCTTATAGGAAAATATCATTAATCTGAATAATATAATGAATAAAAACAATTCCCCCCTTTTAATTATTATCTTAATCACTCACAAATTGACAAATATAATCCATTCTTCCATACATATTACATCAGACATGTTAATCCTCTCGGTTTCAAAACATATCGTCACCCTGTAGGAAGAAGAAATGCATTTTGCTGTTTTTATAAGACATAGACATCTGACGTGTAATGACTTCAGACCCGTGGCTTTAACATCCGTATTAATGAAGTCATTGGAAAAAATCGTAGCAAATGAGCTCTCTCAGTCTGTACAGGATATCCTGGATCCGTTCCAATTCGCATATAGGCAACATCGTAGCACGGAGGATGCTGTCGGCACTCTTACGCATCTGGTCTCAAAACATCTGGACACCCCGAAAATAAAGCCATATGCTAGGGTACTGTTCATTGACTTCTCCTCTGCATTTAATACAATAAAACCGGACATATTGTTATCTAAAATGGCCCTAATGGGTACGAATCCATATCTCATTCATTGGTACTGTTCATTCCTCACTAACAGGCAACAGCTGGTTAGGGTCAATAACACCTATTCACCCATGGTCACAACCAGCTGCGGTGCCCCTCAAGGATGTGTTAGCTCTCCTTTGCTCTTCACACTCTATACCAACGACGGTGTTACCTTTGCACCCAACCATCATATCATCAAATTTTCTGATGATACTGCTCTGGTAGCTTTGATGAAGGAGGGGGAAGGGGCTGAACTTTATGTGCAAACAGTGAATAATCTTGTAGAGTGGTGCGATGAAAATGCTATCATTCTCAATACACAGAAAACGGAAGAGATCATCTTCGGCACCTCTCATGAATGCCATATTACACCATTAATCATCCATAATCAAATCATAAAACAAAAATCATCATTTAAATATCTTGGAGTGTATGTGGACTGTGACCTTTCCTGGACCTATCATGTAGACTACATCTGCGGAAAGGTACAACAGAGAATTTATTTTTTAAGGAGACTTAGGTCATTCGGAGCGAGTAGTGAAATCCTGTCTCTTTTCTTTGTGTCAACCATTCAAAGCATTCTGCAGTATGGAGGCGCAGTGTGGTTTGGGGGCCTCTCAGCTCATTTGAAGGCCAGGATTTTCCGGCTCCTGGGAATTTGTTCCAAATTGGTGGGACAGTCGGTTGAGAAGGCGTTTATTGAAAGTCATGAAGTACATACTGTACGATTGGCTCATAAAATCACCCAAGATTATGCCCATGTGTTGAATCAAGAGTATCAACTCCTGCCCTCTGGGAGACGCTATAGGGTCCCGGAGTGCAGGAAGAACAAATATAAACACTCATTTGTTCCTCTGTCTATATCGATGCTGAATCAACACATGAGGGGAAAGAAGTGATAGTTTTCCCCCCACTTGCATTTCAATATATGTATATATTTATGGCTATTGAAGAACACTTCTGCAGGGCGGAGTACCCATAATATTATGGAAGTACTTTTGTATACTTTTTATTGATGACTGTATGTTTTTGTTTTTAGTTTGTGTGTGCTATAATTGTTGGAGCTTGTATTGCAAGACAAATTTCCATGTACACGGACAATAAAGTACTATCTTATCTTATCTTATCTTATCTCTGGTTGATTCAGCAAGCTATAAAAATTAGTCAAATAAAATCCCTCATTTCAAACCCTGTCCTTGTACGCCATATCATTACACGGATGACTGCTACTTGCAACCCTCTTTACATATCATCGTCCTCAAAAGGACAACTGTCATAATTGTTGATTTCTTTGTCATGGGGTCCCTTGGATATAAGTCTGGAAATTCGTCATAATCTGAAAACTGAACCATTTGATACTCCACACTAGATTTCTCCATTCTCTTCACTAGTCTTGATACACATTGGAATAGACATAGACATAACAATACCAGGAGCCTTATCTCTATCACTGGTAAGAGTGTGTGACATAACCAGGAACCCCATCCTCCCCACAAATTAGTGAACCATTCAAACCAAGTTGAGGCTCTTTTAAGGCCATCCTCATACGGGCGATGATGTTGGTTACATTATCACTGTAATCAGGAATGTAAAAATAACACAGAGTTCCCAACATCTTGCAAACCCCGCCCTTTTCAGCTGGGTATCACCCGAGCTTGTGGTCTGCTGCTGGGTTTGAGTTTGAAAACCGGTTGTGTCAGGTTACTTCCTCTCCGATGTCCCTGTTTCTCCTCGGACAATGGAAGTTGATGTTGGAAGCAGACGTTAGCGTTAAGAGACATCAGCTGCTCTACTCCTTTGTGTTAGAAGGCACCCTTCTGCAGTGGCTGGCATGTACCCACGTGGCACGCTCTGCGACCTTCACAGCTGTGCTGTGTGTTTGGTGAGAAGCACTTGAAACGGTTCTAGCTACCTCTTAGCCCTCCAGCTTTTCCTCCTCAGGGCTCGTATCACCACAAAGTCACCTGGAGCGATGTTGTGCAGCCTTCCCCTGCACTGCTTTCACCTGAACACAGACATTGGACAACAAAGACAACATTTCTTTGCAGAAATTCGAACATATCATGTTCACACAGTTCTGTGGATGGCAGCTGTTGTTTGCCCCCCTCTATTCCCAAATAGAATCTCGAATGGGCTCAAGTTTGCCTTTCATCTTTTTCTCATTCTCATGTACATTAAAACAATCGGCAATCCTTTAACCCACGTGAGTCCAGTTACCTCACAACATTTGACCAATTTGGTCTTAATTGTAGAGTTCTCTTTCTCTACTGCCCCCGATGACTGAGGATGGTAGGAGCAGTTAGTTTTCATATCTATCCCCAGAAGATGCCCCATTTGTTTAAGTGCCTCATTGACAAAATGTGTTCCATAAATTGTTCAATTGTGCTACCATCTCCCCTTTTGACGCATGATGCGTCAATTTAGTATAATTTGCGAAAAAATGTCGGGGTAAACAAGGCTTGCCATCTGAGCATAACCAAATTTGTCAACAGTGCACACGGACCGTCTACAGACGTTCTTGTCTGCCCCTGTAGCAAAAGACTGCATGCTCTGTAAAGAAGAAGAAACATCAGTGTTTTCTTTGGACAGAGTGCACTCAAGGTCCTGTGTGTGCGTAGCTGCCGCCTCTCCCATTCCCTATTGAAACAGAATTTTTATCAGAAGTGTGTGCGGCAAATTTACAGACAGCAATCATGTCAGGGAGAAGAATGGCTTCCAAAAGTGCAGAAACAAGAGAAGCATGTAGAATAGGCCATCCATCTGTGTTTCCATAATGCACCAAAGTCATGACAAAAACCAAAAGCATAACGTGAATCTGTGTAAATCGTAACACATTTGTTTGTTATGAGTTTGCATGCCTCAGTTAAAGCCACAAGCTCCGCAGCTTGAGCTAAGTAATTTGATGGCAACGCACCGGAAGCCACAATTTCAAATTCAGTCGTTATCGCATAACCAGCTTTGTTTTAACCTGTTTGTGGATCTCTAAAAGCTGGGCCATCCACAAAGAGGATATTCTCGAAAGTTCTCAAGAGGTGTGTCTAATAAAGAAGGGCGAGAAGTGCACACCTGCTCGAACCATCCATTGCTCGAACCATCCATTCCTCTCCATTCTCCTCTGTTGGGAGGAGGGTGGCAGGACTTAAAGTTGTACAACATTTGACATTTATGTTAGGATGTTTTCTATTCCTGCAGGACCACGGACATGGCATGTGGGACTATTAATGTCAAGTCCGAATACCCTACAAACTCTCTGAAAGCCATCACGCCCTTTTCAGCTTCCCCCACCGCTCTTAAACAGCGTGGCAACCCTGCAGCTACTGCATCAAGTTTGCTTGAAAATTATGCCACAGATCGCAGCCTGTCTGCATGATGCTGCAGCAGAACTGAGGTCAAAAACCCATTTTTCTCATCTACCATCTGAGTAAAGGGCTTTTCACCGGTCAGCAGGCCCAGAGTGGGGGCCATGGACAATTCGGCCTTCATGTTTTCGAAAGCCTCATTCGCTTCAGTTGTCCACTCAAGTTTGTCACATGATTTCATATGAGAATTGCATAATTGGGAATAAATGTTCGACAGTATGAGCACGTTCCCAAATATGACAGAATTTGTTTTTAAGTAATAGGTTTTGATACCTCTCTTATGGCCTGGACCCTTTTCTCAGATAGAGACTTACTGTTAGGTGTTATGACATGACCTAGAAATGTTTAAAAAACTGCATTTTTGATTGACTGACCTTGTGGCCCTCCTGCGCCAAGTGCTTCAGGAGAGCCACAGTATCAGCCACACATGTGGGGTCATTATGAGCACAAACCAAAAGATCATCTACATACTACAAGGCGGTGCCACGTGTCAGTACCAAAGGCTCTAGGCTGTGTCTAAAAGCTTCGTTATAAATAGTAGGGGACTCACTTCCCATCAAAATTAAAAGTGAACCAAAACTGACTGTTCTTATCCAATGCTAAGTATTCTAAAGAATGCATTTGCCAATCTACCACCGAAAAGTAGGTAGCATCCTGTGGAATCTGGGATAAAATGGTATACGGGTTAGGCATTTTAGGAGCCCTGGCTCTGACAGTTGCATTTACAGCTTGTAAGGCCTGTACAAATCGTCATTCTGTGGGCTGGCCCTTATCTCTTATTTTCTTAACGGGAGAGATTGGAGTATGCACAGGGGAAGAATCGCATGGCACTATTACACCTTCCTTTAATAATGATTCAAACACTGGTGTTATGCCCAATATTACCTCTGGTTTTAGAGGATACTGTGGTTGGCATGGCCTGTAATCAGACTTTGGGGTGATTATAACTGGCTCACATCCCCTGATTAACCCCACATCATATTTGTGTTTAGCCCACAATTTTAAAAAAAAGCACCTCGCCAACGCAGGGTGAATATCTGAGGCGGAAACATTTGCCATGCAATAATTCTTTTGTGGAATCTTATCAATGGGGGTCACAATTCTCTGTGCCAGCACTTCACATCGGCAATCATGAACACCCCCAGGTTTTCATTGTATTTTACACTAGTCCCCACATTACACCTGTCTGTTGTTTCAACACAGTTTTTCACAAACAGGCCCAGTGAAGCCCACGATTGATTCAAGGGTTTAGACAGAGATAAATGTGGAACAGACACTGCTAGATAAAAAGGCAGTTGTGTCTCCGTTAAGCAAACTGATATTGCACACATATGTTTAGTCCAAAACATTCGACTACCTAAGTGTCAACTTTTCTCCCCCTGCTATTTTGAACCAGTCCTCATATTCCTCATCCCATTCCCCCACGACTTGTGATGTGCAATGCAGGTCAGCTGGTATCATAATCTCGTTATCACATGGCATTGTTAGATTTTTCGCCAGTTCACACATGGTTTGAACCCAATCCGTATTTTCAATATGCCATTCATATGCCCATCGGTGCTCTCTGGACTCAATTAGAGGGCAACATATCTGCTTCTCCATCACTTTAATACCAGACGAGTCTACAACGAGTGTTAAATTTAATATACACATCAAATCTCGACCCATAAGGGGCGTAGGGCATGTTGGTGAAAAAAGGAAAGCATGTCTTAGGCATTGGCCCATCTCAGTTTCAAATTCTATACTGACAGTAAACCTGTCCATAATTTGGTGCCCTGAGGCAGAACGAGTTATCAATGTGGTTTCAGACAATAATGGTTTGCACGGCAGATCACATGGTCGTAATGTGGATTGACAGGCCCCGCTTTTAACCATAAAGGAGACCCACATTCCCTCCACCAACCGTGAGTATCTCGACATACGTAAAAAACCCTCGCTATTGTACATCATTAAACAGTCATGAGAAGAAACATCACTTATAGAGTTAGCAGTGGGAAAGCAAGCTGAGTTTTCATTGCAGAGAGCAAAGTTATTAGTGTATGTGTGTGTGTTGCAGTTTTCACTTCCCTGTTTTTTGGCAGTTGGCTGTCTGGCCGGAACCCCTCCCTCCTGCTCTCCCTCTTCTATTCAGTTGGGGCACTTCGATTGCGTGGGTGGAAGCTTTTTTATTTGGACATTGAGAAGCCCAGTGTCCATCTTGCTTGCACCATCTGCATTTGGTGGATTCTCTGCTTGTGTGAGTGTCATCCCCACAAATCCAGCATTCTCTTTCGCTGAAATCTCTGCTTCCTCGATTAAATTGTCCTCTTCCCCGTCCCCTTACCCTAGAGGGGCGATCTCCTGGTTTCGTTACTGCCTGCAACAGGGCCAGCTGCAGATCTTTCTCTGACTTGGCATTGGCCTTCTCCTTCTTTGATGTCTGTTGTTCTTCTGCATGCAGTGCATGAGTTAAAACTGTGGCTATTCGGCCATTTTTCCATTTGATGTAACTGGCCTTCACTGCTTGGGCAATTTCTGGCCTCAATCCATTCAGGAAACACCTTCGCAGGTGACATTCCCAAGTGTCCGGTTCAGAGGGTTCACCCAGGCCGCTGTGTTTTTTGAACGTCTCATGCAGTCGAACATAATAGTCCTGGATGGACTCTTCTCTTTTCTGGCAACAATTGTCAATCTTTGTAGTGTCTACTCGTGGTGGGAATGCAGTTTCCATGGCTGTGGCTAGGTCTGTGACCCCCTGGCAATATGGGGCATTGGACTCATCCTCACAGTTTCTGTGTGCTCTCCGCCGATCTTCCTGTGGCAGGCGTCTGCTGGCCTTGTGCCAGTAAGCTGCCCCCAGCTTCACTTCCAGGAGTCTGTGTAGTTCTGACACGGTGGGGCTGAATTCTTGGCAGAATACGATCAGTTCGGTGGATAACGTATCTCCTGAGTCATCAGGGCTTGGCAGGTGAGCCATTGCTTTCTTCATGTCGTTCACTGTCCATGGCCTGTAAACCATAGTTGGGCCCTCCGGTCCCGAAACCTTGATCATTGGAGCCAGAAGTTCTTCATCTCTTTCCTTTGTTTCTGCCCTTGGTCTTGCCTCTGACCCTGAGATCTTGTCTGCACAGGGGTATGTCTGATGGAGGATTTGTATCTGGATTCCCCCTGGGAGCTCTGGCCTCCCCTTGAGGCTCCCTTATCTGCGACTGGTGGTAGTTGGCGGGGTTTTCTTGGAGAGCAGTCGAGGTCAGGGTCCACTTTTAGGGCATGCAGCTCAGCCGCGGGGTAGTGATGATATGAGGGTGGAGATGCATGTGAACAGACAGAAACTTTAGATGTGTTTATAGGTGCACATGGGGCAGATGCCTCTTTTTCTTCACATTTAGTTTTTCCCCCATCCCTAAATGGCAATTTTTTCTGCATTGACCTTTTCTCTCTTTTCTCTCCCTGTTCCACCCAACAATCAATGGTCCTCTTACAGGACACACACACATGTCTAAAACAACAACCTCTTTGTTTATCATTCCACTCTTCTACACACTCTCTAACGACCTTCAGTCTGGTAGTGCTCAGTGTTCCCTCTCTAGGGAAATGATGATATTTTATTAGCTTATCTATGTCTCGCATACACTTGTTCCCATACAACTTTCTCATCTGGTTAAACACCGGTGTATCATATTTTTCACAGCTCCCATTTTTACTTTGAGATTTTCCCATGCTGATTACACTGTGTCTGTGGTGTTCTTTCGGCGCGCCAAAGTAGTCTAAAATTGTACAGGAGCAGCTCTAGGACTGACTCACGGGGTAACCTCGGGTTCACTTCCCCACCAGTCCGCACCCCAAAGATTTGTTTAGACGCTCTAGGAATGGAATCGATCCAGTCCGCACCCCACATAAACCGATTTGGTCCCCGGCCTTGAGTTTAATTACATGTCAAACTCACTACTCTACCACAGACCCAGGTCATCAGCATGGTTTCGTCTCTCTATTTCCCCAATACATTTTTTTTAATAATTTATGTTTGTCTCTTACCCAGTTCTCAGTGCCACTTGAGTTATTTTACGATTCCAATGGTGTCCCTCCTGGGCCCCGACGGTCGGCTCCTCTCCCTCAATCTATTCGGGGTAGGACTGAATCTCTCGATTTCAGGATGATCAGTCACCGTCCGCTCTCGGGTCCAAAAGGCACATCCAAGGAATCAAACTTCTGACACCAAATTGTTGTGGCAAATAAACAATTCTGAATAAGAGACAAATGGTGATTACAATGGTTTATTTCTTGCAAGAAAGGCACACAGTCAGTCAGCAGAATGTGAGAGTGCGCGCAGAGGGTAGGCGCGCGCACTCTCTCTTTTATATCTCTGCTACTCATAACATAGATAACATAAGGCCATAGCCCAGGCTCATAGCCAATTTACATTGCTAATATCACAACAGATCATCAAAAGTGCACTTTTTTCAAACCAAAATCACAAAGTATCCTTTTCACAAAACAAATAAATGTTTCATCTATTGTTTTGTTCACAGTAGCTGCCTTTCATAATGCCATTACTTTCAAACTAAATGATTTGCATCTCTTGCATCTCGTTCCGTTTAATACATTTGCCTGATCTTTATGGTAATCAATTCATCATTTGGTACACCTATAGATTCCTATAGATACAGATTCTATAGATATAGTTTCTGCTTTGTTTGCAATTTCTGATACAGATAACCAATATGATGAATTCTTTTTACATTATAAGTGATTTTTCTTAGATTATAACCACTATGTTCAAAGTGTGTGTGTGTGTGTGTGTGTGTGCGTGCGTGCATGTGTGTGTGTCTGAGGGTGTGTGTCCTGGTAAACTGTACATTATGGGGACAAAATGTCTCTACAAAGATGGCAATATCTGAAATCCTTGTCATTGTAGGGACATAAACTGTAAGCCCCCATGAGGAAAACAGCTTATAAATACTAAGTGATGTTTGTTGAAAATGTCAAAATACAGAAAGTTTTCTGTGATGAGTATATTTGGAGGTAGGTAGGGGATAGAATATTCAGTTTATACAGAATAAAAATCATTATGTCAATGGAAAGTCCCCATAAAACATGAAAACTTCATCACACCTTTTGATAACACACTAGACAGATACTATTACAAACATTATGGATTCAATTTCATAAGTTATGTAATGTAAGTGTATTTTTTAATGTGGCAACTGTAGCCTGTATTACTGTAATTATTTTAGCAATAAGCGTGAATTGAAACATGTATTTGCATTGTTTGCTGTTGATTGTTAAACAATTGTTCAACAATCAAAGTACTAAATTGAAAGAAGATCATACTGTTGTGTTTTCGGTGATTAAACCAAATGTTTTCAATACATGTAACAATAATCTTGTGTTGAAACAATGATTATGTGGACTGAATTGTGTATAACTATAATGAAAGCATGGGATCAGGTTTTGAGTGCTGTGTGACAAGTGTGAGTTTGGATGTTTGTACTAAGAGTTTTGAAAATGTACACCGTACTTGTGTAAATAGTACCAAAGCGAATAAAAAAAACGTATTAGGAAAATACATGATTTCTTACCGGAAAAGATCATTATTCTGAATAATATAATGAATAAAAACAATTTCCATGGCAGAGAGCATTAGAAGCAGTTAAACTAACAATAGGACAACAATATGTAAGTCCTGTGACCCTTCCCAGTTTAGTCTAACGTAGTATGTTTTAAAAAAATTTTTTTTATTAAATCGATAGAGAGTAGAAGAGAAAAGAAAAGAAAGTTAAGGTATCTCCAATGAGACGATCTGAAACCTCTGCCGCTGGTCATCGCAAGCGTTTCGCTCTTAAATCCGTAACAATTTCCATGATCTCCATCAAGCCGAAGCCAACATCACTCTTTCCAATTAGGGGTCCTAATCTCTGGGCTTACATATAACTGAGACAATATCTCCATCGTGAGTCTCTCTGATCCACCAACACCAGACGCCCATACCAACCTGTCTATTGCCCCCTTTCCACTTCATCATCTCCATATTCATCCCTAACATTATATTCAATAAAACAATTCTTCAACATTCATGGTTTTGGCGTGGTCCTTGCTCGTGAAACTTAAATAACATTCTTGTTCTGGGATAAAAAGATAGCTTCACCACCACTATAGCTGTTGTAAAAAAAATAAAATAATAATCAGAAACTACAGGAAAGAGGAATGTTTTAGAAGTTAAGGCATGTCTCTACTGTGGATGTGCACGTACACTGGATTTGTGTTCTCAGTTGGGGAAACAGTCCCACAAAGAGAAGACAGGCTTCTTAAAAGAAAGTGGTGTTTATGTATTGGGCACTTTGACAAAGAATGCAGAAAACATCTTTACTGTGACATTTGTAGGCTTAGACATCACACTTCGCTTCATATCTTTTCTAAAGAAAAGAGAACAACACATACAATTTGGAAAAATAAACACGACATTGGACGTTTTATTTTTAATTTGATATAGCCTACTCCTATTCCTCAGACTTGTGAATTCAGTGAAATGTGAACTGGAGACTCGCTCTGACCGGATCATTTGAATCAGTGAGTTCTTGACTCGAGAACAGATGCAGTTGGATTGGTCCAATTCACAAATGAATCTTTCAGTGTGATTTGCGAACCGATTTAACTGATAAATTGAAAAGAATAAGCTCGTTCACGAATCGGACACCACTATCACATCTTGGAGCAGGTGACGATTTCTTCTTTTATGAAATGAAGTGGAGTAAAAAGTATGATATTATGCTTTGGAATGTAGTAAAGTAAAAGTTTCCCAAAATTAAACTACTCAAGTACATATTTTAAGTATTTGTTCTTTATCTAAGTACAGTAACAAAGTAAATTTAAAAAAAAAATACTGTCCACCACTGTCAACAATTAGTTCCATGTATGTTCCTATGGGAATTAAGTCCATACTATTGTCTGCTAAGAAAATCCTATATCTGGGCTGAGATGACATCTTACCAGTATCAATTGTTACAGCCCGTTCTCATCCCAAGGCGTCATACACTGACGCTTTTACCCTTTCACCCTTTAGCGTCAATATGAGACGCAGATATATGGCGCCTCCTAGTGGTCTAACCCTAACACTACCCCAGACCTAAGCCTACCCATAACCAAAGCGTGATATATTGACGCTAAAGGGTGCCATGTGCGTCGGATGTAGACGCTTTGGCAAAAGCGTCAGTATATGACGCCTTGGGATGAGAAAGCGTTGGTTGTTACTGTAAAAAGTGGATCAGATGGCTGCAATAACTTGACCATCTGGAAGGCTTTGGGCTTAGGGCCAAATAGTAATGGGTAGGTAGGTGACTGGGTCAGAGCATCTCCAAACCAGCAGGACTTGTCAGGGGTGTATTCCAGAAAGCAGGTTATGTGACATACCCGGGTATGTTTAAGAGTAAGTAAGCGGATAACCTCAACTTTCGGTTCCAAAAACGGAGGTAACTTTCAGGGTATGTTAGTAGTCATAGCAACTCACTCTCTGAACTTAACCTGCTCCGGAGCAGGTTATGTTCCAGGGTTAGTTTGTTTCAGAGAGGTGACAGAGCATGGCGTCCCCTGACCATTTTAGTTACATATAGCACTACTTAATCTAACCCTACTTTATACAGTCACAATAATTTTAAATGTTTCTAATTATATAACTTTCAATTTCAGGGTTCCCAAATGTGATTGGGTGCATTGATGGAACCCACATTCACATGAAAGCTCCTTCCATCAATTAAGGAGACTATGTATATAGGAAGTCAATGCATAGCATCAATGTGCAGGTGACAATAGATTTTTGGGATGCTAAATGTTTGGGTGTTTAAACCATTAAATCACCCTCATCACTGGTCCCCACTAACTAGGTAATACGTGGCCAAGAGGAACCCCCAGTGAACCCAGTAGACCAAAGAGATGGCAGGGTGGTACAAGACATGATTTGCCAAAATCACTTTAATTAAAACCAGTTAACAGTCAAGTGTTGTTCATTGTTTCTTTATTTCCTGTAACAAAAGACATTTGTATTTATTGCTTTAGATTTCATTCAACAACAAATGACAGATTAATGTTCACATGCTGTTTCCCACCTTAAGCTGGTGCTCCAGCAATTCAATTTCAAGTCTGGCCTTTTTTAGGTTAAGCCTTTTCTCCTCCATTTGAAGCTGTATAAGGTCCATCTCCATGTCACTTTTTCTGATTTGCTTTTAAAGGTGGACCTTATACAGCTTTTTGGCAGGCAAATAGAAAGACTGAAAAAGTCTGTAATACAAACCAAATATTTAAATGAGGAAGGAGAACTGCAGAACATTTCTTACACTGCTAAGATTCTGTGTGGAGGTAGATGGACCCTCATCTGTATTAAAATCTCCTGCCATATTCTGTAAAATGACAATGACAATTTATTTATTCTCATGTGTAAAAAAGGGGGAATGCATTCTATGCATCATACCTCTATGGGCGGCCCCACATTTTCTGTTTCTGTCACAGCAGAAGTGGTCTCTTCATCATCATCCTACAGTGAAAATAAGGAAGGATGCTTGGTCTAGCAAACAGAAAACTAAAGACAATAATCACTTACAACAGTGAGAGAGTGTGGTGTTGCAGGAGGATCCAATAATACAATGTGGCCATCAGCAACTGCAAGATAATTAAACCATGATAATCATGCATATTCAATTCTCAATGTATATTCTTAAGCAAATACAACTAATAAAGAAGGACATTAGGAGCATCTAAGTACTAGTAATAAGATTACAGTATACAGCATATGCAGTCAAAGCAGCATGCACACTGCACAAGTGAATCAATGACTGTAAAAGTAATTCAAAATGCCTTTTTAAAATGGTGACAGTGTTGATGATTTTATTTATTAAAACACTGACAAAAACAGTGTAAACATCAATAAATCATAAGTATTAATATGGTACACCTACATTTTACTAAGCCACTTGTCTTGGTAGCTGAGTCTGACGAACTGCCCCCTGGAATCCCATCGACCACAGGTCGCCCTTTATTAAGGGACAGTGCCAGCTCCTCAGCTCCCTTCTTTCTATTGGCTACATAGAAAACTAAATTACATTTAATACTAAATTAGTATTAAATGTCAGTAACAAGTTTAGTAAGTTTAGAAAATATTACCTTGCTGGAGAATGTTTTTGTGTTTCATTTTGACTTGGCTCACACTTCTTCTGGCTCCAGAAGGATAACACCTGATAAAACTAGAAGCCAACATATAACTAGCCAATTATGTGCATTACTACTGTAATATTAAGAAATGTATGGAGGCCAACAAGTAAATACTTGTCTATTTTTACTACATGCCCCAAAGAATTTTTGCGTCACAAATTATAAATGGGGTAGGCTATTTTCCCCTTTCATTGTGACTCACAAAGGGAAAATACCCAATTTATAATTTTCTAAACTCAAGCATTTACTCTGTCCATTATTATTTGCCAAGCCAACTTTCTTTTGCTGATGCAGCAGTATTGCTTTTTTATTTATAATTTTTTTTATAATGGGCTTAGGCTATAGTCTTCATAAGCAAGCATTAAAACCTCCAACTCAGTTTCACCGAAGTATCGTATGTAGCTCGCTTTTTTTCTCCCTTGGTTTCCATGGTGACTCCTGAAATCGGCGATCCATTGAAAATGTCTTTATGTACTCGTCGTGCGCGCGCATTAACTCTGGGTTACCAATAGGAGGTTGATTAAACTAACTCAACATAGGTGTTTTGGAACTGACATAACCAGAGTAAGCAAGTTTGGGGTTAACCAACCAAGAGTTCAAGGTTTATCTGACGGTAAGTTAACCTTGCTTTCTGGAATACACCCCAGGTGTTCTCAGTATGCAGTGGTTATACCTACCAAAAGTGGTGCAAGGAAGGACAACCGGTGGACCAGCGTCAGGGTCATGGGCGCCCAAGGCTCATTGATGCATGTGGGGGCCGAAGGTCCGATCTCAACTGGTCCGATTACACAATATGTCAGAACACACAGTGCATTTTCACATACCCCTGGTTTCACAGATGAGGTTTAAGACTAATCCCAGACTAAAATGCATGTTTGAGCGGTTTAAACTGAAAGCAACTTGCACTCACAGATCTTAAAATATGTCAGTGTTATTATTTTGTCGCAAGATGCACACCACTAATGCTTATCATTTTTTCTAAGGCACGTTTATAAACTACTTAAATGTCCTAATTGAACGAAGGCCTAATCCTGGCTTAATCTGTGAAACCAGGCCTTCGTGTTACAAATGCCTGTAATTAATTCTTGTATAATTGAATTGAGTTATGCACGGTATGTAATTGGAAATAAACTACTTGTACTTTCATATTGTGCAGATGTAATATTAACATTACAATATATTAAAATAATAATTAGTACACCAAAATAATATTAAGACTGCACGCTAATGTTTATAAAACCACCTCCAGATGAACCTCAAAAAAAGTAAACCAAACCAAAACAAGAAAACGTTTTTTTTTTCTAAAAACAAAGCACGGTTTATTAAACATTCAGTAACAAACAAACAGCCCCTATGAATCCATTAAAACAATATTTCCGCAGATTTTACACACAGGCTTCTATACAATCCTTTTGCAGGGGTATATGCATGAAATAGAGATGCAATGAGCAGATCTGGCTTTATTCTTTAGAGATCTCCTGAGATGCTTTCCAAAGGAACTCGTTTGGGTGAAATCAAAATACATTCCGATTATTTTCACGTTGTTTGTTTCTGATGTGCTGAAATGAAACATGGCCCAACCCTGATGATGATGATATTACAGAGATTATTAATACAGAAGCTTTAAACAGCAGGAGCTGATGAGGTTAAACATGAGATTTAGCGATTGTCCCAATGCAGTATTCACAGGTTGTCATGCTGTAAAGTCTCTATACTGAGATACCGCTGTGTGATAATTCACTGGCCCTCACTGAACCCCTCTATTAGGCTTCCTTATTGATGGCGAATATGTGTATTTAGAGTGCATTCGCTGATATCGTCACTTTATCAACTGAAAGTGTTTACGCCTATGTGCTTCTGGCTGTCAAAGCTGATATGTGACTGCTGTGACAGTTTGACATATTACAAATCTGACTGCACACAGAACAATTATGTAGTCAAACATAAACGTATAACACATGAAAAATAGTTGGACATTCCTATAATGCATTAATGTGTTTAAGAATAATACATTAAATAAATGGGAGTAAAAGGCTTCTGGTGGTTTCTTCTTCGATTATGTGTGGGTATTTTGTAAAAATAAATAAATACAGTACTGTTCAAAAGTTTGGGGTCAGTAAGACTTTAAAAAAAAAATCAGCAAGAAACAATTCTATTTCAAATAAAAGCTGTTCTTTTTTAAACTTCCCATTCATCAAAGAATCCTGTCAAAAAAATCTACATTGATAATAATAAAAAATGTTTATTGAGCACTAAATCAGAGTTATGCGACACTGGATTGATAATGCTGAAAACTCATCTTTGCATCAAAGGACTGTATTACATTTTAAAATATATTTTAAAAATAGTTAATTTTGAACTGTATTAATATTTCACAATAGTACAAAGAAATGCAACCTTGGTGAGCAAAAGAGACTTCTTTCAATAACAATAAAAAATCTCATCAACCCCAAATCTTGAACGGCAGTGTAAATAAGTGCTGAAATGCTGAGGTTTAATAACTCAAATGACAATACTTTTTGAATATGAATTTGTTCAATTCATATTTTCTTTCTATTTTAAGACATTCAAAATCATCCTCATTATGCTAAATGACATCAATGATGACACTCATGACCCCATACTATGAAAACTGAATATATTACATTTAAACTGGTGGATGTTCTGTTATTTCTACATGCATGTATTTGTACAATAACCCGTCAAATATTCTACATTCTTTGAATCCATGAAAAATATATCTGCTGCAAGATGATGGACAACTACATTTCTCTTCACTCTTCACGCATTCTATCACATTCTGTCATCGTTTATTTACTCTCATGTCGCTCCAAACCAGTATTTGAATTTGAGAAGTATACTGATACTTATTGAGCTCCAAGTGCTAAAAGTATCATACAATTGAAGACCGTTCTTCGCCTAAAATCTTCCAAATGAAGCTCTTAAGTCATATTCATAAAACAGATAGTTCCGGTCCTTGATTATGATTGGTTGAGCCGAGTTTGAAGCCATTGTAAATGACTCTACAAACATACACCTGTGAC
This sequence comes from Rhinichthys klamathensis goyatoka, assembly GCF_029890125.1. Lineage (NCBI taxonomy): Eukaryota > Metazoa > Chordata > Actinopteri > Cypriniformes > Leuciscidae > Rhinichthys > Rhinichthys klamathensis. The sequence continues at coordinate 88,456 of NW_026606798.1, read as the reverse complement.
CACATAACATCAGTATTACTGTGCCACTAAGTCTGTTGCTTGCCAAATATTCAGCTTCTGAAGAACTATATTGCTTGCTGGAAGATTTTTTTTTATCAATAGCATTACATATTTGTGCATTTTGTACATCCTATTGCAGTCTTTAATCTTGAAATCAGCTGATAAATAAAATGCAGTTCATATGTTGACGTGAACTCTGTTAAACTTGTATCTAGAGCGGGAATTGAAGATCGGGTTTATATTCGTTTTGTGAAGACACATTTATGTGGCCAAGTGTAAAAGGAACCGTTTGAACAAATCAGATAGCTATCCGATCAGTAAAAACACGTGAACAGGCTCATAGAGGTCAAACCTGATGTGCCATTTTCGAACATGTGTACACAAATGAGGTTTTTTTCATTTACTTAGCAGAAACATTCGTCAAAACATCCTTTTTTTGTTTTATTACATCTCGCAGGTCTGGAACGACACAAGTAAATGATGACAGAATTCTCATTTTTGGTTGAACTTTTCCTGTAAACTAGGGGCACACGATTAATTGCAATTAACATGGAAATCGCTCTTAACCGATTTGGATTATTGCGATTATGAGATCGCAAAGGCTGTGATTATTTTTTATGTGCAGCTTGTCAGTGAAGCACGGCTCTGTGATCAGTAGCAAATGCTGTTCCATCTGAAAGCACTGTGAGTTTGAGTCGCTTATAATGTGCATTTGAAAAAGCAACACACGTCAAACATCTTTACAAACATGAGAAGCTTTTATGAACCTCTTGTCCAACAAAAGACAACATTTAATAAATCAATCAAAGCATTTCAATCTTGTTTATTCAGCTACAGCGATAGTATGATGCCCATAAGTTTTTCCTGGAATGACGTGTGTTATCTGCTTCTGTTCTGCGGCGGGGCATATTTGGCGTGTCTGCGCGAGATGCCCTCTGGTGTTCAGAGGGATATGTGGTGTGTGTGTGTGTGTCTGAGGCCCCATCCACACTACTGCGTTTTAGTTTAGAAACGGATAATTAAAACGAATACGATCTCCGTCCACACCAGCGTTTTAGCTGCGTATTAGAATTGATCTCCGTCCACATTAAAACGACTGAAAACGCGGATCACGTGACCATTCACCAACACTGAGCATTCGCGTGCCGGTGTAAACACAACTTCATTGATAAAATTATCCCACCATGCTCTGGGTTAACCCCAAACCGACGCTCTATGTACGGTCAACGCCGCCGCCGCTGCACACGGGAATTGTCACAGATCGCTCGAATAATAGCTTGACTCCGGCGCATGTAGGCAGTTATAGCGTTGTAAAATGCAGAATTTACTTGTACAACAGCTGCTAGCAAAGATATACCCCATGACTGATGACACCCAATCATAGAGCTGAGCGTGAGCCTCTACTACGTCATCGTTTCTAAAGTCCTCCGTTTTGACCCGTCTACACTAAAACGCCCTCCGGAGATTCAAAACGAAAAACGGATCGGCAGCGTTTCTAAACTTCTCCGTTTTGGGTCTCCGTTTTTGCCGTTTTAGTGTGGACGGGAGGTGCAAACGTAGCAAAAGGTCTCCGTTTTTAAACGAAAACGCAGTAGTGTGGACGGGGCCTGAGACGCCCTCTGGTGTTCATAGGGATATGTGGTGTGTGTGTCTGAGACGCCCTCTGGTGTTCAGACAGAGCAGCATTTACTACCGATCAGCCGTGCTTCACTGACAAGCTGCACATAAAACAATCGCAGCCTTTACCAAATTGCGTGCGGTTTCCTCTCAATACAACTTAACATAAAACAATACCCAACTACTGGTCTGTTTAATACTCTCAAAGTTCTAAAACAAATCACCCTAAGCCACTCCCACACAAATGACATTCAATGATGTCACTACTCCTAACTCTGCGATTCCCACCATTCCAGTGTCCTTGCAGTTTCTCAATCTATTAATCACTAATGGTCTCAAAAGTGTTGACCTCCCCGGGTCACAAGTCATCAGAGCAGGCCGGTTATCTCTACAGGAAACACTGTACAGTAAGTGCACATTCCAAATGATATGATATAATGTAATTGATTTTTGATGTTGAACTCTACTTCAGCCCATCGTCTCATAAGGTGTGTCCCATACTGCTGCTGACCAGTCCTTTAACGTTTGTCACAGGTCTGACTCCATGTAGCTGTTTGCGTCTGTCGATAAACGCAGCGAGTCTGACGGTGTCCAGTGGTGTTTTGGAGTAATCTCCACTATGAGCGCTGACCCACGGGTGCTGCAGGCACGAGGCAGAGCTCGGCCTCTTTCTGGGGTCCTGGTTGAGCGTGGACACGATGAAGTCTTTGGCGGCCTGGCTGACGCCGCAGAAGTACTCCTCGGGGAAGCAGAAGTCCAGCCTGCAGATGTTGACGCAGGTCTCCTCCAGACTCTCGTCCAGGAACGGGGAGACTCCGCTGAGCAGGACGTAGGCCAGCACCCCTACACTCCACACATCTGTAGACAGGGACACCGGGGTGCCCTGGACGAGCTCTGGGGCGGCAAACTCAGGGTTCCCCAAGAGGATATGCACGTAGCGGTGACCCGAAACCTGCACCGCGTCGCCCAGATCCGAGAGCTTCACGCATGGCACCGGCACGTGGAGGTCCACCAACAGATTTTCAGGCTGAGGAACAAGAAAGAGACTTTCAAGACTCTGCACTAGGTTTTTGAACTCTGTTTTAGTGGTCACATACCTACATACTTGGTGCTTGCTTGTACAAAACTCTAAGGCTCAATCCCAATTCACCCTTTGGCCCTACCCCTTGTTTTCGAGTGTACCCCTTGGCCCTTAAAACAGAGTTACAAGGGCCAAAGGGTTGAAATATTCCCATACGAAATGGAACAACCCTTCATGAACCCGATACGTCATCAGTCGTCGGCGATGGCTCTGCCGTTACGGAGTTTTTACAGGATTTCTCCATGACAACGACTGACAATCAGCGCAGCTGCTCTTAACTTTGAGGAAACATGATGCTTATAACGTTCCTTCCTCGAATGTATGTCTTTTCTGTTTCGGAAAGGTAATTTATTGTACAATTTCTTAATTTAAATGACTATATCATTATTATAAGAGTAAATAAAGTGCACGGTGGTGTCATTTGGCGCTAAATTTAAATGTTTAACTGTTTGTGAAGCCATCTCGCCGGTGATTCGCGATGTATTCTGCGAACTTTCTCGTAGCCCTCCGTTTGGAGTGTGCCTCTGAAAAATCTCCGTTTCGAGGGCTATATAGCCCCACCCCTTAGCCCTACCCCTTGATCTAAACAAGAATCGGGACACCCTACCCCTTGACGTGAACGCGCAAAACGGAGGGGTAGGGCCAAGGGGTGAATTGGGATTGAGCCTAAATGTTAGCGTTATGTGGATGATTGCAAGGATGTTGGTATTTGGCTTACCAAGGTTTTATTATAATTATATGTTTATCTCTGTAAAGCTGCTTTGAAACAATCCATTGTTAAAAGCGCTATATAAATGAAGATGACTTATCAAAGTCCCTCGCAAAGAAAGTCAGTTCACTTGACCGCCATGTTGGAAGCTACTTTGGTTACGCAAGACCAACTCCAATTAACTTAAATGTGGTAATACTGAAAACTCAAAAACATCTGACATGAGCATCTCTTAAATGTTGTTTCTTATGCTCAAATAACATTAAGAAGTGTATCTTTCAGGTCGGTCCCGCCAATGTGCAGTCTCAGGTGCTTTCCCGATTGACTCTTTTATTTAGTATTCAGGACTTTCTGTATTAGATCCATCTTTTTTTTTTGCATTGCAGTTTCTCCCATTCATAGTAATATAAGTGCTCAGTCTTGGTATATGCAGTGTTTGGTTTTATTTAGGTTTTTAGCACGCTCGCTGCTGCACGGTTAGAGTGTTGCTGTGCGGTTGCTAAGGTGCTGCTTTGGATACGTGTCTGCTAAACTTCTACTTTTTCCTAAATAAGCTCTAAATATGCTGATGTGGTGGTATAATGTTTCACCTTGAGGTCCAGGTGAGCTACTCTGCATGTGTGCAGGTGCTGCAGAGCTTCCAGTGTGTCTTTAATGAAGAACGCCACCTTCTCCTCCATCAGCTCATCGTGAGCCACTAGATAGTCCAGCAGACGTCCATCTTCAACACTGAACACATAAATTTGATCACATCAATGCATGTCTTTCTTTTTTTTTTTTTATGCCAATTCTGAAAAACTTGTATCTGGGTTTTAGGACTCATGCCTGCAACACTCTTATTCTTTTATAGTCTTTGTGTTACACAAGTCATACAGTTTTGGAATGGCATGAGTGTGAAAATGTGACACAATGTTTGTTAATGTGTGAACTATCCCTTTAAAGCAGAGGTCTTCAACCCTACTCCTGAGGACCAGGCTGTGTTCAAAATCACCCCCTATTACCCTCATCCACTATTCCCTACGTTGGTCCACTAATATAGTCCACTGAAGGAGTGAATGAAAACGAGTGAGTGAATTCGGACACCGAGAGCGCCGGAGGAGCTGCCGCTTTTGCATGCTTTGAGCTTGATGTTTAATAATCATTTAAAATTGCTCTAGTAGAAAAGAAAATGTTTATATTAAACTCTGTCATGGAAACCATGTATAAACCTTAAGTAAACAATTTAAAAATCAATTAAAAGGAATTTATACCTATATGATATTACGCTGTACCCACATTGGACCGGCGGTTTGGAAAATGGATGGATGATGGCGCTTGACTCTCGCAGTGCATTATGGGTATTCTCTAGCTGTTGAGTGTACATCAGTTGTGCACTCGTTATTGCGCTGCATTATGGGATTGAATGAGGGCACTCGATAGCGTCCACTATGGTTTTGGACACCACTACAATGGCTGTGCCCACAAATAGTGCCCCATCCACCTTATTCTGCTCTAAACAATGCGCGCCACCATGACGACGATTCCGGTTGCCTACTTCCGGTTCGTAAGTTACTGTATTAGCAGTGAGAGAATGAGTTCAGGTTCTACGTGCTGTTGTTGGTTGTTTTAACAATTCAAAGAAGATAAAAAAAACTTTTTAGAAACTGGGTGCTTTGAGCATAAGATAAAAAGGAGAGAATGCATGTCCGGTTCGTATTCAATGCTAGAGAGTAGACGTTTTTGGTTAGCTACGCTAAAACTGAAGCATCCAACGAAAAAGGTGTATGTCTCTCCGCACCATTTTGTTGACAAACGCCTAATACGTGAACAGTAGGGATGGGCATTTCAAGCAAAAATAATAATCGAAGATCGCTGGGTATTATTCAATATTATTCGAAAATCGCACCCCTCCATCACATCACGCACACATGCATGTATAGGCTATAAGCTACACACCAGAGCACATGAGCAAAGCGGAGCAGTGATGCTTAAATATAAGTTTAAAAAAAACTAAACATACGTTTTATATTTAAGTTTCACAATATAATTTTTTTTATTTTTTTTATTTCATCTATGTTGATTATATGAAAAGGGAACCGCATGGGATGAGTCAGATATGATCATAATGCCCAATATATCGGAAAACATTTGGAATGGCTCAGACAGACATGATTTTGACCACTTATTAAGTTTTGTTTTGTAGAAAGCCTTTCTTTAAAGTGAATTTCGTTTAGTATAAATTGTATCTTCATTTTAATCAATGTTTTATCAACACTTGCCTGGAATACTAATAAATAAGAAGCAAATATATATACAGGACACGGAGCCGCGGCCGCGTGAACTGGAGCGCGTCTTATTAATCAACGGAACTCAGCATAGGCTATAAGTTACTTGCCTCACATACATGAGAAGTATATCTACAGAAAGCTTGAAATATGTACTTTTAAACAAAATAATTAAAAACGAGCAAAAATGGGCTGCTCTCTGCTTATGTATAGGTTAATTCGTATGAAGTGTGCATTTCTCTCTATAGGCGCGTTCTCTACTGCGAACATGGCGAGTCAGCATCATCAAATTTATCTTTGCAGTCGACACTTACAGAAAACACTAGTTTATTAATAAACAATTCAAATGTTTCATGCATAATCATTACTTTTGCCGTTTTTTTGTGGCAAGCTTTATGCGTGCGTTGTGATGCAGAATAGTCATTACGAAAACGCCCATTATGGTTTAGCATTCTCTCCCATATAGTATACATAACTTCCAACCCAACTTCAGTCGTGCACGGGCAGGGGGAGCTCTACTTATTTCACATATTTTCTAACCAGCACATCACTGCGGCGTTCTGACTCTGAGCGAGCGGTGCTTAATCTTCATAAAGCTTCGAACCGGAAAAGGACAACCGGCTTCCGGTTCAAACCCGCTATGAATCATGGGTAAATTCGCTAACCAGGAAAAAGGTGGATAGTGTCCCACTGTCCTGCAGACTTTAGTTCTAACCAAACACACCTGAAGCAGCTAATCAAGCTCTGCGGGATCAGCTGAAAATACACAGGCAGGTGTGCTGAAGCAGGCTGGAAATAAACCTTGCTGGACACTGGGTCCCCAGGAGCAGGGTTGAAGATCTCGCTTTAAAGATATTGATCATCTTTAAGATAAGCTCTCTACACTTCTGTAGCATATTTTTACTTGAAGTTAAACTGTCATCATGCTTGTCAAGTTTTTTTTTTTTTACTAAAACAGTCATAATTTACTGTACGCCATCATTTTATTAGAACATTAGAACTAAACAAGCTGTTTGTACCATCAATACTTCTACATGTATTTGATAAGATTGGCTAACGTCCTACTACCATTGGCCACTCTGCTGTTCATCAGGATTGGCCTAATTGCTGTCTAGACATAAGGGATTGGTCTAGTCTAGGCCCATAACTGTTGTGTCAATGGAAGTGCTTTCCAAATGGATTTACTCACAGCTCAAGAACCAGCATGTAGGCCGTGGGCGACTCATAGGTGTCAATCAGCGCCACCAGCTGGGGATGCTGGACATGACGCAGGATATCGGCCTCATGGGCAACCTGCTCTTTCTTCTGCATCTTCTTATTGACACATTTCACAGCAACCTCCTTCTTACTGGCCTTGCTGAGACACTTCCTCACCACTGAGAAACGACCCCTGAAACAGAGAAGATATGAAAAACATGCCAGAGTTTGTTACTGACAGGATGAATGATGCTAGACTGCTTTTTAACGAAGGTAAAATTTATATATTTACCGTCCAATTTCACATAATTCTGTGAACGCAGATTCAAAGTTATCTTTCCACTGGATTCCAGTGCCGTCATATGTTGAGGCTTGATGAAAGAGAGAAAGAGAAAAACTCAGTTCTGTTCTAAAACCCAGTACTGCTTACCAAAACAATACAGGCATCATATCACATTTAAATATGAGAAATATTTATGCATTTCATTCTAAACTGAAAGGTAAAGATAAAAATAGTTAAAATAGTGCAAATTATTTAAAGCCATAATTTTACCCAATACTTGTGTGCGTTGTTTACAGTATGTTTGTGATTATCAAACTCTACTGATATCAACTGCACTACAAAAAATCATATTCTTAATGAGCATTTTTGTGAGAAGCAACAATCCCTAAAATATTAAAATGTTTCATATATTACTTCTTGAATATAAGTTCCGGTATATTTTGTCTTACTAAACTGCCAGATTCTCATATTTTTTTAAATGTAAATTAACAACTTAATTTAGATACTGGATATGTATTAATGGATTTTTTTCAATTTTAGATACTGTATATTTTAGAATCTGTATTGAAAGCAAGTCTTAATATCTTATGTAGTGTTACTACTCAAGTAAATGTATCTTTTTGTGTATCGAATGTATCGAGTTGTATTAAGTATCCATCATACTTTAGTAAGTAAAGTTAAAGTAGCAATTAAATAGTATTAAAAATACTATTAAAAAAATAATTAATATTTCTAAAAGTATTAAAGTGACTGATATTAAAACTACTGAAGCATCAAATGTTAAAATACTGTATGTAAGAGTGTATTGTTCACCCGAAAATGAGAAATTGTCATGATTTATGCATCCATAAATCACTACAGATCTGTGTGAATGCGTATGAGAAAGGAAGGTAGTTGACTTTGGTGAAGCACTTCTATTTGATTTGATTGTCCTCACCTGTGCTGGGTAAAGTCACCATGTTTGAGGGTTCACTGGGTGGGCTGATGCCCCAGGGGTTACTGGCACTGACTCTGAACTGATAGTGCCCACCAGGAATCAGATTCTCAATCTTCACACACACATCTGCAGTGGAGACCACCGACTTCTGCCACACCAGAGAGTCTGCACACAAGATCAGACACACACATTTGTGAACCCAAAGCTGGATGATTAAAACATGGACATGACGCACATCCATGTCATAAGATTAACTTTGCAGACAAAAAAGTATGCATGGACCTGGCTAAAGATGCTATATTATATACTTCTGTAGAAATTTATTTATTCCTGTCAAAGTTCCTTGCACTAAAAAAAAATAGTACTGTACCTTTAAGAATTATTTTATGTAAGCTACTGTTCAAAAGTTAGGCGTCAGAATTTAAAACTTTAAAACTTTTATTTAGCGAGGATGCATTAAACTGAGCAAACATGACAGTAAAGACTTTACATTGTTAGAAAAGGTTTCTATCTCAGAAATTCTGCTCTTTTAAACTTTCTAATAATTTTTTTTTTATCACGATTTACACACAATCTTAATTAGCTATTTTCAACATTAATAATAATAATAACTGGTAACTTTTCGCAAATGATTCACACTATTGTTCAACAGGGCAGGTTAAAGGTGCAGTAAGTGATTTCTGAGAAATACTGTTGAAAGTGGATCAGACCGGGAACCACAACACACTTATAGCCAATCAACAGTAGGGGGCGATACACTCATGATAGGGGAGGAGAGGGAGAGAGAGAGAGAGAGAGAGAGAGAGAGAGAGAGAGAGAGAGAGAGAGAGAGAGAGAGAGAGAGAGAGAGAGAGAGAGAGAGAGAGAGAGAGAGAGAGAGAGAGAGAGAGAGAGAGAGAGAGAGAGAGAGAGCGCAATAGGGAGATTTGAAGAAAGACTGTAGAAAGAGAAATGGCTGAAAGACATCACAAAAGAGAAAAGATCAGAGGAATATCACTGGGAAAAGAAGGTCAAGAGCTCACTATACGTGATGTTTCATAGAACCAAGATACGCTGTTGTTGTTAGCTATAGTAACAGGACAGTTTTGGATGTAACGGTTTGTCTTCAGCTGGTGTGTTACTAGCTAGTATGTACTCTTGTGTACTGCATATTCATGTTTGTGCTCTTCCTTGCCATTTGTTTGTCATCTTCGCTTTATTTTTTCATGAAGCATTATTTTGCTTCACTTCAGCTATATGATAAAGAGACATCCACTCGTGCATTGTGTATTCGTGAATTTTGGGGGCGGAGCAATGAAGGGAGGGGCGTGTAGGGGTGATTTCCAATATCAACAGTGATTCTCAGAAATGGCTTACTGCACCTTTAAATATCTGAACACAGATATTGTGATGATATGTAAATGTGGGCAATCATTAACGTGCTAACAGTTGTGACAGCACACAGCTGTTTAGTTTCAACCAGTGTTGTTGGTGGATTGGCGAGGGATGTGAATGTGATTTATTTCTCCATTGTACATCAAAGTCTTTTATTTCCAAAGAGCAACATGACCCCATTACGTGTCTCTCATTACAACAGAAATCTCAGGCAGTTCTCTCAGTGTCGCTGTGTATTTGACAGCGTGTAATGGTTTACCTTCCTGCCTGTACTCCACAGTGTAGCTGGAGATGGTGGAGTTCCCCGAGCTGACTGGAGGAAGCCAGTGGACGATCACCGCCGTGCTGCTGGCCTCCTGAGCCACAGGTCGAGCAGGGGCTGCTGGGATACCTGGACCACAGAACAACTGCGATTACAGATGACCGAGATCCACAACACACATCTTTATTTCTCTTTGCGCCTTCTCACCTTGTACTTTAATAGATGCAGACGAGGAAGCTGTGCCATGATCATTCACGGCCACACACGTGTAGATGCCAGTGTCCTGCGGCATTAGATTACAGATCTTCAACACTATATCACCCGTATCCCTAACGTGGATCAGACACAGCACACACAGAGGGAGAAAATTATTTTCAGATAAACAAAAAAATAGCACAATTAAGCCAGTTATATTTACAAATCGATTTACATGTGACAAGCATCTGTAATATAAAATAGCTTATTCAGTGCAAAACCAAAAAAAAAAAACTGCTATTGCAAAATATAAAAATCAACATTCTGCAAATATAACAGGAAATAGGTCAAAAGTCATACAGTAAGTCATATAACAAACTTGAGTATCAGATTTAGAGATGTGTTTGAACTGTTTTATGTTCACCATAGAGAGTTAAAGATGTGATGTAATAATAAACAGATCTTTAGCAGTGGGTGGGGAGTAGGGAAAAAGAAAATCACAAATATGCATTTTGGTTGTATAGTGCTCATCCTCTTAACCTTCATGGGCCCGCCAGCGGGCCCATTTGCCATTGCATGTTTAAAACAATAATATCTTAGTAAAAACCTAAAGTAATATTGCCAAACTATATATCATTTGAAAGCTTAAAATCTCTAGTTTTTATAATTGGTGGCTGTTATCTAAAATAAATTACAGAGGAGCAGTAATTTATCAATTTGCAACAAGAATATTTCATATTCATTAGGAGTATTTATAGGCCTTTATTTTGAAATAACAATAATCACGAAAAATCATGAAAGATTGGTAGGAACCTCAGTTTGTTTTCATGCCATGAGTTCAAAAGATAACACCAATTCCATTTTATGAGAAAAAAATGTCTGAAAATGTTTTAAATAGAAAGAAAAATGTATGGATTCTCGATTTGTGATTGGCTGCGAGCTATAACGCTATAACGTAGTCTTTATGCATTTATTAGAGGTTGAATTCAAATCAAATACTGCCAAACCACTCATACTACTTCTGAATAGGATGTCTACTTCATAAATTGTATGAAAATTATGGAAATACATGGTTCAGATCACTCAAAACATATGAAAATGGAGGCGCCCTTATATGGACAGTAATGGAGTCTGGTGTTCACCTAGTGAAAAAGTTTGGTACTGCGCCCAAATAAAATCTTACTGAAAGCTCGTTTTTTGAGATATCAACCTACAATTTGGAATACAACTTGTTCAGATTTTTGTCTTTAATTTTCTTGCAGTTTTAGAGTAAAATATATTTTGTAATATATATATTTTATATAAAATATTAATAATTATATTTTTACATTACACAATTTCATAAACTCAAACTTATATAACTTTTTTTCGGTTTCCTTTTTTTATAATTCTAGACTTCTACAATAATCTGGAAAATGTCTTCTTTAAAACAAGACCAGCCATAGGTCTATATTCCAAAGCATTCCTGAATTACAACCATTTAAGTTTGGATAGTGATTTTTATGTCTATGCAAAAAAAAGGGGGGTGACAGTTAACAGGATAAGTCATTCCCTCCAGGATTTCACGATTTTTTTGTGTGATTTTTGCGATCAAAATGACTGATTTTGTGGTGGTAATTTCCAGAAATTTGTGAAAAAATTTGCGCTTTTTATATTTTATTATTAGGACATCACATTTACCATAATAGTATTATGTCAGATGGACAATAGTCATACATGACACAAATCACAAAAAAAATGCATAAAGCTTGTTTATTTGGTCTAATCAAATTCTTTTTTTTAAATTGTGCTGTAGCCTATTGTTGTTGCTTGATTAACATTAACAACACTGACAACAGCAAGTAAATTAGGTTACTGTCACTTTAAGACCTACTACAGTAATGACAAACGTCCCAATCAGTTATTACTGATTGTTTTACGTAAATACTTGCCAAGATGAATATTTTTAAGTAATTGTAGCTATGTGTATTTGTTCAAGCGCTATAAAGAGAATTCAATATTCTAACTAGGCCGACAGGCGGTGACAAGCAGTCAGTCAGTCAGTCACACACACACACACACTTGCAGTCAGAGACAGACTGTCACTCGACTGGCTGAAATGAGTTCTCTTTCACGATATACTGCGCTTTTAATAATTCTTTTTAGTACCATCGAGCATATCATACTTTTTGTTATGTCATTCAATCATGTTAAACGCGTTAATAAGTTTGCCGTACTGCCCAATGAAAACCTGGGCGCTGATGTGAGAGGGCAGGAGAGACGCATTTTCTTTCGCCATGTTTGACAGACCGCTCACAGACATCACGCGTGCGCAACATCTGTACCCACGTAAAAATACATTGAAACTTTAACTAGATATATTTCAATTGGGTGATTATAATTTAATGTTTTGTGAGGTATTTTTTTGAATTTTTGTGATTATTTTGCGGTTAAATTGGAATTATGCACGATCGCAAAAAAATGCGACATTTTGTTGATTTTGCGTTGTATTCAGCGATCGCAGAATCGCGAAAAACTGGAGGGACTGATAAGTGGGTCAGTGGAGAAGAAGAAGAAAAAAACCTGAGGAATCATCGGACAGTTACATAACAGTGAGACTCGTGAGGTCACATGGGTACAGTTTTCCCACAGAACGAACTCAGATTACATGATCTGACATTGTACTTTATATAAAACATTCCTTTAATCCTGAACAATTTCCTGAAACCAATCAGAGTCTTGCACTCAAATAAAGATGTTTCAATATAGAATTTCCAACCCGATCTCACGGGCATTCGTACAAATTTTACGAGGTGGCTAATTCGTACAAATTCATTCGACCTCACTCGTACGTTTTTTTTGTTGCAAATTCGTACATTTTTTACGAGTTACCAAATTCGTATGAATTCGTACGAATGACCTACCCCTGACCCCGCCCTAAACCGCCCCATCACGTGGGTTTAGACAAATCGTACAAATTCGTACGAGCGAGGTCGTACGAATTCGTACGAATTGGTCGTGAGATACCGTTGGAATTTCAATAATCCACATTGTACCAGGAGAACAAGTGGTTTAACGGGGTCATAGAATTTCCAACCCGATCTCACAGGCATTCGTACAAATTTTACGAGGTGGCTAATTCGTACGAATTCATACGACCTCGCTCGTACGTTTTTTTTTGCAAATTCGTACATATTTTACGAGTTACCAAATTCGTATGAATTCGTACGAATGACCTACCCCTGACCCCGCCCTAAACCGCCCCATCACGTGGGTTTAGACAAATCGTACAAATTCGTACGAGCGAGGTCGTACGAATTCGTACGAATTGGTCGTGAGATACCGTTGGAATTTCAATAATCCACATTGTACCAGGAGAACAAGTGGTTTAACGGGGTCATAGAATTTCCAACCCGATCTCACGGGCATTCGTACAAATTTTACGAGGTGGCTAATTCGTACGAATTCATACGACCTCGCTCGTACGTTTTTTTTTGCAAATTCGTACATATTTTACGAGTTACCAAATTCGTATGAATTCGTACGAATGACCTACCCCTGACCCCGCCCTAAACCGCCCCATCACGTGGGTTTAGACAAATCGTACAAATTCGTACGAGCGAGGTCGTACGAATTCGTACGAATTGGTCGTGAGATAGCGTTGGAATTTCAATAATCCACATTGTACCAGGAGAACAAGTGGTTTAACGGGGTCATAGAACTTCCAACCCGATCTCACGGGCATTCGTACAAATTTTACGAGGTGGCTGATTCGTACGAATTCATACGACCTCGCTCGTACGTTTTTTTTGTGCAAATTCGTACATATTTTACGAGTTACCAAATTCGTACGAATGACCTACCCCTGACCCCGCCCCTAAACCGACCAATCACGTGGGTTTAGACAAATCGTACAAATTGGTTGTGAGATAGCGTTGGAATTTCAATAATCCACATTGTACCAGGAGAACAAGTGGTTTAACGGGGTCAGAGGATGCAATTTTAAAAGTGAATTATTTTGTTTATTTGGTGTATTTAGAATAGGTTAACATGCTTTAATGTTAAAAAAACACATTACTTTTCCACACACAGTACATTATTGCAGCACCTCTTTTCCCAGTCTGTCTGAAACGCTCTGACTGAGTTCTTGTTTCTACAAAGCCCCTCCTTCCGAAATGCTCAGAGTGCTCTGATTGGCCAGCTGACCCAGTGCGCTGTGATTGGCCAAACACATTAAGCATTTGTCTGGAAAGTTACACCCTTTATCAAAATCGCAAGCTTCAGCTTCCAAGTCCTCTAAAGCAATTGTAAACACAAACAGATATTGTTCTCTGTTTTACCACATCAGTCTAAGCCTGAGTCCGATCATGACAATGTCGATTTTAAGTCCCAAACAGACAAAACAGTTTTAAATCCCTTTTGTGGGAAACTATGAGTTTTGTAACTGTGCACTTCGGCCTCGGTAACAAACAGACGCATTACAGACTCAAAGGAAATGGAAAACACCCGGCCTCTTTACCTTTCCCAAGAGTTTCAGCTCAACATGTGCTCACACTCTGTGTTGTGATTGACGGTGGATTTGTACCTGATGTTGATAGTGAATCGGTTATTGTTGACCAGCAGACTCTGATCGGGTCCTTTCAGGGTGATCGTGGGCTTGGGTCGAGCGCACACTTTACAACCCAGAACCACCGTCTCCCCCAGAGCACACGACACGTCCGCTAGAGGCGTCAGGAACTCTGGAGACACTGCGTTACAGAGCCAAGACATGATGTCAAATCACACAGCACTAGTTCTTTATTAACACACTAAACTGAATAGCATACCACACATTCACTTGGACTTTATATTTCTTTTAATTCACATAATAATAATAATATAGAATTTCACATGGCTAATTCAAATTCTGAATAAAACAAGCTACAGCTGGCGACATATTTATGGGGTTATTGTTTAATATTCCCAGTTAGATGTACATTTCAGATATCTTATGTCTCTTGATTTGTTTTATTTGTATTATATGCTCTGTATAAAGTATGTATTTTAGGCCTTTTATTTATTTTTCTGTACAGCACTTTGGTCCACTTCGGTTGTTTTAAAATGCTTTAAATAAAGTTTTTTTGATTGATTGATCTTCGCTATGCATTAAAACGTATAAGCTAATTGGGTGAAATTATTACATTTTAAGTCACAGTGTTGCTTTTATGACACATCTTCAATTAAAATTTGGTGTATTAAATATGTATAAATTCATATGCCTGTATACAAATAACACACACACACACCAGAAGTAATTTATAGGCTACATTTTGTGCTATGAAAACTGAATGGGCGAATGCTTATTCATTCCCCTTAACACATTGTCTCAAGCATTGCTCATTGTCCTGCACATAATTATCTACATATCTAAATGTGTTACAATTTTAAAGTAAATTAGACACATTGTGTCTAATGGGGGCGTCTCCCCTACTAGTGAAAAATACAGACAATCATCACAGCATCTGTACATTCATAAACTCACCCTCTTGGATGAAATTAGGGTTCAACAACTGCAAAACAGACAGATGAGTGTTACAGACGCATACATAGATGTAGCATTTCAGAGGGTCATATAAAAGCACTGATATTTTCTAAACACAAATACAGAAGGAAAGCTTTATGTTGTGTCACTTCAGCACAAGCCAGCAGAGGGCAGTGTCATCGCATGAGACACACAGACACTGGCTGGATTTGAAATGGCATACTACCATAGACAGTAAAAGAAATGGACAGAGCGATCTCATTGGAACTCAGTTGAGACAGTTGAAGCCCACTTTTAGCGATTTCTGAGCACTTCCGTTCCTGACGCGCAGACTCAGACCGACTCAAACTAAGCTTGATGACGTGAATCTTCTAGTAGCTGTGCGTGAAAATTGCCAACGTTAATCTTGCAGAGACGGGGAACTTGAGCAAAGAGTCCTTTATCGTGAGTGAGCAGGAGTAAGTATTCCGTTGCTTTTATGGACTCATTATCTATGGGCTTCTCCCTTGACGGGACGTCCCCCCGATTGCCTGCGAGCTTCTCCTCCTGTCTGTACGGTAATTTCTGTACAGCGCGACAGAGAGTCGAGTGGTTATGACGCAATCGTTAGCCTATTTTTACTAAATCTGTTTCTACGGGGCCATAATGTAACATAGAAGGTAATGGAGCCCTTTATACATTGTCGTGTTTCTTTAGAAATAAATAATGGACAAATGGAGTCTTTAAACGCCTCAGATGTAAAGTTATTTGCTGTCAAAGTGACGCCAAAATGAATGGGAGTCAATGGAAATGCTAACGCAAGTGAAGTTCTGCTACAACATGGCGGCACCCGGCCGGCTTCAACCTCCGGTCGATAGATTACCCCCTTGCATACTACTCGTACTATTTCTGCCATATAAACAGTGTTGGGGGAAGTTCATTTTTCGAGTAATGAGTTTGATTACTTTTTATGAAAAGTAATGCATTACGTTTTTTTTTGCGCTACATTTTCTCACCTGGGCTGGGCTTGCTTGTTTGTTTTATAATAACAAAACACAAACAGAAGTTATATTTTTGCTAAATACAAAGGCCCTTTTACACCAAAAGTGAAATAAATAAACCTCATGCTGAAGGAAATGCACATTCACTCCTGTCCAATAGAGGGCGCCGCTCAAACAAACCTTTCAGCTGTGCTGTCTATCTGGAATGCAGAAGAATTAATGCAGTGTTCGAAAATCGACCCCTATTCCCTCATTCACTATTCCGCACATTACTCCACTAATATAGTCCACTGAAGGAGTGAATGAAAACGAGTGAGTGAATTCGGACACTGAGTGCGCCGGAAGAGCTGCCGCTTTTGCTTAGTTTGTGCTGTTTAATAACCATTTCAAACATAGCAAACTGGCAGCTCCAGTAGTAATGAAAAGATTTATCTTGATAATTGTCATTGTTTATGTATGTTAATCAATTAAAAGGAATTTATACCTATATGATATTACGCTGTACCCACATTGGACCAGCGGTTTGGAAAATGGATGGATGATTCAGCCATCTTCTGGTCAGACGCGGGAAATTCATTCGGTACTTGACTCTCACAGTGCATTATGGGTATTCTCTAGCCATTGAGCGTACATCAGTTGTGCACTCGTAATTGCGGTTCATTGTGGGATTGAATGAGTGCACTCGATAACGTCCACTATGGTTTCAGACACTACAAATGGCTGTCCTCTCAAATAGTGCTCTATTTAAGGGTATAGGGGGCGATTTCGGACACAATCTAACACCCTTAGCTCAGCAATAAAACAATAAAACAATAAATTAACACAAATTTGATGTTTATCAAAAGTAATTTTTGCTTATTAACATGGCTAAATTGGATCATAAAAGGTAAGCAGGAAAGGCATTGATTAATAAAGTGAGATTAAATACATAAAGTATGTGTGTGTGATTTAACATGTTTAATTATTGCAGGTTGGCTTTTTACTGGTTTTATTCATTTTGAGGTATACTGAATCTGTTTGTATGCAAGTGAGACGAGTAAACAAGATGAATGTTCACATATAGTGTAGAGCTACAATAGCCATCATGTTTACACACAACGCCTCTTCACTTACTCCCGATTTATTTCTCTCATCAGAGCTGTCAGTCAATTCATGAATCAATAACTTTTTTTTACAACAAAAATGATCCATCACTGAACTTACTTAAGTTGGACTGTGACGCTATTTTCTTCTAGAAACAAACCTTGCTGCATTATTTTCCTGTTATCACTGTAAAGCTGCTTTGAAACAATCTGTATTGTAAAAAGGGCTATATAAATAAAGCTGACTTGACTTGGCATGGGAAAACAAAGTAACTTACTTATAAAAGTGACTGATATTTTGTTGCAAATTTAAAAGTAATGCATTACTTTTGTTACTTGGAAAAAGTAATCTGATTATACAACTCGCATTACTTGTAATGTGTTTCCCCCAACACTATATAAGTATATGGGAGAAATATTAACAGTATGAATGCTATTTGGTATTCTGCTACTGTGTGTGTTCAGAATAGCACACTACCATACTATTGATACAATTTCTGCATTGTGCTATATGTGAAATCCTCAATTCAGACCAAAATCACACTGCTTGTGATTCCCAAAACCCAATGCACTCCAACTGACTTTGGATTTCTAGCAAGATGTATTAATGAGTAATATCAAACACAAATATATCTTTTATTTGACCGGCAACACACACCAGCTGTCGGAATGAGGGTCCCGCCTTTCAGTTATAAGAGCCAATAGCCTCTCTGATAGAGGCATCACCTGGTCTTTCTGCTCTAGAACAGTGACAACAAATCATTTTAGCCTGAGGTAAAAAAAGAAAACTAGGCCTATATGATACTTGTGTCAGATTTGTGCAGATTTGCCACTGACTGAACACACTTCCTCCAGTAAGAACTGATGAATTAAACATGCACTCACTGAGATCATGTGACAGCTGTACTCTCTGAGACATTGCTTTTCACTAGGGTTGAGGCCCGTTCACATCAAGACAGATAACTATAACCATAACTATATTAGCATCCACACCAGCTGGCAATAACGTCCTGTTTAACATAAGCTCATGTGGTTCTGTCGTCTGCCATTCAAATGCTCAAGCTCTTTTAAAGTCGGCTGAATTTGGATTGGATGTGAATGTTTTATCATTAATAAGCTGTAAAAAAAGTTGTTCTGAAAGTGATTTCAGCAATATCATTCATTGGTGTTGTTATCGTTATAGTTGTGGTGTGGACTTCACTATTTTCAAAGAATTATTAGAATGATTGTTAAAACTTTAGTTAACGTTATAGTTATCATGCGTGGTGTGAACGGCCCTTTATACCAGTCACTCCACACAATTAGTTAAAATAATAAATTACCAACAACAACTTAGGCCAAATAAAATGTAAAAGGGGTTACAACGTAAGTAACAACTTAGAGCTTCAAAAGCTGTACCTATTTACTATTCAATTCAGTTTATTAAAACAATAATACTACCAATAAATACAAAAATAACATATAAAACTACTGGGCAGCATGCATTGAGATCAGGGTCTCTACCTCCATACTAGTTTTGGGGTCTAGATCATCCTCACAATCGGACTCGTCTGAGCTGCGGGACGCCTGTGGTTCGGGTCGAGAGAGAAACATGTTACACACTCACAAATACAGGGATACAGCGGGACGGAGTGTACAGTCTGAAAGAAACCCAGGCCGAAATGACAGGAATACAACAATCCTTACATTGTGAAATTAACTACTTAGTCATATCATTAATAACAAAATGGCAAAATTGAGAAAAATAGTCGTTTTTTACCAAATCATAATAATGATGATAATACAAAAAGTTTATAAAACAAATGTTTATTAATTTATTGAGAAGTATTGGGATCTACTATATATATATATATATATATATATATATGTATATATATATATATATATACACATGCATATATATATATATATATATACACATACATACATATATATAATTATAATACATTATGCATTTATAGTCATGCAGTTGTTAGCAGATTATGTCGTAATCATTCAACTTTTCTGATTAAAATATATAATGGCTTTTAAAAAAATTTAACAAAAGCTAATATTCAAAACAATGTGTGTTTCTGTCAGTGTCATGCTGTCATTGGACAGACGCAAGTGGGGTGAGTGACGTGTTCAGTGTTTATTTCCACACAGGTGAGGATGCAGCATACACACACACACACACACACACACACATACACACACACACACCCCTCATCCTCCTACTCACTTTCTCAGTGACCTTGCTGCTGAGAATTTCCTTTGCCTTACGCAGTCCATTCTCAACTTTTATGTCACTTTTGAGGGGCGCACTGTCCTTCTCTGCACGCTTGCGAGCGCGAAGCGTGTTCCACGAGAGAGATTTCCTGTTGTGTCAAAACATCAAGTTGTCAAACCCACACACGCTGGTGGAAACGCAAATCTAACAGCGGGGAAAAGCAAATTAAAAGTGCTGGAGGGGGGAAATTATTTCAGGAGGGAAATAGGGAGGGCCATAAAAAGAAACAGCAAACAGCGAGACACTCAGTGTTGTTAACCTATTTTTAGCATCATCCAGTTCTATTTATAGAAGCCTCAAAAGGTTTTTGGACACTCAAGTACAGCATTCATATGTTCATAAGTGTGCTTAAATTAGAGTGACATAACTTAAATTAGTGAGTATTCTTAAGTGTGCCCAAACATTCTCATATTTCAGTATTACACAAGTATAATCTTGTACAGTTCATTCTTCATTTTATTATATTATTATATCAGTAATATGATATACACTCACCGGCCACTTTATTAGGTACACCTGTCCAACTGCTCGTTAACACTTAATTTCTAAGCAGCCAATCACATGGCGGCAACTCAGTACATTTAGGCATGTAGACATGGTCAAGACAATCTCCTGCAGTTCAAACCAAGCATCAGTATGGGGAAGAAAGTTGATTTGAGTGACTTTGAACGTGGCATGATTGTTGGTGCCAGAAGGGCTGGTCTGAGTATTTCAGAAACTGCTAATCTACTGGGATTTTCACGCACAACCATCTCTAGGGTTTACAGAGAATGGTCCGAAAAAGAAAAAACATCCAGTGAGCGGCAGTTCTGTGGGCGGAAATGCCTTGTTGATGCCAGAGGTCAGAGGAGAATGGCCAGACTGGTTCGAGCTGATAGAAGGGCAACAGTGACTGAAATAACCACTCGTTACAACCGAGGTATGCAGCAAAGCATTTGTGAAGCCACAACACGCACAACCTTGAGGCGGATGGGCTACAACAGCAGAAGACTCCACCGGGTACCACTCATCTCCACTACAAATAGGAAAAAGAGGCTACAATTTGCAAGAGCTCACCAAAATTGAACAGTTGAAGACTGGAAAAATGTTGCCTGGTCTGATGAGTCTCGATTTCTGTTGAGACATTCAGATGTTAGAGTCAGAATTTGGCGTAAACAGAATGAGAACATGGAACCATCATGCCTTGTTACCACTGTGCAGGCTGGTGGTGGTGGTGTAATGGTGTGGGGGATGTTTTCCTGGCACACTTTAGGCCCCTTAGTGCCAATTGGGCATCGTTTAAATGCCACGGCCTACCTGAGCATTGTTTCTGACCATGTCCATCCCTTTATGGCCACCATGTACCCATCTTCTGATGGCTACTTCCACCATGTCACAAAGCTCTAATCATTTCAAATTGGTTTCTTGAACATGACAATGAGTTCACTGTACTAAAATGGCCTCCACAGTCACCAGATCTCAACCCAATAGAGCATCTTTGGGATGTGGTGGAACGGGAGATTCGCATCATGGATGTGCAGCCGACAAATCTGCGGCAACTGTGTGATGCCATCATGTCAATATGGACCAAACTCCCTGAGGAATGCTTCCAGCACCTTGTTGAATCTATGCCACGAAGAATTGAGGCAGTTCTGAAGGCAAAAGGGGGTCCAACCCGTTACTAGCATGGGGTACCTAATAAAGTGGCCGGTGAGTGTATATTAAATTAACACTTTTATTCAGCAAGGATCCAATAAATTGATCAAAAGTGGCAGTAAAGACATTGTTTTTGACATTTGACAATGTTTCAGTTTTTTTTTTTTACTTTCTATTCAAAAAATCCTGCAAAAATGTCTTCCAGTTTCCACAGCACAACGGTTTTCGATGTTGCTGATAATCAAAGTGTTTCTTGAGCAATCATTTCTAAAGGATCATGTGACACTGAAGACTGGAGTAATGTTGCTGAAAATTCAGCTTTACCATCAAAGGAATACATTACATTTTACAATATTTTCGAATAGAAACAGTTCATTTAAAATAGTAATAATATTCCACAATATTAATGTTTTGTACTGTATTTCTGATCAAATAAATGCAGCCTTGGTGAGCAGAAGAGACTTCTTTCAAAAACATTTAAAACATTTTTTTTGGAAGGATAGTGTATGAATATAAATCTTCATCCTTACACCATGGTGGACACATGGTTTGTGTGAGAACAGCAATCATTCATATCATTCACAGTAAATTCTGCTTCACACACAAACCCGTCACACTGTCAAGGACCGCGGAGGTTAGTACAAACGCAAAATAAGTGTTCTACACACTACATTACGAAATAAAACAAATGAAAGACATAATAAAAATAAGATGCACCACTTCTACACTGCAAACACAATGAAGGATTTCTTCAAATGCACGATTAGCATTCACTTGGCACTTTTATTTTATATTAAAACAAAAGCACACTATTTGACTAAGCCGTGTTAAGTCATGCGCATGTCAAAATTTTATTTTACATATTTAATATAATACATTTCAAATCATTAGTTACACTACAACATTGCAACTGTAGTTCTATTGCACAAACCTGACTTCATTAATAAAGATTCACTTAAATAGTGCAAAAGGCTCTTTACAGGAATGTGCTACAAACAGTAAACAAACCAACAGTATGTACAGTAAATGGCCAACATGTGATCCTGTAGATAGAAGAAAACAAAAGTCTATACAAAAATACAAATACTTAAAACAAATACACAATCTATAAAAAAATTGCCATAGACAACAGTATATGTTCTCCGCCAGGAGAAACAGGCCAAATCCTTCAGACGGCCTTCCTTTCACTTTTTCTTTTTTCTTTACACACACACAAAAAACAAAAAGAAAAATCATATCAACAAAAACAAACAAACAACGAAAATGGTGTTAGCAACTGAAATAAGTGTCCAGACGTGTCCATTTCCACACTGATGTAAGATTCTTGGCAAATCCTCAGTCTACAAAATAACAACGACGTGGCTTCGCTAAAGTCCTTTCGACATTTATCTGTTTGTTTTTAACTTCTAGCCCAGAAAAAAAGCTCAAAAAGAAGAAAATCAAATCTTCCCGTGCAAAATGGTCCAAAGCATCCGGGTTAGTTCCAACAGAACGGGGTGGGGGAGGGTGTTCAAAAACGGACGTGCAGTTTAAAAAAAAAAAAAAAAAATCCAATCATAGCTCCAGTTAGTATTGACTGACACTTACTTGATGTTTGAGTCTGCAGTAGTGTCTATGAGGGGTTTAGTGAGGGGGCCCAAGATGTGTCCCGGGACCCAGCCCTCCGCAGCTGGTGATTGGCTGTTAGCGGGTCGAAACACCAGGTACATGTTCTGCTGGTTCGTGGCCAGTATCTGCACTGTCTCACCCTGCGTGACACAGATCTCGTTCTCTTTCAGTGCGTTATAGTCCTGAGTCACCATCATGGACGACGACGTTCCGTTACAGCCCACACCGTCAAACTGCTGTGGGAAACAGAGAGAGACAACACACACACACAAAAAAGACATATACGGTTAAAACACTTAATACTGTATGTCAACCAAACCTTAATCTTCAGTAGTTAAGACACATCTTTTAAAGAATGCTTAGGTTATGGGGTTGTGTAATGCACAGCACATGCTGAATTTTCAGTGGGTTGTCTTTCAAATGTCAAGGATGACAAGCTTCCCACTGAGGGACAGTACATTTTTAGACACTGGACAACAGTGAGTGTGTCAGTAATACTGATGAATACTATGGAAACTTTGAAACAATTTCACTTTAACCTCTATGAGGTGTGAAATGCTATAATTGCGATTTATATAACTGCGTAAAGTCAACATGAAATGGTATTTGCAGGCCATTTTCACAATCTAATTTCATGACTATTTCAAAAGTCTACAGGTATTTTGACAGTAAGTAACTTGAGGACGTGGGGGTGATTTTGCCATTTAAAGTGCGGTCACATTTACAGTTGCTTTGCAAAATTTTGAAAGCGAAATCCGGTCATTTCAAGGAATCCACATGACTTGCGATTTTACAAACAATTTCCACTAGCAGATTGCGCATCAGGTCCAAGATAGTCATGCAAACTTGCTGGGTTGACAAACAGAAAAGATGCTTACTTTGAAAGTAACTTCTGTGTGAGCTGTGCTTCGTGCATCACTACACTGCTGACTACAGCGAAATTCTGCGAAAAAGGTCCATTGTCTAATGTGGCCATGCCTTAAAGTGGTTCTATAGAATCAGAAATATCTGTTTTTCTTTTTCCTTTTGAAATCAAGGTGGGATTGACACAACAATTGTTTTAGAGTTGGCATGTAATGAAAATTCACCCTATATATATTCTCAATGCATATTATAGACCTTATTGTGAACATTTCATAAGTCAAGTCACCTTCATTTATATAGCGCTTTTAACACTATAGATTGTTTTAAAGCAGCTTTACAGTGATAATAGGATATGACAGTAACAGAGATTGTTTTGGCTTTACAGCAGCTCTAGAATAAAGTTATTGTCCAGCTTAAGTTAGTTTTGATTGATTGATTCACTTCCGTTGCAAAGATCATTAGTTATTAACTTAGGGGCCGCCAGCACGACACCGTTCTAACAGAAAACACTCAACGCGCTCCGGCCCGCTCATCCGCACAAAACAGTGCCTGGTGGCGCGAGAACGCAAACCCTGAAATAGATTCCAAGGTGTAAGCCTTGAAAAAAAAGAAAAAAAAAAAGAAGGTTATCTCTGCGCAAACCTCAAAAACGCAAACCCGCGAAACCGCCGATGACGTGCACATGCGCATCACGCGTTTAGTCTATAGGTATGCGCGTTTAATTTTTAAGAAGATTTTGTGTCCTCGTAAAACGAATCAAAATGTCATAACTGTATCTTCTCTCTGGTGACCAACGCAGGGTTTCCAATCATTTATCCTGTTTAAACCCTCCCCTGCCAGATCACATTCATCTCTCTGCCTTCTGTTTTTGATAATCCGTTACACTCGGATGTGCGTCACGGAAGAAAAAATCAGTCGCTACTTCCATTTCCACTTGTATCATTTACACTTTCGACTAGTTGACTATTGCGACTTTAAAAATCATTTTGACAACACTTGTGTGCTAATGGGAATGTGTACAATGGAGGTTTCTTTCAGCGGGCAAATGTCCTATCAAGTAGGCTGTCAAAATGGGCCAATGGACTGTGACAGTTACTCGGCATCATTTTGGAATATGTGACTAATTACAGGCGGGGTAGACGCTCTTGTGTACTCTACGAATCAACTGACATCCAAAAGTCGTGGATGAGTCAGGCAAATATTCTTATAGAGACACTAGGTCATTCAGGTAGGGATTTGTCTTTCAACAAATGCAACGTTTAAAAACATTACTAGAGCACGCTAAAATGTCTACAGTATGTTAGAGTGAGTTGCAGCAAAACTCCCCTGGCCTCATAAGATGCGCTGGCTGATGCAAGATAAGCAATAAGCAAGATGACATTCATTACAATCTATTTCTTATATTTAAATACATACAAATGTCATTTACAACTTTTAGTTTGTCAAGAGATTTAAAGCGTAGTTTTTGAAGAGTGTGCATGTGTGAACGTGCTCTAGTACGTAAGAACGAGCCTGGAAATTCAGAATATTGAATTGGAAATAACTGAGAAACAGTCCTCAGATGCCATGTCCGTAATTTATAGCGAAACATCTAGAATTCGAACTCAAACTGATTAATTAAAAGTAGTTATTACTCCATCACCTGCGTGACATCATTAACCAACATGGTTGAATGACCAGTTTTCGACAATGCGGTTTCGGGAAACAGTCGTGACTAGCTAATTGATTTCTTCAACTATGCATTGTACTATGGTAGTTAAGCAGCAAGTTAAGTTGTTGTACGGAAAACTGGGCGGGCCGCGTAGGACCGGTTACATTTGGTGCCGTGACCCGGGTGGGAGTGAGGTTTTGGGAGGGGAGTGTAACGCAGGCCAGTTAGAGCTGTGCGTGTAAACCTCACTCCCCTGGCCACAAGAGGTGCGCTAGCGACTGGCGCTAGAGTCTTTGGTCTTTAGCGTCCTTGTTAGCACGCCCGCCTCCCATACCAGAGACGCCAGTTTGAATCCAGCTCGGAGATTAATGAGCCACTATCAACTCTAGCGTGCAGATGTTTAATGTTAGCAGAGGTGCTGTGTCCTCACCCTTTGGTATCTGTCCGAGTCGTGGCACGGACCACCGTTGGAGGTAGATAGCTTTATCGGGGTGGAGCTCCGTCCAGACAGAGAGGGTTTCTCTGCTCCCAGTGACACAGTGGAGCTGGGCCTGCTGTTGGACTGACCCACTCGCCCACTGCTGGAGGAGTTTCGGGTCAGAGATTGAGAGCCGCTGCGCTCCTTCTGATACTCGATGGGTGACTGCAGAGCTGTAGATACAGTAGAACGATGCACCAATGGTTTCAATAGCTCAACATGAGGAGAGTTTACCAACACATTTACGATTCACATGGCCGTGACAACTTCTTACCTGACAAGAAGTTGCTCTGTAAGTCTAGTAGATCGGTGATATGCTGAACCCAGACCTGTTTGATGTCCGTGTTTGCCGCTTGCAGGGTAAAACGTTCGGATGACCCACGACACCACAGCACAAACTTACACGGATCGTTTTCAACATGCTCTTCCAGGCCGAGGAGGTTCACCTGCACACACACATAAGTCCGTATCACACCTGGCTTCAGCTGCCAAGTTACCAGCGTTGTCATTTTCAGAACTCCCAAATATTAAAGCCCAAAGTTTAATTAAGTTTCGACACAAATGGTTACCAAATGCATACATCCAAATGCACTGGCTTTCAAAGTATACTCTATTTGATATATGTGTGGACATAAGCGCTCAGCACATGCGCACTACAAAGTTCCATCCTTGTTGTTTATTATGACCAACAAAAATATCCTTTTACTTGTTTAATCTACAGTTGCAGGTATCCCTTAGGGCCCCGATATACTCACGACAAAGTTATTTTTTGTTATTCGCTTAGGGGTAAAAAGAAGTTTGAAAAACCTTTGCAGCAGTGTACTGTTAGAGAACATCCTGACTCTACTGGGAGCCGTGTTTAGGTGAATATGTCTGTTTGATAATTGTTTGGTATTTGCTATCCGTGTAATAACTTAATTAAATAACTTTAATGAATTCATCAAGTGCACCATCACACAGAGAGAAAGACAGTACTCTTGAAAAACTAACAACATGTATAATGAATTATTGACTAATGAGCATGTTAAAATGCTTAGCCCCTTTATCATTTGCTCATGGAAACATAAGTGAATAAAGACGTAATTATATTTGGTTGGTAATGTATTTGCACTTGCAAGTGTCCAATAAACAACTAATTAGAAAAAAACTAATTAGTACACAAAAAAATGTGCTAACTGAGCATACACTGTACACTGCTTGTGAAGCACATGTTATCATCAGGACAGTATACATGCACAGTCATTGTACACATACCCTAGCATACACGTAATAAACTTTGGGCTTAAAATAACAGTGAACAAACTCCATGACTAACAGTGGTGCAGTTACCTTGATGCTCTTTTTAAACTGGTATCCTGGAATGGACGAGCCTTTGCGTAAGAGCTCGCTGAAGATGACGATCTGTTCAAACAGGAACACCCTGCGCTCTTTACTGCGGGACAGAACGCCAGAATCCTGCTCCGTCACAAAAAACGTCTCCTGCTGCAAGAGTTTTCCCTGACTCGTCAACTTCCCCTGAAGTACACAAACATAGAAACTCATCAGTCTGGGATAGTTAACGTTTCAATGACTAGCTTATATATATATATATATATATATATATATATATTCAAGTGAACATTACCAGATGGCACAAAATAGGGAGGACTGTTAAAATGCTACATTTAAAATAGGGTTAAAGGTGTAGTTCACCCTAGAGACCTGCACTGCGCACCTGGAGCGTGTGTAAAGCCCTGGGACACACCAAGCCGACGGTCGGCGACCGGGGATATGTTGGGCCGTTTTTGAGCATCGATCGGCTTAGTTTTTTATGTGTGTTCCTCACCGTTAGCTCTAGTCAGACGGCACCAGGCTTTTTAATTTTTTTTGCCTGATTATGCTTGTTGAATCACCGTTGCTGCCGTCGGCAGAGAGAGAACTCTGATTGGCTGTTCAGCTTAGCGAACGAGTAAGTGCAGAAGAATAAAAGCGAGCAAAGAAATCAAGGCGGTACAGAAAGAAGGCTGTTATAATTATACGTCATCTTACCTGAGTATTCGAATGCGCAAATATTTTCATAACATGAGCCGAGTGGAATGAAAAACATGATCATCATTATTGATATTGAAAATGGTTAGCAAGCGCCGCTTTGTTTATGGTTTGTATATCTGCAGTCCTAGTTTCGGATTTCCTTTGTGCTGCTGGTTATTTCCTTATACGCATGGGCAGAACGCACGTGATAGTTGACAGACGCCAGTAGTCATTTTGGTGTGTTCAAGCGAAGCTTTTTGGACAAGACGCAGCCGACAAGAGACGACAACACAGTCATGGTGTGTCCTGGGCTTTAGGCTGCTGCTGCTTCTGATTACTTTTAGAGGGAAAAGCTGCCCTTAACTGCTGGTCTAGGATCAGTTTTCTCAGTTTACGCTCACAAATCCTCTTATTATAACAAACGATGTGTAGACAGCTGCATTGATTATAATGGAACTTTGTGAGATTGCGATGAACTGAGATGAGTGACAGCTTTTTAGTGATTATAAAGGGGAGCGATCTTTGTGTGCTTTCTGTCATGACAAATCATGCATGCAGTAGCCTATGATTGTTCTGTTCAAATTAACAGTGGTTTGTGAATGTAGATGCTTTAATTACAAATATTTCATCGGGACCATTTATGCTGGGATGTGTAGGTTGTGGCTATGCAATACGTAATTTGAAACTATTTCATGGAAAAATCCGTCCCGTGCAGGACGGACCCAAAGTTCACCCAAAAATGAAAATTCTGTCATTATTTACTTACCCTCATGTAGTTTCAAACCCATTGGACTTTCATACATCTACGCACCACAAAAAAAGATGTTTTAAGTAGGGCTGTCAGTTAAACGCGTTATTAACGGCGTCAATTTTTTTATCGCACGATTAACGGTCTTTTTGGCCTAGCAAACTTTGTAGTTTTTTCACATGCTTTTGCAACAGGACGCGGCGCTGCGCTATGAAACCCATTCATTCCAATGGCTTGCGCCGCACAAGGACGTTTTGTTGCTTCGTCGACCAAAGCGCAAGCGGATCTAGCTAGACCGGAAACAAAACAACAGGCACGCCGCACACACTTGTTTGGGCTTGCGAGCCGGCCAAATAGTTGGTTAACTTTACGTTTTGAGTGGATGACGAGCGCGAGACGCCGAAATGGATGCCAATAAGATTCTGAATGGATTTCTGAATTACTTTTAAAAAGTTGCCACTTGATGGCCAAGCACACACACACACAGCTGATGCGAATTCTCCGCCCCCTCGTCAATATCAGAATCTCGTCAGTATTTCTTTCACCCTTTTATTGATGGACAATGTTACATTGTGTGAGAGATTATTTGCTCCAAGTGAGAATGTTAGTGTGAAATTGAACACAGTATATGCCAATGTTGTTTTCAATAAAAAACATTTGCACAAAGCAAGCCGATCCACTTTTCCATGTTGATAAGAACATTAAAATGAGAACAAAATAATGGGACAAAAAGAAATCAAGAGACATTAAGAATAGATAAAAATGTGTGATTAATTGCGATTAATCGTGAGTTAACTATGACATTAATGCGATTAATCGCGATTAAATATTTTAATCATTTGACAGCACTAGTTTTAAGTAAACCTGAGAGATTTCTGTCCCTCCACTGAAAGTCTGTTCCACCAAAACGTTGATGCTTTAAAAAGTCCATAAAGACATTGTAAAAGTGATCCATATGAATTGAGCAGTTTAATCAAAGACTTCTAAAGAGTTCACTTTATATGATTAACAGAATTAATTTTGGCATTTAATCACAAACATTGATCAACGCACATAGAGTACCCTACATAAAATATGATAAATGAAATGTCAAACATACTTGCTTGACGAACAAGAACAAACCTCATTGTTTTTTCGTGCGGAAACTGGAACATGCATGTTATGAGCAAGCATGTTTGAGCTTCCATTTACCATATTTGATGAGCTCTATGTATGTGCCAAATCTTGACAATCAAATTTCTCAGGTTTCATTAAAATATCTTCATTTGTTTTTTAAAGATGAACGAAAGTCTTATGGTTAGGAACAACATGAGGGTGAGTAATTGACGACAGAAGAACACCCCTTAATCACAGTAAAATAACTGTAAGATTGTACAATGTCTTTCAGAAAATGTTGTTTGATTTAAGAAATTTAAGAATGAGTAAAGGGAAGCTGCTGTGATCAGAATACCTCATATCCCTGCAGTCTTCCCAGATTCATCATGTCATTGCACAGCTTGGGCACCTGGGACATCAGGTCTACTGCTTTCTGTTACAGAGAAAACCAACACACACCTGTATGACCATTGGACTCGAATCTAAACTGCTTCAGCTTTTTGAATTTCAATTTTTTACAACTATCTAAAATGCAATCACCTCATTTTATGATTGACCATTAAAAAAAGGGGAAAAAAGGCAAGTAAGATTCATTCTTACCTCTATATACTGACAATCCAACCCCGCCTTGATGCTGTACTTTAAGAAGTCCTTAAGCAATAAAAGAAATTATAAACATTAATAAAACTTTATTATTTATTACTGGTATCAAATCGCAGCATCAAAGACTTCTTTTCTATTGTACCTTTAATAAAAGTTGGTATTTAGTAATTCTCTGAATGGGTTTAATGAGAAAATCACTGATGGCCAGTCTCGAGTTGATGTCTTGCTGAATCCCCTGTGAGCCAAAACAGACACAAGAATATACACTTGTAATGATTAATTGTTTATTTTTTATTTTAGAAGCAATTTTACAGAGTGCTGCAGAAACGAGTCCGAAAACCTGGACATAAGTTGCCATTTTTATTAAATTCTCAAAGTCAGTTCGTTTTTGGACTGGGTTTTTGGTAAATGCTTGCTATAAGGTCTGTGGTTGACACCAATTTACATTTCATGTTTATATGTCTCGAAAAAGGCGGTTGTAAACAAGTGGCTAAATGGGACTACAGAGGTTCACTAGTCGGCTTTTACAGCCTCATTGTGTTTGTACTCATGCTCTTTTTCTAACTCAAAATTTCCAAATTGTAAATTTTGGAAGCTTAGTGTTGATGTGACGTTGAAGTCACATGGCCGTGGTTTAGTTTGTTTAGAGCCTTAAGCTTTTTATTTTTGCTGATAGTATGAAGGCTTTAAATTTCAAAACTTCAAAAATTATCTTATGGAACAAAACATGCAAGTATCAAACTTTTGTTGGTCTCAGAGCTTATTTTCTGCAATACTCCAAAAGCCAATGGAAAAATGCTATTGGCTTTTCTGTCGAGGGAACCAGGGTGATGCTAATGCCGCCTTTATGTGCCTTGGAAATTTTCTACTTCCCACTTCTGAAGTTCTGATTACGAGATTGTCGCGTTTAAGTGCTTTGTTGTCAAAAACAATAGGAATCACGGAGGACACAGAGTTCACGGAGGAATCACGGGGGTGGGATTATTAATGGGTTATTAATGCCAAAATGTATTGAAGATATTTAATTATAAATAAAATATAGAGTCCCATTCGTTGACAACCATATAAGCATTCACCACGCTATCTAGATAGTCAGCTTGCTTACGATTAGACATGTGCCGGTATTCGGTAATGCGATAAATCGCGGTAATGAATATGCACGATATTGTTATCGCGGGGACTTCGAAATACCGTGAAAAATAATAGATCCGAATTTAGATTTTTAGAACGCGCATCAGCTTATTTTCCATCAACCGCTTAAAAAACAATGCGCTGCGCAAAACACGTGCGCACTTTGATGTAAACAATCCCCACATCACATGTATAAGCACTGTGTGCATGCAGTGCGCACTCTAGTCTAATGTAAACAATCCTCACGTGGAGAAGAAGCACGGCGGAAGGAGGAACGCTGCCGACTATTTATCCCCCGCATGGCCGCCAACTCTCACGCATTCAGCTTGAGACTCACGCAATTGACACTTTCACACGGTCTCGCGCCACACATCCATTTTCTCACGCAGAGAAAAATCGCGGAGCAAAGAGGACACTGACACCGACAGACTAGACAGAGCAGGTTACTTTTGATATGAAAAAAACATCAGCTCTCAGGTTCTGTCCATTTTATAACGAAATTCAGACAATAAATACTGTTTTGCTGCTTGTAGGCTTGGGCGGTATCCAAATTTTGATACCGTCAAACCTCCTCCCTATTTTACCGCGGTATACGGTATTACCGCGTGATAATTCAAAATTATGACATAAGGCTCAGAAGGCATCACCAAACTGTTGGTTTGAGCAGGGATGAGTCACAATTTTCGAATATTTGATTTTATTATAGAATATGGAATAGGTTGTGGGATTATTGTCTAAAAAAAATCCCCATGTTTTCCGTTCTGATGCGGTGGTGACACGTTCAACCAGAGGGTGGCGATGCCAATAATGCATCTAAAAGCTGTCAATCAACTCTCAGACAACAGGAGAAGATGCACATTGTCTCACACCAGAGCATGCGAGCGGAGTGGTAATATTTCCTCCAGAGCAGAGAGCGCATTTCTGAAGATCCCGCGCCGCGTGCTCAGTCCACTCAGCGTCGCGCGCTCAGAACGCCCGCAGTGACATGCTGGTTAGAAAACATGTGAAGTAGGGCTGCCCGTGCACGACTAAAGGTTTTTTTTCTAGTTGACTAGTAGTAGTTGATTTAAGCCATTAGTCTAATCACATATTTATATTGATTAAATTACTTAAATATATATAGGAGAGAATGCTAAACCATAATGAGCGTTTTCGTAATATATTGCCTATTCTGCATCTCAAAGCACGCATAAAGCTTGCCACAAAGAACCGGCAAAAGTAATTATAATGCATGAAACATTTGAATTGTTTATTAATGAAAAACTTTCTATGTCAGTGGCTGCACAGATAAAGTTTACGATGAAGACTCGCATCTTCGCAGTAGTGAACACGCATAGAGAGAAATGCACACTTCATATGAATTAGCCTACACAGAGAGCAGCCCATTTCTTTTAGTTTTTAATTGTTTTGTTTAAAAGTAGACATTTCAAGCTTACTATATATATACACTTCTCAGATATTTAAGGCATCTATCTTATAGCCTACGCTGAGTTTCGTTTTTTTAGGAGACGCGCTCCAGTTCACGCGCCGGTGCCTCCGTGTCCGGCTTATATTGTCTAATATATATGCTTTTATTTATTACTCCAGGCAATTCGTTGATGAAACATTGATTAAAATTAAGATACAATTTATACAAAACGAAATTCACTTTAAAGAAAGGCTTTCTACAAAACGAAAGCCTCTCACGGAGACTTCAGATGCCCCAACACCTGCGATGAGACGACTCGACGCCGGCGAAATGTTATGCCCTAAATTAATACATGATGATTAACTAACTATATTCTTCTATGTACATTTCTGAAATGCACTTTCTGTAAAGCTGCTTTGAAACAATATGTATTGTGAAAAGCGCTATACAAATAAATTTGAATTGAATTGAATTGAAAACAAAATGTAATAAGTGGTCAAAAATCATGTCTGACCCATTCCAAATGTTTTCCGATATTGGGCATCTTATCATCCTATCTTATTCATCTCATGCAGTTTCCTTTTCATATAATCAACATAGATGAAATAAAAAAATAACAACATTATATTATTAAACATAAATATGAAAAGAAATACGTTTTTTTTTTTACTTATAGCCTATTTAAGTGTCACACCGCTCCGCTGTATAGCTGTGTAGCCTACATGCATGTGTGTGTGCATATGGTGGAGGGGTGCGATTTTCGAATAATAATCAAATAATACCAGGCGATCTTCAAATATTATTTTTGCTTGAAATGCCCATCCCTGCCAAACTGCAGAAGTCGTGTTCTTCTTCGAGACCAGGTCACTCGGTGCGCAACTTGCCATCTTTCCCCCTCTCTCCCCCACTCTTTCTCCTCCACACTGTCACGTGATGACAACCACACATAAGCATTTTTAGCCATTAAATAAATTATATTTAATATTTAATCCTTGTCTTCTATATAAGTGCATTGGATTTTTTTTATGACGGTATGACGATATTGAAACTGATACCGTTGCTATTTTTAGATCCCGCGGTATACGATATTACCGTATTACCGCCCAAGCCTAGCTGCTTGTAAATGTGACGTGACAGATCGCGCGCCTCAGTTCAAGTAAACCGATCATCTGTTACTTTTCATTAAAGATACAGTACAACCCACCGAAAGGTACGTACTTTCGATCAATCAGTGTTTTTCAACCACGGAAAGAGGTCAATAAAACTGCAGGAGAACAATTATGTCACAGAACGTTACATTTACCTCAGGAAAGCCATTTAATGTTAGTTGACTATAAGAAAATAGCTATAGAGAGGAGTATTTTGCTAAATATGTGCACTATATTACATATTTTAATATATGTTTACTTGTCATTATATAATTGTTATTATAATGAAAATTACGGCATATTACATTTTTATATTTATATTATTATTATATTTATATTGTATGCATTATATTTAATTTCTCTCTGTATGTTTACAGCATTATGTGAGATATTTTTTCTTGAGAAAAATTTAAATGCAGGCTATCTACTGTAGCCTACCTAATATTTATCCAAATGAGTCAATATTGAATCAAGATTGAAATTAAATCCAAGAATTTAATTGAAATCGTGAAAATTGTGTTAAGCAATAATACAAACAGTAGCCTCAGTAACTGTACCATGTAAACATTGTAACATGTTGTCACTAAAAAATAAAATTAATGTTTTGACAATCACAATTACACATTGTGATGCAAGTTTTTTTTAGATACCCCCAATCCATCTGTTTCTCTTGTGCAATTAAAATATCGTGATAATACCGTATACCGTGATAAAAGCTCAATCAATTAATCGCAGCATGAAAATTTGATACCGGCACATGCCTACTTACGATTCTGGAATTTCATTCAAATACAGGCTATTTTCCCCTTGTATAGAACATACAAAATGCTTCAAATGGTTGTTGATATTTGTAAATATGTATTACTTTAATGACAAGACAAAGTGATGTAACTGTTGTGGAGAAAGCTAATGAAGAATACCGGTCATAGGAACAATCGTTCTCCTTTCCACCATGTTTAAAGATTATGGCCCACCCAACTCGTAAACTCTGCTATCAAAATGATCTCCAAGTTTCCCAGTAGTAAATATCACATGCGAGGGTGTTCATGTCCAGTTTCTGACCATGGGCGTTTTCACACCTGTAGATCATTTGCTTTGTTCCAAAACAATGATTAAAATTGTTACGATTTCTTCTTGGTTCAGTTCGCTTTCACAAGGCAACATTTCTAAATGGACCAAAATGAGTTAATACGAGTCGAGTCCGAGTAAACTCTGATTGTGGCTTTCTTAGTAGCTGTCATTATTTTACTTTATCATTTTAGCAAGAATCAAGGCTTTGCCTGTATTTTTATGTGTTTTGGACAGGTCTGAAATATGTTCGTCCAACCAAATTTCAATAATGCATTTCACTTCGTCTTTGCTCCACTGTATGTAACTACCCATCATATAAAGTGATACAGCCTGGGTCGGATCGCTTTCTCACCACAAGCAAACTGTTCGAGACGAGACCACCTCGTTCAGGCGATTTCGGAGCGATTATTTTGGTGCGGATATGAGCGCAATTGCCATGTTCATGAGAAAATGCACCAGGCTCCGAAACAAATGCTCCAAAGGTGTGAAAACGCCATAAAACTCGTATTTACAATAATTCTGATAGCATGTGAAGGCAGCACAACTTTTGGGTTGGTCTACAAAAATATGTCATCCCTGCAGCACTCTATTGCAGTAAAGTGTGTCTTACCTCGAAGTATGAATCGTATTCTGCAACGATGAATTCAGATTTGGGTTTGTTCTGGCAGTAAACCACATACATGTGCAGCCTTCTCTCCTACACACACACAAGCAGAAAACACTTCATGAGCACATAAAACCTTTATGACCTCATGACCTTTACACTGTTAGAGCATCAGACCTAATGTCAGTCACATACTTACATGTTTACTAAAAAGCTCAGGCAGTTTTTCTTGATCTTCAAGACATTTTTCCAGTTCACCAACAAAAAAACTTCAGACAGCAATAGAAACATGGAATTAGTTTCATTTCAGTCATTTTCCAATAAGAGGAGCTTATGCGAGACACTTACTCTTTGTGCCAGTCGTAGATTTGGTGAATGTTTCCAAAGACGATCTTATCTTTTCCTTTCATATGATCGGGAATTCCTTTCTCCTCTATTCTCTTCATAAACCCCTTCAGAAAATTATTTCATATACATATGAGACACCACCCAAAACACACAAAGTTGATAAAAGCCACAGTAATTCATATGTCCGTCTACAGCGGTTGTAAATTATGATAAATGAAAACTGTGATGATTGGACATCCACTCAAGTAAATACTGAAACACTGATGATGTAATGAAAATGCAAATGAGGAATGAGAAATATGCAAATGGAATTGATATGTTCAGATAGACAGAACAAAGTCAAATGAAGAAGGATAAACGACACTAGGGTGCTTTAAGATGATATTTTCATGCTAAAGCCAAAGTATACCTTTAGTCACAGCACTGTATTATGATGGTGTGTTATACTGTCTGGATTCTTACCTCAACCACGATACCCAAATCTTTCACGTAGTCTTTTTCTGTCTGGATTAATTCGTTCAGAACAAACCTACAACAGAAAAAAACAAACATAAAATAGTTATTAAAGATTTTTTGAACAATAACAAAAAATATGTGACAGGCACATCACACTTCGCTTTTGAGAGTGTTACAGAACGATAGAGAACAATTTGAATAAAAAGATCAAATGCCTACAACGGATGAACTTCCCCATAAATGCCATGGATCTTTAATGAGAGCCATATCATTCAGAGAGATGCTTTCTCAATACTTCCTGCTATATTGAATTCAGATCTCGTGGCTCTAAAAGACTCAACTGCCTTAGATGTAACCAGAGTTTTTGCCCCATTAACCCTCTGGGGTCTGAGGTGTTTTTGGGGCCATTTGGATGTTCTGTGATGCCCTTACATTTGTGCTTTTTTCAGTTATTTATAAACATGTTAATGGCAAAGGTGTAAATTCACTCTATATAGCACAAACAGGGCTACCATAATCTGTGAGCAACTTGTATGTACATTGTTTGTATTTTTAAGAGAATATTGTTTATGCGTGGTTATTGAAAAAAATTAAAATGAAAGCTGCTGAAATAAGACCACAAAACAAATACTAAATATGTGTCCACAAGACTTTTGACAAATGGATGTTGACGCTTCGAGTTCTGGCTTCAAAATGATCTGAAAATCATCCTTCCTAATCATTCACATAAACCAATAGATTGTTTTAAATTGTGAAAAACATTTTTTTGTTTGCCAAGGCAATATGCAGATGGGCGGAACGGCCCAACCCCTATCATGAATATTAAGTGGTTCTCAGACAGTGACCCTACATAATAATGAGCCTTTCATTCAGGGGTGTCACACAAGAAATAATGCAAGGACAATATATATATATATATATATATATTGTCATTGCATTCTTTCTTGTATATATATATAGCCTAAATATATATATATATATATATATATACACACACACACACACACACATATATATATATATATATATATATATATATATATATATATATATATATATATATATATATATATATACAAACAATCAAAATATAAATGAAAGCCAAAAGCACATTTTTAGTCATACCTGGAAACAAATTCTAGTCAAATGCTATATGGGCCATTCTACAGAATCTTGAAAAGAAAATAGTCTTTTTCCATAAATGTCTTATAAAGTATTATTTTTTAAAGTAGACCAATACAATAAAAATAAACCAGTCGCATTTCAAAGTCGTTCGCGAAATGACCGCCAGGTGGCGCAAAGGGACATTTATCAAAACGTAAGTGGGGCTAATGTCAATTAACAGTAAGGATGAAATTCTACAAGTTATGGTAATTTGCAAATAAGCCTACAACAAACATTTATTTTTAAACAAATATTTTTAAATATGCAACATGCACGTTTAAACAACAAACAATACAATCTGAACCAGCGCTTCTGCTCCTGTATTGAGACATGCAGCGCGTTGCAGTTACGATCCGGGTTCCAGTGGCCTTAATACATTCACGGCTTTTTAAAATGTCACAAAGCGTTTTGAGATGGTTTTGAATGAAATATTGAAGTTTATAATTAGGGTATTTTGGCACACCACGCCGAGTGGCTATGCATTATTCTAAAATCTGGCTTTATTCTGGCATGTTGAATTAGAGTTTGACAAACGCGGCGGCGGCGCGTTCATTTGGATTTATTTTTCTCATAACAGCTAAAAGAACTTACTGCGTAATTGTTGGTCATACAGATAAGATATCATCTTTTAAAACTGTAAAAGGTCTACTTTTATTCATGTAGGCTAAAGTAGGCCTACACTCACAGGCTAACGACAAAACGTTTTCTCGCTCATGACAAACAAACGTTTGGGCATTTCCTCAGTGAGAAAATTCATAGCAGAGCGGTAGAACTTACGGTTCGATCATCAAGATGACACGGGTTCAAATCCCGAACAAACATGGTCTATTGTAAATTTTATATTTATTAATGCAGAGAGATTTGTGTAGCTCTAAAACTCTGGTACACCATACAGTTTTTTGCTTATATTTATAAAATAAAATTACCATGCATTTCCATTTTACACTAAGGAACAATAGTATCCAACAGAACGACTTTGCATCTGTACCAATCGTATGAGGCCAATCGTAATTTCAAAAGCAGTTCTGTAAAAAAAGTAATTTTATATATATGGCCAATATATATATATATATATTTTATTAGGCCTATTATTATTATTTTTTTTGATTCCCTACAACCTAGAGTTTTTAAAAACATGGTTTTAAGTAAAGTGTGATTTGCCAGGGGGACGGGGATTTCCTTCTGGTCTAAACATCCCTGCTTCTGCTGAATTATTTGAATCCCCACACCCCTCCCTCCACAGTAATCAATGCTATAGGCTACTTCACCAATAGACCATATCAAATATAAAATAGAGATATGCAACAGAACAAGCACGTTTAAACAACGATAAACAATAAAATCAAAACCAGCGTTTCAGTTGTCCATAGTTCAAGTGGCCTTAATGCATGCACGGCTTTTCAAAATTTCACAAAGCGTTTTGAGATTATTTTGAATGAAATATTGAAGTTTATAATTAAGTGTTTTGGCAGACCACGCCGAGTGGCCCTATGCATTTTTCTAAAATCGGGTTTTATTCGAACTTTTGCTAACGAAAAAAGTTTATCTGTCGTCTCTGTCTCCGGGAACTGCGCGTCACAAAAATGAACCGAAAGCCACTTCAGCTCAGTCACTATAAGAAATCGGCTCTGTCTAAAGCCTTTAAATGTCTAAATATTCAGGCTAATAAATGTTATCTGATTATGTAATCCATATGAAAACGAGAGGTACAGAGGATCTACTCAAACATGTAGCCTATGTAAGCGCTTCCCAATGAGAAAATGACAAGGGTGAAAATCTCGCTCTAATGAAATGTAGCAGGCTAAATCGCCCTGAATTAAAATGTAAAAACAGATCAAATAATGTATTTGTCGAAATGTTGCGATATTGTTTCATTTAAGTTCATAATTATTCTATAGGCCTACATGTTATTTAATTTAGCAGCATTACCACGAAGCACCGTGGTTCGATATTTATTTGAATAATAAAAAAAATAATAAAAACTTAATTCACAAATTGCATGCCTGGTTGAAAGGATCCAAAGATCCCTGTAGAATTTAATATTAAGTTGAACATTTTGTTCATGACAACAAATGAACATGCGTTTTTTCAGATTATATTTAGTTTTGCTTGGAAAAAGCTGGCCCAAACCAGTTTTATTTCATCAATTATTGAAATAATGAAATATTTAGTAATAAACTTTTATGACAGAAATTTCACTAGGCTACATGTAACTTAAATCATTTAATTCCTTCATTATCAACACTGTCTAGAATAGCGATTTAAGTGTGAATTACGACTTCTCTTTGTGTTAAATCAGCCTCAGACTCCGATAGCCTGTGGGGGGTTGGGGGACAGTTCAGTGCTGTGCGCGCAGGACAATAGGCCTAGGTGTTAATGTTCCTCTTTCATATGGAGAGCGAGGGAGACTAAATAAACTTGTTAAAAAGAGATTCAGCGCGAGAGAGGCAAAGAAAAACGCATGTTTTAATTTAATTATGTTGCTTTGGACAATTTTCGTTTTGTAGGCCTACTGTTTTAATTGTTTAATGTCATTTATTTGGCAATACAAATTTAAAATGTCGCAAGAATAATATTAGCCTAGTGTTTCTTATTTTGCATCGCAAAAGAAATAAACTCTAAACCCGATGCAACCCTGTTTTAAATAAAAAAAAACACTTTATTTAAACCTTGAAATGTTCGAACTTGGTTTCAAACTTAAGTAATTTTAGTGTTCTTTTACATTACACAATAATTTAGCAGACTAAAGACGAGCTTCTTCATTTTCATTTTCTGATGCAATCGGCTGAC
Source organism: Rhinichthys klamathensis goyatoka (assembly GCF_029890125.1). Classification (NCBI taxonomy): domain Eukaryota; kingdom Metazoa; phylum Chordata; class Actinopteri; order Cypriniformes; family Leuciscidae; genus Rhinichthys; species Rhinichthys klamathensis. Next base: position 47,894 of record NW_026606798.1, on the reverse strand, counting down.
AATCTTCCTTCATCAGTTTGTGTCCTTTGTGCAGCGGCTGCGGTTCTACTGGAATGTAGCAAATTTATGTTGTAATGATAATTAAACAAAACTCTTGACTTTAAATAAGTAAACAGTTATAAACAGTTAGCTATTTAAGCATCAAGAAGGTAAAATATAAACGCTGTTGGCCAACATCGGTTAACAACATGTATGCCACATTGAGATTCGATCTCGGGTCGATTGAAGCTCCCTGAAGCTCGTGTTGATGCGTTGATCACTGAGCCACCGTTTGTACGCTGTTAGAGTTAAAGTCTTATGCTTTTGTAAAGCTTCATTGATGTAGCCTAAATGTTTTTATTGCAATGTTTTATGTTTTCATTATTTATTCAATTTCATTTCAGTATTTCAGCCTAATTTCAGTATTGTGGTAATGAATTATTTTAACTACGTTTCACTTGTTGAATTCATCTGCTACCAGCTTTCAATCGCTCTGAATGAGCAGCAGATTACGCATTAGAGAGAATAAACGAACACTTTTCAGAGTCTATGATTGTAGCGCCTCTTAGCGGTAAAAGGTAGCAAATACACCCCACATTTTACCGCCGCGGTGGAACAGCTGATGTGGGCGTTGTCATGGCTTTCCTCTACATTTGCGTTTGAATAGCGCGCGTTCTCCGTGGGCGTGTCAGATTAACGCGTAATGAAGTGTAATGAGCTGGGGAAAAAAATTCTGACAGCACTCTCTTTTCATACAGATTACATAAACTGAGAATATTTGTTTTTTATATAAATTACTTCATTGAAAAGAAGAGAATTCAAGCTTCATAAAGAAAAATCTCTCGTGCCTGTGTGACAAGTATTTGCAGAGTTAGAGTTAATTTTTCGGACGCGTTTCAGAATGGACTGCACTGACAGAGAGAAGGCAAAACTCGCATCATGTTTATTTTTCTTCATTTGACAAAAAGCACAACACTTTGTTTTTATTGTGAGTATACAGAAAAATAATATACACTAAACAGGATCGACTGATGTATAACACTTACATGTAAGATTAAAATCAACAGAGTATTTTGAGTCTCTTTTGCACTGATAAGAAAAAAAGTCTGCCTATCGCGCCGGCGCGATAGCCGACCCCAGGGGGTTAAAACCACTAACATTAGTTACAGTAGGCAAAACATATTTTTTTGCCCTGGTGATTGACTGACTAACTGACAGACTCATTCTTTTTTTTTGTTTTAAAGCTGCACTAAGTAGGAATTCCGTTTTTGTCAAACAGCGACCCCTAGAGTCGCTGTGGGGTACTTGTACTGTCGTGAATAGCACTCACGCAGAGATGGCTCGCACTCACGGCCGGATCCCCTCCCCCTGTACACCGGTACCTGTTCAGTAGGATGGACGCTGTAACGAGTGGAAATAAGGTATGGCCCCTTTAAGAGCTGCGCGCGCCCAACACCACATGTATACGGCGCCAGGTTATTTCTGTTTGATGCTCATTTTATCAGAATTTTATCAGATCTGTTTTTTGCCGTAAAGCAATTCGTTACCTCGCGAGACCCGATATCACACGATACTTCCTAACAGTTGCAAGGGTGGTTTTGCGGCTCACAGGCACCAGGGGGGTGCGAGACGACCACCATTTAACACGAAATCAGTAATATAAACATTACAATGACTCCAAAGCTGTTCAGTTAAGGTAAAAAAGTTACTTAGTTCACCTTTAATGACGGAACTTACCGAACATACAAAAAAATGCTGTGTTCAGGGCTAAATGACCTCGTTGTACAGGTTTGTGCTTAGGAGGCTATTCCCAAACTGTGGTCCGGGGACCACTAGTGGTCCGTGAGGGTACTGCAGGTGGTTTGGGAAAGGCCTTTTTTTTTTTTTTACCTTCATTTTACCTGGAAATTCCCACAAAAAAAAATAAAAAAAAATAAAAAGAATATGTAGGCCTATATTGACATAAAATTTAAATTAAGTAGTTGAGTAAATAAATAAATGAAATATGCGGCAGCCGTTGTGTGCAGTAAACTTTCTTTTAACAAGCCTGTTGTACTGATGTGATGACCAGCTATAGTTTTAGTGCTAGTAAGCCTATTTAGAGGTGCGGATTAATTCAGCTAGGACTGTGTGTAGACATATTTTATTATGTGTATTATGAGGTGGTCCGCAAAAATTCTTGATAACAAATAGTGGTCAACACACACAAAAAGTTTGAAAACCCCTGCTTAGGTACACATGATGTTATTTTGACCAGCTAAGAGTTTATAAAATGATTAAAGGAGTCAAAACAGCATCAGGAATCCCTCCGTCACACACAAACCAAGATCTGCTGTGAGGAGACGCGGTTCTGATGCCTGAACCGAACTGTGATGGGCAACATCACGACTGTGATGAGAAAAAAACAGGTATGCTTGAGCACTCTATCCTTTTCTTGTGACATCCTGTCCTGTTTTTAGTTTGTTTACATGTCTTTGGTCCGTGTTGCACTCATATTTCATTCGAACCGCACCAGAGATTGTTTGGAAGCGGACAGAGACCCATCTTTTCAGCGTTCATTTTAATCGAACCAAACATGCCAAGTGTGAATACACCCTTAATAATTAACAAGATTATTTTTTTCCCCAACAAAAGCATTTTAAACATGTAAAATCCAATGCCGGGAGTTCTGTGCAGACTTTAGAGCTTTAGTTAACCCTGGGTCATTCTAAAAACCGTGTAAATAGGGTTATCTTGCTTCACATTTCACACTGCTCATAATTTACCTGGGGTTAACAATCAGTCCTGCGTATTCATAAACTGCTTTTTCACACTACATTCCTAAACTCTGGGTTAATGTTCTCATTTGCATATTTGCCGTTTCATTGTCATTGATTGGATGAACGCCGCACGAGACCTGTTTATATAAAGGTTCTGACATTGTGCATCCTCATATTATTTATTGCCAACTGTGTGTATTATCAAGATTATCCTGAATGGAGTGAAATACAATAGTCAACATTTGAAGTGGATCAAAAAAGTTCATCAAAGTAGTCCTAAGACAAGAACTGGTATTGTTCAAAATTCATGTATACACTTTGATGAAAGGTTTTGATCCACTTCAAATGTTGACTACTATAGTAAGAATGCAACGGTCTCTTCTTCACTCCAATTTTATGTCACCATATGACATTTATCCCCTCAAACGCTGGAACTACCGTTTACTCAATGCTCAGCATTTCCATGACAGTCCAAAACAAATGAATATGAGACACGTGATTGGCTCCCGGTTGCTAAGCATCGTAACATTCTAACACCACTTTGGCACCACAATAACAGCACAAAAGTGCTGAGCAGGGTTTTATAACCCCGGGGAAAAAGTGGTGCTAATCCCACTTCTAAATGACAAGTGTGAAAAGTACAAGAGGTTAAAAAAAGAGGGGTTTAGAACGACAATAATCTGGGGATAAGGGCAGCGTGAAAAGCCCTTTTGAGTAAGAACACATGAATTATATAATGGCTTAATGCCAAGAGCCCAACTATATAAACAAAAAAAGAATGAAAAAGAAATATTTAAAACTAACAAACAAATAAATAAAGGGATTTTTACATTACTAGACCCCACACACACCAGTGATTTGGCCACTATGACCTGGAATCAGACCTGTACTGTTTTTGTAGATTTACTCCATGAACAACCCAAGAGTGTAGAGCGTGTGTCTCTTACATTCGTCCACGCAGTGCTTTGGCTTTCTGCTCCAGCTCAGGGTTTCTGGGTGGCAAGGGGCTTTGTTCCGCTGGGTTCACGGAGCTGAATCCTGGGTATGATCCTGGCTCCAGCGTCTACAGAAAAACACAAATACAAGAGACTCCAGTCAGTTTGACAGTCAGTATATGGAAATGCAAGGCCTGATGTGGGAGAACAAACACAGCAATTGAATGGTTTTTGTATGACACGGCCCTAAACTTCATCACCATCAGAGCTGCTCAAGAGATTCAGAGGGGAGAAAAGCACCACTCCGGCCCACAGAGTGAGACATGATATCCAGCACTTTGGCAAGTTTGGAAGACTTATTACTTCATTACCACAAAAAAAAAAAAAAGCTGCTCATGCCAGCCTTCTAGTTTTCTGCCGCGGCCTCAGAAGACAAAGTAGTTCAGCGCGGCGGCTACACGTCATGTTGTAAATGAGATGATAATATTCCGATCAGAGCGGTCAGACTGAAACGGATTTCCAGATATGCGATTTGCATAGGATTTTTTAAACCACATATTTTTTTTTAGAATACCTCTAAAACAGGTTCCAGATCAAGTTCTGGAGGTGCTCGATCCACATTTGTGCTGTGGAACAAATTCAAGGAATAACTTGAGTGCAAAACAAGTAAAGCTCAAATCAATAGCATTTGTGACATAATGGGTGACCAAATTTTTTGTAACATATCCCTCACGCTTTTTTTTTTTTTAAATAGCTTAAGTAACTTAGGTACTTAGATGAAAGTGAATGAGGTACATTAAAAAAAAAAGAAAGAAAAGTAGTTACATTAAATCTTCTGATAAACCTTGTGTATTATTGGAGCTGTAAAGCTGTTTTAGGACAACAAAGTTGTAAAATTGGATATGGCTTAACTTTACACAGAAGCTTAGTAAAGTCATTCCCCCCACACACTAAAATCATGTAAAAAAACATTAGTTACAGTAGGTAAAACTTATTTTTTTGCCCTGGTGATTGACCGACTAACTGACAGACTCATTCTTTTTTTTCGTTTTAATGACGGAACTTACCGAACATACAAAACAATGCTGTGTTTTGTATGTTCGGTAATCACCTAATCACCTAAAGGATTATTAGGAACACCTGTTCAATTTCTCATTAATGCAATTATCTAATCAACCAATCACATGGCAGTTGCTTCAATGCATTTAGGGGTGTGGTCCTGGTCAAGACAATCTCCTGAACTCCAAACTGAATGTCAGAATGGGAAAGAAAGGTGATTTAAGCAATTTTGAGCGTGGCATGGTTGTTGGTGCCAGGCGGGCCGGTCTGAGTATTTCACAATCTGCTCAGTTACTGGGATTTTCACGCACAACCTTTTCTAGGGTTTACAAAGAATGGTGTGAAAAGGGAAAAACATCCAGTATGCGGCAGTCCTGTGGGCGAAAATGCCTTGTTGATGCTAGAGGTCAGAGGAGAATGGGCCGACTGATTCAAGCTGATAGAAGAGCAACTTTGACTGAAATAACCACTCGTTACAACCGAGGTATGCAGCAAAGCATTTGTGAAGCCACAACACGCACAACCTTGAGGCGGATGGGCTACAACAGCAGAAGACCCCACCGGGTACCACTCATCTCCACTACAAATAGGAAAAAGAGGCTACAATTTGCAAGAGCTCACCAAAATTGGACAGTTGAAGACTGGAAAAATGTTGCCTGGTCTGATGAGTCTCGATTTCTGTTGAGACATTCAGATGGTAGAGTCAGAATTTGGCGTAAACAGAATGAGAACATGGATCCATCATGCCTTGTTACCACTGTGCAGGCTGGTGGTGGTGGTGTAATGGTGTGGGGGATGTTTTCTTGGCACACTTTAGGCCCCTTAGTGCCAATTGGGCATCGTTTAAATGCCACGGCCTACCTGAGCATTGTTTCTGACCATGTCCATCCCTTTATGGCCACCATGTACCCATCCTCTGATGGCTACTTCGAGCAGGATAATGCACCATGCCACAAAGCTCGAATGATTTCAAATTGGTTTCTTGAACATGACAATGAGTTCACTGTACTAAAATGGCCCCCACAGTCACCAGATCTCAACCCAATAGAGCATCTCTTACCCCTTTTCCACCAAGGCAGAGCTGGTACTGGTTCGGAGCCAGAGCCTAGTTTCAAATCGGTTCTTTGTTTTTCGACCACCAAAGCACCAGCTCCGAACCAGTAAAAGTGGTTCTTAAGTAGCACCAAATCATTGCTGGTCTAGAAGTAAGAACCGCTTACGTCAGCGGCTGGGGGCGGGGTTACCGTGACCAACAAGACGAACAGAAACTTGTGACCGCCATTTTTTAAATAGCAGCTAATCATGCTAATAGCAGCTTGATTGTAATCTCCGTTAAAGCAAGTTACGGCGAGCTGCACAAATGTGCTGGATTCCCCGTGTTTGAATACCGATGTAGGTTTGCAAAGCCATGAGTAACGCAACGACCGGCATTGTTGATGGAAGGCTTGTTCGAGATGCATCGGAGCGGCGTGGACTGATCGGAGCTGCGGGAGTGTTTGGACAGCATACGACTCCTTCTGCTTTTGGATCGCTCTCGCAGTTCGAGATTCGCAGTGCCAAACCATCTTGAACAAGCCTGGTGTGTTTGTGTGTGCCGGGCTAGTGTTGCTGGGCAACATGAGATGTATACAGTGACGTAAGATCTAGCTCTGTGATGGCTCTCTAGCCTGTGGAAAGGCAAACCGGTTCTTTGAAAGCTCGTCAGTCGAACCAACTCCGAACCAGCACTAGCTCTAGCTCTGAACCAGCACCTGGTTCTTGTTGGTGGAAAAGGGGTATTTGGGATGTGGTGGAACGGGAGCTTCGTGCCCTGGATGTGCATCCCACAAATCTCCATCAACTGCAAGATGCTGTCCTATCAATATGGGCCAACATTTCTAAAGAATGCTTTCAGGACCTTGTTGAATCAATGCTACGTAGAATTAAGGCAGTTCTGAAGGCGAAAGGGGGTCAAACACAGTATTAGTATGGTGTTCCTAATAATCATTTAGGTGAGTGTATATTAAACTAAGTATTTTAACATTAATGGATTGGCTCCATTCACTTAAATAGTAAGTGCATTAAAAATACAGATTTTAGCTGCTTTAAAAGAAAAAGAGGAACAAGTTGAAATACATTTTTTGCAGTAAATAAATCAACAAGATGCCACCAATGCTGTCGACTGAGCTTAACTTGTACTGAACTAGGAATATTCCCTGATAAAAATAACTAAAAACATACATGTATGGAAAAATAATATAATCTAATAATCTCATATAGCCTAACATGTGATCCAACCAAACCCTAATGTGATTTCTCTCTACGCCCGTTTCAGAATCCATTGGAAAGTAAGGACATTTTATACATACAGCAGCTTTAATGGGAACTGAATCTTTGAGTAGATCAAACTGATGTCCAATGACAGAAACATGCGCTTAAACACAATGACAGCACAGCACAGATTAGCATGGTAACAACCAAACCAAACGAGGTCAAGTGCAGAAATGTGAAGAAATATTACAACAATAGACAGAGCCACACAAACCAAAAGACACATTTCAGCACATTCACGTGTTATTGGTGCATGTGAGACTAATACAGATGATTTCAGTAGTGAAACTCAAGAGTTAGTGATTGTCTTAGAGCAAGAGAAAACAGAAAGGAAACGAGGAAAACCAGGAGGTTAGCGGATCGAATCATCCTGCTTGTGCCAGGATGGGTTCAGTGCATGGGACACTTACCATCTTAGTTTTGACCAGTTTCTCTATAGCACTGACAAGTTCAGCAGCACTGGGGATATCAGCCGAGCTCTGCCGGGAAGCCATCAGCACAGAAGACTACAGGACAGCAGGACAGGAGGACAGGAGGAGAGAGACATTAGCAGGAGGAAGCAACACAGGCAGAACAGAAGAGGAAGTGCTCAGGATAGCCAGTTTATCAAGAGAAGAGTAGCAAAGTGCCAATCTCACACCCGAACATGCCAAACATTTCACCCCCAAGTCAAAAGGGAACACAAAATATTAGATTTTGCTTTAAGAAAACGAGGCCTACTTTTATGACCATTATAATTGTTCCATGGTGACATTCTTTTCAGGACAATCAATAGATTTTCTTGCAATTTAAATGAACCGTTTTCTATTGTAATATATTTTAAACTGTAATTTATTCCTGTGATCAAAGCTGAATTTTCAGCATCATTTCTCCAGTCTTCAGTGTCACACGATCCTTCAGAAATCATTCTAATATGATGATTTGATGCCCAAGAAACATTTCTTGTTACGAGTTTATTATATTATTCCTTATTATTACTGCTGAAAACAGTTTTGCTGCTTAATATTTTTGTGGATTCTTTGACGAATACAAAGTTCAACAGCATTTATTTGAAATAAATAATCTTAAATGTCTTTACTGTAACTTTTGTTACATTTAATGCAAACTTTCTATAAAAATGATGATTTCTGAAATGAAAAAAAAAATACTGACCCCAAAACTTAAAGCTAAAAACTTAAATTAATGGATTATAGTACAGATAATCTCAAAATAATAATAATAATAGTGCTTAATTGTCATAATAATCAATGTTACAATGGATAATAATAATCTCACAAGGCAATTTTTTTTTTTAAAAGTCCAGTTTCTTTATGATTTTTTTTCTCCCCCTTTTGGTTTTAGGGGTGGAAAAGGCATGAACATGTTATTTGTGAGATTCACCCTGTCAGCCAGCTTTGAGTCGTAAACGCATTACTACTGCAGTCCCAGGGCACAGCGTGTAAAACAGCCACAGTTGACTGGGACAGTAAAAGTTTCACAACTACATCATTTAAGCTTCATTGCAACAATAGGGTGGATTTGTGGTTAGTTGACTGAGACAAGGAGCCTCCACCCGAGCAGTTATGGGCGACGTTCACAACAGGGAGGAAAAACTGTGAAAACATTTTGTGTGTATGTGTGTGTGTGTGTGTGTGTGTGTGTGTGTGTGTGAATATGGGAGAGGCAGGTGGAGATAGTTATGAACACATGATGAGTGACACAGTATTTAATGAATCTACCTCAACGTTAAAGGGTTAGTTCACACAAAAATTACTCACCCACCCAGTAATTACTCGAAATTACTTCATGTCGTTCCAAACCAGTAAGACTTTCATTCATCTTCGGAACAAAAATCTTTATAATGAAATCTGAAAGATTTCTATCCTTCCATTGACAGCTATGCAACTACCACTTTGACGCTTCAAAAAAGAGATTGAAATTTTAAAAAAATGAACGGTTTAGTACAAATCGATCGCTTTATATGATGAACAGATTTAATTGAGCCTTTTATTCACATATAAACATTCATCAACTTACTATAGTTGTGGTAAACGGAAGCTCACATGGAAGAACCAATGAGGTTCATTCTCGTGTTACGCATCACGTTTGAGCTTCAGCAAGAACCAATGAGGTTCATTCTCGTGTTACGCATCATGTTTGATCTTCAGCAATAACCAATGAGGTTCATTCTCGTGTTACGCATCACGTTTGAGCTTCAGCAAGAACCAATGTGAATAAAAGCCTAAATTCAATCTGTTCATCATATTAAGTGATCTATTCTCTTCAGAAAATTTGGATTAAACCCCCTCAATTCATATGGATTAGTTTTACAATCTCTTTTATGATCTGAACTTTTTGAAGTATCAAAGTGGTAGTTGGTTTGGACTGTCAAAGGAGGGCCAGAAATCATTCAGATGTCATGTAAAATTATCCTCATTTCCGTTTTGAAGGCAAACCAAAGTCTTAAGGATTTGGAAGTCACGAGGTTGAGTAATTGATGACTGATTTTATTTTTCATTTTTGGGTGAACTAACCCTTTAATAACCTATGACATCACTCTCTTCAAGCTCCTCCCCCTCTTTACTGTTAGTGTACCTTCTCTTCTTGAGCAGAGGGGTCTTTGATGATCTCCATTGGAGGAGGGAGGGGAGTGTGTGACTCGTCCTCTGGCTCTTCCTCCCCTCCACTGTGCATTCCTGAGGAAGATTTGGAGAGTGTTCCCTCTTCTTTACGCACTCTCTGCAAACACAAGAACAAGTCATTAAGCAAGTTAGTAGTGCATGTTAAAAGTTCTCAGACACCACAGTTAAATTCTGTGCATCACCTTGTGGAAAAGAAGTGTGGTTAAATGTATTCAATGTGCAATTGTAGTGTACTTAAAAGTATATTTAAAAAAAACTATTGCACAATATTAAAGAAAAGGCATGTTATTTTATATTACATTAATAGCTAATATATTTTAAATGTACAAATACATTATCACGAATGTGTAATTACAAATATATTTAAGGTAGATGGCATAAGTTTCAACAGAAATTAAAGGATATTTTAATTGACCATAAATGCTTGTCAGTATATTCGGCATACACTTTAACCATATTTTAAAGACAACAGAAGTAATTAAATGGCGTATAAAGATGTACTTTAAGTCCTATTACTTGGGTCAAACAAATGAATTGTAAATAACATGCATTTAAGTGCTCGAAACATTACATTCAGTTCACACTTAAGTATATATATATATTTTTAAAGTATGCTAAAATGTACTTTTAAACAATCAAATGGTCAACCATTTACAGAAATGTATTTGATTGTCAAAGAGTAGAGTGGCTAATTTACTACAGTACTAATATATGTAACTTGCTAGACAATTGTCAGACATGAATTATAAATCAAACTGTACAAATTGAGGAGATCTGTGCTATGATTATAAGTGATGAATAATATAAAACCTCCAAGACCATGTGTTGTGGCACAGAGTTTTGCATAGGTAAGCACCCCTTAAAATCTAGTTTATAGAACACTCATTGATAGTTGTTACTTTACAGTATATATTGAACACTGGTGGTGTCATATTACTGAAATTGTATTAAAAAAAAAAACATAAACAACACGTATTGTAATGGCAATGAATTGCAGTGATATTATCACCTAACAAAACGCCTGGCAAAACCTTTTAACTGTGATGAAATCACCGTAACACACAGCCTCAAGTGGTTTATTGCTTTATTATTTGGCTTCTATTGCACAAGTTTAAATGCTCTGAAACGATTGTTGAAGAATTTGCTGTTGCTCTGGAAGACAGCAGGCATGGTTAACATGGGCCATTGTGGTGGGGTTCACATACCCTGCTTCAGAAATACAGAGGCCCTTTTGTACCAGACACTATATGGCACACAGCTTTAAAAAGTCAGGCTAATCATCACCCTCTGATCTGAAGGGCCATATCAGCCCTTTAATACAGCGTTTATACAGCACACAGAACAAGAGGGCTACTTTTCTCTCTATGGTCATGGTTGCTTAAAAAAAAGAAAAAGTGATGAGGTTATTAAACACTCTGACGTAAAACTGCTGTCCACGGTCACCACATGCTGTCAGATGAGATGTAAAATATCCTCAATAAACCTTGTTTTGGGGAATTCTTATGACAATGTAAAAATATTCTGAAAATAAACAAATGTAAATGGCGAAACTAAAAGGCGAAAAAGGATAGAAGAAATGTTCTGGTCTGAATGTGTGAGAACTAGAGAACAAAAAAAACCCAGTATAAATCATTGTATTTCAGAGAGTACTTAGCATTATGGTTTTGTGGACATACTGTATAGCCTACCATTGTAATAGATTAAAGTATTGTTTAAAGTACCTTGGAATACCATGGTATAAAAATATGGTAATCATTTTTGACCATAGTATCACTATTTCACCCAATCAGATGGATCTACGGTTTTCCTCAATGTAGTGTGAAAAATGAATAATTTACAGTACAATACCTCTTCCAGGGTGTCATCCTGTAGTTCAGGTGGCCCCAGATCAATGCTCTTGCGTCCATCACGTTTCTGCTTCTGTTTGCTAGGAATCTTCTTGATGTTGCTGCCATGACTGAGACGCCGGACGGGGCTGGTCAACCATTTCTTCAGTGTATTCCCAGAGCGCTTGGGTCCAGGGGAGCTACTCTGCAGGGAGTTCAGGGATGGCTGTGGCTGCAGTGTGGTCACGGACTCGGTCTTCCCTTCAGGACCGCCAACTGCATAGTTTTCTGTAGGACGAAGAGAGAAAAGGGTGAATGAATGTAACGATCACGACAGGTGAAGATCAGACCTAAAATAATGGTTAAATACAACTTAAAGGTTAAGCGTATAATTTCTGCATCACTAAATGGAATTAAACACTCAAACACTGGATTCTCAAACACTCCACCCATCAGCCAAATGGTAAAAAAATAGACAGTCCCAACCTCACACCTCTGGTTGACGCACTGGGATACTTAAACAAAAAAAAGCAACAGCGTTTACACTTTTCAGGGAACTTACACAATATGGACAGGCATGCTGTTGGTTACCACAGACAATATTCCACAGACTTGCCCCTCAGAAAAAAAAAAAACTTAAAATACATTTACAGTCATGTACTTACAATGGAAGTCTAACAGACTTCACGTTCTTTAGTAAACATGTTTATTGTTTGAGTTGTTAAATTGTTAATTGTCGTTTTGTGGTGGGACTACTTTTCTAGGTGGGGGAACTTCTTATGCATTCCTGATGTTAAGTTGGTCATATGTCATTAACACATCACTCCTCGCTGGTACTTTCTTCACCACATTTAATCAGGCTTGGGTATCCCCACCCCAATAATTCATACATACTACACATATGGAAAATTGGTCTCCTCCCATTCCCATTCAAAAACACTTGAACGAGTTTAATCACTTCTCATACAGTATTTCCTTCTCACAGAAAAAAAAAAAGCTCAACAATTAGTCAGGCTGAAAAAGAGGACATTGAATGGAGACTTGCGATTCATAACTGAAGCTCTGTTGTTGGCGAGAGCTGCCTCCAAATCATCAGTTCTCAATCTCCTAGCCTTCGACACCAGACCACCAGATACTCATGTGTATTATCTTGACTCTTGGCTACTTGGAAGCGGCACTCCACTGGTTTTGACAACGATCTGTAGATCATTCTCTTCTCTCCTATCTTGATCTAAAACTAGATCTTTCAACTTACAACTTTCCAGAGGGGTGCCTCAGGGTTCGGTGTTTGGCCCTCTTCTCTTCTCAATATGCACAGCAATATCATCCAAATTTTATTTCTGTAGTAATTAAAATCAGGTCAAAGATGCTGTCCACAAAGCTAAAAAACAACAACATTCCTGACCAACTGGATACCAGATATCACAATTCACAGGAAATAATGACAGACATCCATAGAGCTTCACAGTACTGCTATTCTCTTCTGATGTAACTACACACTCAAAGATATTGATCACCTGCCACAAATGCAAACCACACACACCTAACAAAGTTAATATTCTTCTTGTGTAGAAACTCAAACAGACTTGACACAGACTATTAGACAAAGCACATTACATCTAACTCTTTGACCTTGTAAGCAAGTTAAACGATATTGCTATATCATAAAAAATGAATTGTGGATTATTGTAACATAAATAGCCTTTTCTGCTGTGTTATGCTGAGCGTGTGGGTTAGACGATTTGATTGGTAATGACTGAATCATAATAATAATGATTCACACCAAGTTCATTTTCGTAAATTCTTTTCTAACCATGCTCGGAAAACAACAATTTACAGTACACACTGTGACACTTACAATTAGGTACACATCTAATATTAGCAGATTTTTAATATTAGCAGCGCTGTAACAGAGGTTAAAATTTCAAACAATTTTGCATTATATATCTCATTGAGGCATCACTGAACATGTTCTATGTGTTTTTTCTCTTTTGCACTTACAGACCCTGATTCATGATAAGATCATCAAGTAAAATGACCAGCATAAGAACTTGTTCTCCAAGTGTCCTGTGTGTTGATAACATCTGTGTGTGTTGACAACGGGCTTTAATGGCTGACTTATTAGAGGAAGTGACCTTGTTAGAATTGATGATAAAGACTGTGACGAAAACATAAACGCATCTCTCCTAAAGCACACCGATACTGCAGAAATCACAGCAGTCTAAACTGAGCATCGAACTGAAACTGAGTCTTGAAACAGCTCTTTGACAGAACCAACGCTGTTCTTCACACATACACACTGTTCTGTGTTTGTCTGGCCTGGTCTGACGGTACACGTGTAAGCCGTTCATGAGAACCAGCCATCACAGGAGTGTGTTTGGAGTTTCACAGCGTGTGATGGAGTGTGTCCCTGTCGAGTGCTTTTTGAAGAGCGAACCTGCGTAACAAACAGACTGACTGACGACAGCGTAGTCTTGTGTGTGAGTGTTTGTGTGTGGAGTGAAGAGATGGTTTGATGAGAGCAGGCATTAAGCATTGCCCTTTACACACAGTCGTGCACACACACACACACACACACACACACACACACACACTTCTCCCGCTGCAGCCTCAGTTGGCCCGCAGAGAGAGAGACAGACAGAGAGAGTTCTTTGTTCTTTTAAGTGGTCACATCAGAAAGCAGCATCTGGATCATATGACTTATTTTACTACAAACCAAAACTAACTTGAATGTTAAAATTTGACAGGTGAAAGGTGATGCATACATCTAATAAGTTAAAAAAAAAAGCCCTTATATAGGTAAAAATGCCCCTGGAAATCAATTTAAGGTGGCAAATATTGCAAACATTAAAAAAAAGTTCATTTCTGTATATGCTGTGGTCAGTTCACAGCTTTGAGAATATGAATGATCTGAATATCTTCGTGAGTCAGCCTTCCACAACAGGCCTAAACCAGCCATGGCACCAGCACAAAAACACACTCAGCAAAATATCATTGAATTATTGTTATCAACAAAACTTTGAAAATATCGAGATATAATTGGTCAATATTGCACACCCCCAATGTAAAGCATTCATTTTTATTTCTTCAGGTCTTAAATGTGTTTTAAAAATGTTACTTTAAAAAATGTGCAGCAACCCTGATAAAAATAAAATAAAAAAATGCACAAGTTGTGAATACATTTTGACTTCTTGTGTGTAACTCTCCAGCTGGCTGGCTGCAATATTACATGGTTAACATATCATAAGCATAAGTCTGACCCGCACTGATGAAAGTGACCTGAACAATTCAAACGGAAGAAATACATGCTCTTTCCTCTCTTTTCTTCTAAAACTTAATCAAACACATGGATCACAAAACCAGTCACAAGTCGCACGGGTATATTTGTGGCAATAGCCAACAATACATTGTATGGGTCAAAATGATCGATTTTTCTTTTATGCCAAAAATCATTAGGATCATGTTCCATGATGATATTTAGTAAATTTCCTACCGTAAATATATATAACATTTATTTGTGAGTGAATGCAGCACAATCGCGAACATAAATGGACAACTTTAAAGGCAATTTTCTCAATGTTTCGATTTTTTTGCACCCTCAGATTCCAGATTTACAAATAGTTGTATCTCGGCCAAATATTGTCCTGCCCTAATAAACCATACATCAATGGAAAGCGTATTTATTCAACTTTCAGACGTCGTATACATCTCAATTTCAAAAAATTGACCCATGTGACTGGTTTTGAGGTCCAGGGTCACATATATGAAATATTTCTTGCATTAAGCCACCAAAAAAACTAAAATATGAGGAAGAGCACAATGTCTCTTTACGGTTTTGTGAGAAATGCGGTTTCATTCAGAGGCAATATGACTCACGGGTTTGTGTGATGTCGCGATATGCAAGTTGTTTTCTCTGAATGTCTGACAGTAGAGAATGTTTTCCAGATGATTATCTATAATGTTTAATCATAATAAATGACTAAAAATATGCAATGTTAGCGACAAAACACTGCTGACATTTATAAATCACCAACTGTGACATCACTTCCTTCATGTTGTGTGTTTGTTACACACAGGTAACTTCACTGGCCTATTGAAACTCATTCCAGTGGATCTGTGCAGTAAAAATACCACACATGGCTTCTTTTGAGCGTTCGGGTGGCGCAGCAACTCCTCTGAAAGACACAGCGAGGCGAAAACGTCCCTAAAAGTTTTAACCCTTGTGTTCTGTTCGATTTCTGTGTACACCCCTTATGGACCGGGTCAAATTGACCCTAATTGGATTCAATACAATTCCTCAAAAATCACACTATGAAAAACGACAAAGATTTAGATACAAACTGTAAACTTTTAATATCAACATTTGTCAAACATTACAAAAACATTATATCTGAAAATATGATTTATGAAAATGTTTTTAAAACATTTTTTAAAACAGTTTTGTTTTGACAAAATTGGAAACTAAACAGTATACTGATTTTTTTTGCATATATTTTTTTAACTTTTTTTTTTATTTTATTTTTACATTTTATGCTTTGAACATCGTAACTGAACAAAAAAAAATTGCTGTATAATGAAATTTTTTCATTTTCCTAAGTTAACTTTCCCTAGTTTCCTAAGACCTATTTTCCTAGTTTCATTATTCACTCACTGGGAAGTGAGAAACCAAACATAACAAAAACATACATCAAATAAATGTTTTTTATTTATTTTTTGGCTCTGTGAAGCTGCCTTTGAAAATCCTACATAAAAATTTTTGGTTAAAAGCTAGGTATTTTAGATATTTTAAATATTGAAATGAGAGCTTATTTTACTATCTGTGTCTGACAAAGATTTTCATCTGTAATTTGCAAATAATTCTGAACACTGTAATTTTAGCTTGACAGATGCACTTGCACGTTAGAACTGGAGTTGAAGTGCCCTGACATACAGAAAATAAATGTTTTTATTTTGTGTCTGTACAGTTGTTTTTTAATGGCTGTCTATGAGGGTCAAATTGACCCGCGAACATCACGAACGTAACAGTAATTTTGTTTGTATATGTCAAAACACATCAGCATGTTGAAACTTTGCATGCATGTTCATCATGATAAATGAGAAAAAGTCACAAAATATCAAGAAAAAAAAACAAAGGTTAACCAGTATTTCCAACAACTTGAAAATCGAAACGGGTCAAATTGACCCGCAACATAACACAAGGGTTAAACACTTGACAGTTGATTCACACTAGTGTTACCATTTAAAACCAGTGCTCATAAACTTAAAATAAGTGATACGTGCTTTGATATGTTGCATCTAATTCAGTGCCAATAAAACATTTTTAGATGTCAAAATACTCATTTTCACGATGAGTCAGAGTTCCCAGTGACTGATACTCCCTCCTCATACTTTTCATAAAAAAGACTGAAAGTGACAATGTCATGGTCTTTAATTTGAGATGAACAATAAGATCATGAAACAACAACTTACAAACAAGCTCATTTATGCTCTGGACACTAGAACGTACTATGAGTGACACTCAACAACAGCTAGAAAACTGTCCGTTCTGTCCTGGATGCTGATTGTGGTTCCAGCGGTGCTTTCCAGCATTTCAGTCAAGCAAAACAGCACTACTTTACATTAACAGCAATGATATACAATACATTTTCACTAGCTACTGTGTGCATCTCTGCACTAACAGAGACCAACTATTAACTTTTTTTTTTTTTGGGGTCATTCTTTCACAGTTTAAATGTATCCTAACTCAACTTAAGCATAGAGAACTAATAAATGACGCAATTTACTTTGGCTTTTAGTCGTGACTATTCACAACAAAGGCTTTCATTCCTAAAAAATGAAAGTATGCACGTTCCATTCATAATCTCCTTCAGATTTACACAACTTCCTGAAACACAGAGGTGCACGTGTACGGTTTAGTCTTCATTGAAGTAAACAGGCAGTTGTGTCCTCCTTTATCTGCTGTTGTGTCTTTGCTCTGACATTCCTGACTCGCTGTCAATAGAAACCAAGGCATGATTTATTCACAGACTGGGGTTCATCAGAGCCGGACCGGTTCAGAAACGCACGGGCAGTCGAGACAGGCGGCATTCCATTCATAGGTGAGGAGTTTCACATGATTTAAACTGACAACGCCTCCCGCCTCATTTCTGCTGACTGTACATTACTAAGCTAATGTCCCAAGAGTTCAGGAAGAAGAAAAACAAGGGAATAATTCCCATGCTCCCACTTTATCTCTCACAGAGCCGTCTTCAAAGAGCCACTAAAGCTCTTCTGATGAAAAGAGGATTTGGACTAATTTGGTCTTCAAAGACTGAAGGAGTCATGTTCAAACATCAGCCCAGGACAGACAGGCCAGACTGCACATTTACAGATCATTTTACATAACTATGCAACACGGCTGATATACATTACACCTGCTATAATAAAGAGTCAGTCAGGGACATCCTGCTAGCAAATCTGACAGTAAAAAAAAAACTATACGAAGAGTGTCTCAATAAATCATAGCTAGAACAAAATCTGGCTAGCAAGGATGGGAGGTTTGACAAATCTTATATATTATCCTTATATATAATTTTATATCAGTTACAGTACACATACAGTATACTAACAGCACTGCTAATATAACACTCGAGTTCAATAAAAAAAAAAAAAAAAAAAAATCAAATTTTATAAAATGGACAGTTTCGTCACTAAAATCTATCTGATTGGATGAGCTGTGTTAGAAGCCACTGTAAAACAGATGAGTGCTTGATAGACATGTTAAATCATGAAAAAAGAAAGAAAGAAATGTCCCCCTTTCAGGATACTGTATTTTAAAGATAACTTTGTAAAATCCAAATAAGCTTTGCAGATCATTATTGGAAAGGGTTTAAACAATGTTTGTCATGCTTGTTCAGTGAACCATAAACAATTGCACATGCACCGGTGGAACAGTCCTTAAAGTCCCCTGCAGTCAACAATTCTATCCCTTAAAACTCATCTTTGATCACCAAAATTACATATTTAAACTTTTTTTTCCTTTAAAAAAAATTGTCATGCCATAAAATAGCCTGAATGTAACTCTACACCCTTGCCTCATTTAGTATACGCTGTTCTATGAATATGCAAATGAGCCCCGCCTCCACTCACTCGCTCCAGCTCAGAGATCCACTGTTTTTGAGACTGTCTTTGTTTCACTGCAGTTTTAAGGAGAAAATACTCAGCAATGGTGTCGACTTATGAGTTTACACAAGGTTTGTCTTGAAAGCATATTAAAAACAACAAATAGACATATAAACAACATTAAAAGCTTGACCTCAGGGGGACTTTAAGACACTAACAGTTTACAGGTGCAGACAATTAAGACCACAGTTCCAATAATTTAGGACACAAAAGAGACCATTCTACCGACTCAGACAAACACCAGGAGAAAGATGCCCAGCATCTCTGATCACCTTTGTCCATTTTTAGATCAAGAAAATATGATCATATAACACCGATTCTATCATCACTTCATTGGTTACCTATAAAGTTCCGTATTAATTACAAGGTCTTGCTTTTGACTTATAAAGCTCTGAATGGTTTAGCTCCAGTCTATTTAACGGATCTTCTATCGCCCTATAATCCATCGCGCTCTTTAAGATCACTAAATTCGAGGCTTCTGGTCATTCCTAGGATATCCAGATCCACCAAAGGAGGGAGAGCATTTTCACATTTAGCTCCGAAGCTCTGGAATAGCCTTCCTGATATTGTTCGTTGCTCAGACTCGTTCTCCGAGTTTAAAACTAGACTAAAGACGCATCTATTTAGCCAGGCATTCATATAAAATTGTTATCTTACAGTTACTGTAAATTTGGCCTCTACTTCATAAACGCCAGAGGAGAACTGGCCCCGACTGAGCCTGGGTTCTCCCAAGGTTTTTTTTTCTCCATCGGGTCACTTGATGGAGTTTTTCGGTTCCTTGCCACTGTTGCCTTTGGCTTGCTCAGTTGGGGATATTCAAATTAAATGACCCATCATACCACTGATCAGCTCTACCAAACTTGGATGTCTTTTTCCAGTAATAAACAAACACTGTTAAGTTGTTTTGATTGATACTGTGAAGCAGCTTTGATACAATCTGTATTGTGAAAAGCCCTATATAAATATATTTGACTTGACCTTTGTGAACGTGCCATTGTCCTGCTGCAGGAGGCATGAGGACTGCAGATGTGAACAGGGCAATAAACAGCAGTATCTGTAATGTAAGACACCTAAGACAGTGCTATAGGGAGACAGGAAGACTGTTGATCGTCCTTGTAGTGCCAAACCACATTACCACATGTCCTGCCCAAACATGTTCGAGAACCTGTAAGTGCCTTAAGCCCGTTTCACACAGCACGTTGATCCCGGGAAATTGCCGTAAAATTGCTAGAGTGCCTTCTGTGTGAACGCAAACACGTCCCGGGATTGATGCCGGGATCAGTCCTGGAATGCGCCCTGTGCGAACAAAAGCCAGGACCAATGCCGTAAGGGTTGCGTCGTAGTGATGATGCATGTGCCATCGCAATGACGTAGTTATCGTGCGACTCTTTTGCTCTTAGAAGAAAGTTTGTGTTTGTCATCAACAAAGAAAGAACGAAAAAATGTCTGCAAACTGGAATGAAGCAGAGACCAAGGAGCTACTTACGATCGTTCAGCTTTGTGGAACGGTACGCGATGCGTTAGTGTACGACCGAATCCGGAAATCATTTCGACACGTACGTTACACGTCACATCCTGACGTCACGCGTCTTTATGGGTTGTGTGTGAACGCACTCACAGATTCTGGAAAATCACTGGCAGTGTGAATGAACCAAAATCAAATGATCCCGGGACACATTATCCGTGTATTTTCTGGAATCTCTGTGTGAAAGGGGCTTATGTGGAAGAGTGGAGTAACAAGAACTGGCCATTTTGGTGCGGTCCATTATTCCACTTCTAATTGTCAAAAGTTTGTTAAATTTGCTTTTTTAATATTTTTATGTTCATACAAATATTTACACGTGATAAGAAGTTTGTTGGGGAAAAGAAACAGTTGAAAGTGAGAGCCCGTTTCTTACAAGTGTCTAATTTGAGACATGCTTGATTTTCCAATTCGTCCACATAACTTTGTCGTTTGTAAGACTGTAAAGCGTGCAAAGAAGCCTGTGCACAGTGAACACCTTTCTACATAATGAACAGTATATACTGCGATAATGTCCAGTCAGCTAGCCACTTAATTTTGCTCCTTGTCAACTACGTGAAGATCACGTGACTTAAGTCGACAACACGAGCAGCATGAATCTGTAAATACTGACTCAGTCTAGTCAACTATTTTTCTTGAAAACCATTTGTAGGACCCAAGACAAGATTTTAAGCCCCCATACATTTGATGGGTCCCCCTGGTAGCCCTGACTAGTCATGAAGCAAAAGCGATTAGAACTGCTAGAGAGTTAGTCTGGGGTGCTGTGGCATATAATGGGTAAATCTCAGAGCCGACAATCAAAAGGTTTCACAAGGAGTAAACCATAAACATGACAAAAATATGACTGAAACATTGTGCCCTCGAAGAAAATCTCAGATTACCACAGGGGGCTGAACCTGTAATAAGTGCAATGCAATGGTGCATTTACGCCATAATTACCATAATTACTAGATGACAACTCGAAAGTTTCACTCAAAGCTGTTCTCGCCCTTGGACTCGCAATTATACGTTACTGCGGCAACACTAACGCCAAAACGAATGTGTAATTTGAATTAATAGACAAAACCAGAAAGAAAAAACAAGTATCATTATCCAAATGCCTTTTTAATAAAATGAGTTTCCTGGACCGCGAAGGATCAAACGAGTGGATCCTTCACAGCCTTGCCTATCCCAAGATTCATTGCGTGCAGGTGACGGCTGGACTTTTTGAGGTGGACAACGCTTTAAAATGTGTATTTGGTTTCAATTTACACAAATATCTAATGATACAAATGCACAAAACACAAACAGACATTAAAGCAACACCGAGTAACTTTTCCTCTTCGGTCGCCCTACAGGTTGGAAGCGGAAGTGTCCATTACCGCTGTCGTAAATAATTTAGCCTACCGCAGCCTACTGTCGCACGCAAGCTCGTTTATCCAGCACCGGCTTTGGAATAAACGATTTCCACAGACAAGGTAGAGTATGTTGCATGATTTCATGAAAGTATGAAGTATTGCGACATCAGAAACGAAGAAAAACTAAATAATGACTATTGTAACACTTGAGCAAGTCAAATTTGTAGTTTTCTTATGTCTCATTAGAACTACAGAAACGCGACCCGATCTGGCAATCTTACATAGCGTGGTTATGGCAGATATAGGACCGCAAAGCGAATCCAGAAGTGCCTTTCACCCTGTTACGACTTGATGAACCACTGAAACGATTTTGGAAACATTATTTTAAGGTAAAAAATCGTACTTAGTGTTGCTTTAAAGCGGTTCAAGTGTTGCCTTTTATCATACCAAGATGTGATAGTTTAGACTCTTTATGAACATAAATGGACCTAGGTGAACATATTTTCATCCCTGTTTTGTTTTCAGACAGTTGAATATAACTTTCAAAAAAGTCTAGTGGTGGGCTAGACTGTCTCATTTAACAACGCCCGCTACGACCTTCATGGCCTTTGAAGTCGGGATCCTTCGAAGGACGCAGCGTCTGAATTGGGAAACATACATGCAAGGCAACATTTTGTCGGAGCGTATGGTGGGAGTGGGACCTGAAAAACGGCCCTGCGCAGACCTGTGTCACTGTCAGGTGGTACAAGTTGGAGCTCTAAGTAAATTCAGAGTTCATAAATTGTATTATGAGATTTACAAGGATGTGAAAGTCAAAATCTCGTAAACATGGTAATTCAAACATTGCGAGAATGCACCTATAAACACATTGCTAATTGACTATACTAGAAATAGCAAGATAAGCATTTCAACGTCCTCCCTTCGATATATAGCTGAAAACCCATACAAACCAAAACCATTACTCCATAAACCCTATTTTGAGGCCTGTCTGTTTTTGAGTTAATCAGTATGGAGAGGGAGAGAGAGAGTCCCTTTAGTCCACATTAGAGAGGAGAAGAGAGGTACTTCACCCTGACATCAACACACACACACACACACACACCAACAAGCCTCATCTACCCATGACAAGACAGAGTAAACATCCCAGAGCACTGCGGCCCTACAGTCAATATCATTTCAAACCACCAGCCAGAGATATGAAACGCATGCAAGATAAAACAAATTATGTTTTCAGATCAATCCCAAAAAGTATCTTTCAATACCAGTCAAAATGCACTGCACGTTGACATTGTCCAGCCGTGTCATCAGTTTCTGTAGTGTGAAATGCTGTATTTCAGCATAACCATCGAGATATTTAATCTAGAACCATTTTATAATTATCATTAACATTTTTTTATGAGCTCATATCAGTTGAGGAACTGTGTGGAATATTTGACTTTCATTTGTCTCAACGCAGGACTGAACTGAAATGAACTGCAAGTAGCTACATTTGATTAAAATGGGGAAAAAATTTAAACCCAAAAACTAAAATATACAACCCAAGCTCAATACCTGTGGTGACATTTCCGCCAAATGACATTATGACACGTCTTGCACATTTAGCAACAATTTAAATTGACGCTAGAAATGTGTTCAGTTTTATCTGAAACAGATTTAAAGACTGGTGTATTAAAGTTGTTGCTGTTTTATTCTCTAGTGTTGCTTTCAGCTGGAAACTGCAGTGATGTGTAAGTATTTATATGTGTGTTGCAAAAATGTAAGTATGTATGGAATGAGGTATGAGGTAATGAGGCATGTTTATCCAATGAGCTGATGTTGAAAAAAAATATACTTATTGTTTGGGGAAAAGTGGTACATTTCAGCATACTTTTAAAAGAGTACTTATTACGGAAATAATATACTTTAAAATAACATACTTAAGTGCGACTGACTGTAATGTTTTCAGACACTTCAACTTCATTTACATTTAATTTTAAATAACATGCGTTGTGTGTTTAAGAGTGTTTTAACCCACTTAAGTAGCACTTAAGTCCATTTTTATATGCAATTTCAGAATTACTTTTTAAAAGATGCTTAAAATGTACCGGCAAATGTACTGACAAGCATTTATGGCAAATTCAAATATAATTCAATACTTTATACTTTTCTATTCAACTTGTTTCACATTGTTATTTCTATTGACATTAAATGTCATGTATTTAAATATGTGTGTATTGACATATGTGTAACAAAGGTGGTACATTTAAAATTACTGTAACATTTAACTTTACGTCACATAAAACACTACAATTAAAAAAATATAGTGAAGTAATTTACATGTGATTTAGTATGCTAATCAACACATCAAATTAAGTGTATTTAAAGCACAACAAAAGATTCTTAAAATGAACTTAAAATGTACTTCAAAATACACTTAAGTGATCTTTAATTTCATTGATATTATATTATCTGCAAGTACGTTTTTAAGCTTTTAAGATCTGAAGTACACTTCAAGTGCATATTCAATACATTTAAGTGAACTTTTTTTTAGTAAACTAAAGATACAAGTCACATAGGTGAAGAAGCTCAATGCAAAATACATACATCATATGTATAAAGCAACTGGTGTGCAGCAAACTTGCACTGACTATCTACATTAGTTCAGCACAGATCAGTTCTACAGCGTCTATGAAACCCACCTCCCACATGACGGCAGCAGCAACATTTCTCGAGAATCCAGCCACAGCAGGAGCGCACACCCTTATCACTCCTCATGACCGCTCAGAGACGCATGTCTCAACACAGAGAGATGTTCCGGGACGACTAAGTAATTACTCTCATTCAGCCTGACTTTACCCTAATCCACAACAGAGAGAAGGGGGCGGAGCAACATAACTCGCTCTCATGTTTCACTTTCTGACCAGACAAAAGCCACAGTCAGTATGCTGTATGTGACAACATGACCCCATGAAAATGTGTCCTGCTGTAGTGCGCTTACGGGACACCACAGGGGTCGATACGCTCCCCGTCTCTTTTCTCTCTCAAGTGCTTAAATGAGAAGCTCGTGGAAAAGAAAGCACACATTCCCATGCAGATAACGTGAGCTAAACTTCTGAACTGGATCAGAGGGAAAAGATTCACTGATGCTTAAAGTTCATCTCAGAATAAGTGAAGATTACATAAGAAATGAATACAGAATGGCTGGACATTTGTTCGCAGGTTAAACTGTGTTATCAGGAGACCTGTCACCTGCTTTATGTGTCACAATACTGCATTTCTGGAATAACTGGAATCAACAGAGCAATTATAAAAAAAAAAAAAACGTAGCATACGTACCTGTTTCAAAGTAATTGTGTGGTATTGACATGTATTGATGTGAGACAGTGTACATTGTGGGATGCAAGACAATTTTTGGAAGTGGGTATAAAAAAACAAAAAAATAAAAAAAAAAACACTCTTCAGTCAAGCGAATTGTATTTAAAATAAATTTAAACTTTAATACATTTTCATTTTATTGCAATTAACATGCAATTTAGAGTCCGAAAAATTCACATGCAGTTTGCACAAAAGTATATTATTCCCTTAAAGGCACAATATGTACGATTTTTTCGCCACAAGAGGGCGCAGTTTCCTACAATAACAAAGGCGTAGGTTGATGACGCAGTGATGAGCTGAACGATGGGACTTGCCGTCAAGCTGATGGATCTAATAATGTTTATGGATGAGTGCAAACATTCATGTTTTTTAACATTACAGTGGTATGAAGCAGGTCGCGATTGCTAACGAGACAGATATCACACGCGAGTCCCGCGGATATAAAGAAATAAGGACATTTAATTCTACCCAACTACCCGCAAGTGCTGGACTACTCACACAGGTCAGTTTATTAGACGAATTAAACGTGTGAGGTAACGCAGCGCTGCTTCACTTGGTGTAACGTTACACTATCACACTAAACGGCATTTAAATGTGTGTTGAAAGTTATAATGTTATTCTACGTGTTAGTTCGTTTGCTATACGAAACTAGCAGTAAGCTAGATCAACATTAGAATAACATACTGACCATATTCTAACATTTCATCATGTTGAGCTAACGTTATATAACATTGATGTGTCTTATGTATATTTGCTCACCTGTCTAATAAAGCTGTCAAGTCGTGACTCGTGAAGCTCTGTCAAGTCCAAGTTAGTCGCGGACGTGGAGCTCTCGGCATCTCAAAAACGCCACGCTGATATAGATCCTCATTTTAGTTCTCCTTGTTTGTCCCAAAGTCTGCTTGCCATGGTCTATGTTTGAAAGAAACAAGAACTGCGTGCCGCTAAACGTTACGCACTACGCAGTTGTCCACGTCTGTCGCCATGGTTATGTCATGGCTATGGCAGTACGAACGGAAACCGAGTATAGATCGGATATTGCGTCATTGACAGGCGACATTTTTTTCCGGGACGGCCACTTTTTTAAAATTGGAATTTCGCTGAAATAAAAAAATCTTTGGATACTTTTGGGATATTGTGAGTACACAACTGCAGGAAATATATCACACTGTGCAAGTGATTTTTGGATATTTTATTACAAAATTCTTACATATTGTACCTTTAAAGGTGAAGCATTTTCTGCGACACTAGTGGCACTTAGCATAATTACAAAAACAACATTGCAAACGCCCCTTTCACATGTCATGCCTCCCCCAACTCAAACATCACAAACACTTGTGCTTGTAAAGGCGTCTCAACAGGTAAAAGTAGGCTACTTACAATAAAAGCATCCTACATAGGAGTCCTTTTAGCTGTGTTGCTATGTGTCATGAGTAAGCAACCGAGTATGCTCACACTGTCTAGAGCGAGTGTTTCGCTTATAACAAACCCATCCAATGGGCACATTTTTTGACATGACGCTCAACAACTGTTTGAGGCCGTCTAAACTGGACACATTAAAATAAACTGGTACAATTTGTCTTTCTGAACGGGTACATGATGCTGCTGTATGGTATTGAAGCATCCATTGTAGAGTGTTGCATCGCAATGTTCAAGACCGGTTTAATCTTTGAAGGACTAAATGCAGCGAATTTTGGCTTGCACTTCTGCTACCAAAGCTGAATGTTTAACGCATCAGTCATAGTCCCGTAACTCCATACACACTCTCTGTCTCCGCCTGCTACAGAAGCCAAACTCACACTACGGGCCCTATTTTAGCAATCTAAGCTCATGGTTTAAAGCGCACGCCACACTTATGGCGTGTCTGAGTCCACTTTTACTAGTTTAACGACGGGAAAAAATGGTCGACGCACCCAGTGCATGGTCTAAAAGTGTTGTCCCTCTTCTCTTAAAGGATAATTCCGGTATTAAACACTTTGAGTCTATTGTCTAGTTTGTTTTGGATGAACTAGAGTGGTGGACTTAGAAATTTTGACGATGGGTCCTGTCTCGACTTTTTGACTATTTTAGAATCGCCTCTGAGCGCTTCAGAGTGGATGTCTATGGGCATGCTCAAACATGTCCTTAAAACAACCCTTAACGTTCGTTTTCAAAACGTAGCGTAGCGAAATACAGTTTCTGTCGTGTTTTATTTGCCATTTTTTAAAATCGCATTGATGTCTGCTGGAGGACTCAGTGCTCGTTGATATTACTGCGCTACCGGAAACGGAAAGGGGTCTGTTTACATTTGGTTGTAGTCTTTTCGCTCGGTTCTCCGTCTCTCAGAAGGCTAGCGTGAGCTGAGCAACTGCGGCAAAGTGGTTGTCGCCATCAAGTGGTCGGGAGTGTGCTAACGCTTCAGACTCAAATATCGAGCGGAAGTTTATACGCGGTTGTGAGGTATCTGAAAAAATAGTTCCACTATAGCAAATAACACGGATTGAAAGCATACATTGCGCCGATTTATTTGTTTTTAATCATCAACGAACACCACTAACCACTCGGTGAGTTGCACAGTTTTGAAAACGAACGTTAAGGGTTGTTTTAAGGACATGTTTGAGCATGCCCATAGACATCCACTCTGAAGCGGTCAGAGGCGATTCTAAAATAGTCAAAAAGTCGAGACAGGACCCATCGTCAAAATTTCTAAGTCCACCACTCTAGTTCATCCAAAACAAACAAAAAAATAGACTCAAAGTGTTAAATACCAGAATTATCCTTTAATGAGTAGTGGGTGTGTTTTGGGCGTAACGTGCAATAAACCAATCAGAGTCTCTTCTCCCATTCCCTTTTAAAGCTCGCGCCATGGCGGATTTGCTATTTACATGACGGAATTTGCAACCATCTAGATCAGCATCTCAGAGTACATGTGCTGGTCTGGCATGTGTCTTATTACAGCTGCGTATGTTCAGAATGAAAGTAAGCCCTACACATTTCAGTCTTAGCTGGAAAGCTTCATGAAATAGAGAATTAAAGGTGTAATATGTTCCAGTTCTGCATGGACACTGCCTTCATTTCCATATGAGCCGTCTCGGCAGGTTTTCTACGCTATGCCCTTTTTGCATTTTGCACCGGAATCTTTATGGTAATGACACAGTCTTCTTCCACATCAGACATGAGGAGTTATGCAAATCAGTCTCAGATGCTAAAATAGACCCAATATTAAAAGCGCAGTACAAATATATTTCTTTCACACACCGCTGCACGCCAACACAATGAAACCACTTATCTGACTAGCCTGACCTCAAATTCAACAGACTAATGAATGAGTGCAGAGAGAAACTGTCACATCTAATGCTAAGTGCCTCTGAACTTAAACAGGCAACATTCCCAGAACGATGAACAAAGTTATGAACACACATTCTTCTTCCTGTAATGTTAATAGAATGTTTCATTACAGTTATCTGGTCTTTTAAAACTTCCTCAAAGTTGTTCAAATATAATGTTCAAAGAATGTTTTTTTTCTTTCTGAAAAATGTTTTTTAGTTGTTTAGTTTGTAAATGTTACTAACGGCACTTTTTAGAGTACATAAGTTCCTAAAATGATAAATAAAAATGATTTAGAATTTTTTTAACATTAACATTAAGCTTAACTTAACGGTTCCCAAAATGTTCTTAGAACAGATTTCTGTTTACTGCGTCGCTCCATATAAAAACTTATTTGGCTGATAATTCATGAATTATTCTTTATCTCGAGGCTTCTGGAAGCTATATAATAAATCCCTGACATTTCCACTTCAGCAAATGATTCCTACGAGTAACAGAAAATAAAAGATGTGCTGGTTGGAAAATTGCAACACACAAAAAAAATGGAATATTCCACATTCCACAGAGAAGTTTCATTACTTCCTAGGGTGTTTCAGTGTGAGTAATGTTTTTTAGTCAATAATGATGACAATTTACATTGTTCCTTTATTGAACACAATGGAATATAGCCTCTATAGCAGTGGATATCAACCTTTTTAACTTCAATGCGTCAAATTTAAGCACATTTAAGTCATCTTGAGGCTCCTTTGGAAGTTTGTTGAGAACCACTGGTCTATAGGTGTAGTTCTACAATCAGTAAATTGACTATTTATTTCCTTGATTTCTGTTTTTCGTAGCCTATTACTGTGCATGATTCATTGTTGCATGCAATTAAAACAAATCCAGTCAAGTCCCGCCCTATGTTATTTCCTGATCCTGATTCACTCTGAAATATTCCACATTATAAAAGTGATATGACCACTTTCCATTTTGACGTTAAACAAATCTTTACAGCTTTATCATGTGAGCTGAAGATCATGCTAATGTTAAAAAAAGAGCACATCATTGTTTGAGGTAAACGGCCTCATCTGTCTAAGTAAAAGGCCATGGAGATGTCACTCATGTCACTGGAAACAAACAGCAAGTCTACCCAGCATCATGTGTTTAATAAGGGCATCGGGGCATCATGTCACTAGCACAGACAAACATGCTAATGCTCTTTGGGAGTCAATTCCATTTCTATCTAATACCAAAGATATGGTGCCATCTAGAGGACAAAGTGTGTAGCGTCACTGCAGTGACAGGAAAATGCATTGCACTCAACAAACAAATTGGAGTTAATATCAAAAGCAATTTCAACATCTCTTCCTTGATTCATTATTTGATCAGGCTGCCAAAAGATTTTTTATATAACAGTATTTTTATTTTTTTTAATGAAAACCTTTACAAGTTATAGACTACTTTTAATAGTTTGGGATCAATAATATATATTATTTAAAGAAATGAATACTTTTATTCAGCAAGGATGCATTGAATTGATCGAAAATGACAGAAAATACATGTATATGTTATAAACGATTTTGTAACTTTATATTGGGTGACCTGAATTACTATATACAGTTGTGGTCCGAATCAATGGCACCCCTGGTAAATATGATCAAAAATGGCTGTAAAAAAATAAATCTGCATTGTTTATCCTTAAGATCTTTCATTAAAAAAAAATAGCAAAAATCTAACCTTTCATTGAAGTAAAATAATTGAAAGTTGGGGGTAAATCACATTATGAAATAAATGTGTTTCTCCAAAACACGTTGCCCACAATTATTGTCACCCCTATAATATTTTACGAGTAAAATATCTCTGAAGTATATTCCCATTAACCTTTTTTTAGCACACCAGGGTGACTAGGAACATGGAATTGTCCAGCCATGACTTCTTGTTTCACAGGAGTTTAAATATGAGGAAACACAAAGGCCAAATTCCCTTAATCATCCATCACAATGAGTAAAACCACAGAATATAGTTCTGATGTGCATCAAAAGATTGTTGAGCATCACAAAATAGAAAGTGGCTGTAAGAAAATAGCTAAAGAGTTGAAAATCCCCATTCTGACCATCAGGGCAATAATTAAGAAGTTCCAAACAACTAAAGATGTTACGAATCTGTCAGGAAGAGGACGAGTGTCTATATTGCCTTAATGCACGGTGAGGGTGAAAGTTTGAGTGGCCAAAGACTCTTCAAGGATCATAGATGGAGAA
Source organism: Rhinichthys klamathensis goyatoka (assembly GCF_029890125.1). NCBI lineage: Eukaryota > Metazoa > Chordata > Actinopteri > Cypriniformes > Leuciscidae > Rhinichthys > Rhinichthys klamathensis. The sequence continues at coordinate 17,488 of NW_026606798.1, read as the reverse complement.
TTGCAGAGATTAGTTGAGTCTTGGGGGTCAGAAAGACAAAAAAAAATATATCAAGTAGCACAACATCACCACATGTTGTTCGGGAGGGTTTCAAGAAAAATCTCCTCGCTCGTCCAAAAGATTTTATGGTCAGATGAAACAAAAAAAGGGCTTTTTGGCAGCAAACCCACCAGATGTGTTTGGTGCACACAGGGATACAGAGTAGGATAAACAATGCAGATTTATTTTTTACAGCTATTTTTGATCAGATTTACCAGGGGTGCCATTAATTCTGACCACAACTGTACTTACATAAAATGTTAGGTACACTGTACTTATTGTGTTGATGGTGCATTGCAAAACTATTTTGCTGCTATTGAGGTGATACGGGTAAGTTTAGGACAGGTTTGGTGCTATGGGTCGGTTTAAGGGTGGGTTGGTTTTAGCTTATGCAAATCCCAAATTCAAAATTAGAATATTGTGAAAAGGTTTTCATAGCTGTAAGCCATAATCATCAAAATTATAACAAATAAAGGCTTGAAATTTCTCACTTCGCATGTAATGAGTCTATATAATATATTAGTTTAACCGTTTAAGTTGAACTACTGAAATAAATGAACTTTTGCACGATATTCTAATTTTTCGAGTTTCACCTGTAAATGTTTGAGCATCAAATCATCATATTAGAATGATTTCTGAAGGATCATGTGACACAGAAGACTGAAGTAATGGTGCTGAAAATTCAGCTTTGATCACAGGAATAAATTACAATTTTATAATATATGAAAATAGAAAACATTTTAAAATGTAATAATATTTCACAGTATGAACGTTTTATTCTATTTGTGATCAAATAAATGCATCCTTGGTGAACATAAGAGACTTAAGCATAAACATGAGCCCAAGACCCCAAAAGCAGTAGTGTGTAATTCCCAAAATAAACAAATATGTCAGGGAATGTTTATGAACATATATCACATACTCAACTTCAACTGAACACATAAGCAGAACAGAGAATCTCCGGCTCTTTCTTACCTTTGCCCGCTGGGAAAAAGCAGTCCATCTCCACACTGCTGCGCGAGTGAGAGATGCAGAGAGCGCTGCTGGGCACCAGTCCCTCCTGAGACGGGGTCTTGTCTGTGGTCCGGACCAGACACCATCCCGGCCGGTCTCCGGGACGCTCCAACAGCTCCACCGTCTGACCGGTCTGGATGCTGAGCTCAGACGTGCTGCTCGACACGAAGTCCTGCAGGACCACCGTCAGCTCACACCCTCCAGAGAGCTGGAGACACAGAGGAACACACTGCTTTTAATGGAGTGGAAAACATTTGATTTAGGGGTGGGCGGTATACCGGCAGAGGCAGACACCATTAAAGTATAACGGTGAGCGGGTTACATATCACAAAACAAGTCATTTTAAAGCGCTGAAGCGCAATAAGCAGCAAACGAGAGCTCATTTCAGTATATGTGCACTGTCTGAGACATTAAAAGCATAGTTCACCCAAAAATGAAAATTAACCCATGATTTACTCACCCTCTAGTCATCCTATGTGTATATGACATTCTTCTTCAGACGAATACAATCGGGAGTTATATTTAAAAAAATGTCCTGACTCTTCAAAGCTTTATAATGGCAGTGAATGGTCGCTTCTGTTTTGAAGTCCATAAAAGTGCATCTATCCATCATAAAAGTGGATCTATCCATCATAAAAGTGCATCTATCCATCATAAAAGTGCATCTCTCCATCATAAAAGTGCATCTATCCATCATAAAAGTGCATCTCTCCATCATAAAAGTGCATCTATCCATCATAAAATTGCATCTTTTCATCATAAAAGTGCATCTATCCATCATAAAAGTGCATCTATCCATCATAAAAGTGCATCTGTCCATCATAAAAGTGCATCTATCCATCATAAAAGTGCATCTATCCATCATAAAAGTGGATCTATCCATGATAAAAGTGCATCTCTCCATCATAAAAGTGCATCTATCCATCATAAAAGTGCATCTCTCCATCATAAAAGTGCATCTATCCATCATAAAATTGCATCTTTTCATCATAAAAGTGCATCTATCCATCATAAAAGTGCATCTATCCATCATAAAAGTGCATCTGTCCATCATAAAAGTGCATCTATCCATCATAAAAGTGCATCTATCCATCATAAAAGTGCATCTCTCCATCATAACATTGCATCTCTCCATCATAAAAGTGCATCTCTCCATCATAAAATTGCATCTATCCATCATAAAAGTGCAACTATCCATCATAAAAGTGCATCTATCCATCATAAAATTGCATCTATCTATCATAAAAGTGTATCTATCCATCATAAAAGTGCATATCCATCATAAAAGGGCATCTATCCATCATAAAAGTGCATCTATCCATCATAAAAGTGCATCTATCCATCATAAAATTGCATCTATCTATCATAAAAGTGTATCTATCCATCATAAAAGTGCATATCCATCATAAAAGGGCATCTATCTATCATAAAAGTGCATCTATCCATCATAAAAGTGCATCTATCCATCATAAAAGTGCATCTATCCATCATAAAAGGGCATCTATCCATCATAAAAGTGTATCTATCCATCATAAAAGTGCATCTATCCATCATAAAGGTGCATCTATCCATCATCGATAGATAGATGATAGATTTATGATAGATAGATGCACTTTTATGGACTTCAAAACAGAAACGGCCATTCATTGCCATTATAAAGCTTGGAAGAGCCAGGACATTTTTTTTTATATAACTCCCGATTGTATTCGTCTGAAAGAAGAAAGTCATATACACCTAGGATGACTTCAGGGTGAGTAAATCATGGACTAAATTAAATTTTTGGGTGAACTACACAGTCTCAAAAACACGGTTTGAAATCGCTGGTGTTTCTGACGTCACAAACTATCTTGTAACCAATCAGATCAACGTGTGATCGTCAACCAGTGGATCTCTGAGCTGAGTGAGTGAGTGGAGGCGGGGCTCATTAGCATAATCATAAAACCGCATATACTAAATTAGGCAAGGGCGTAGAGTTACATTCAAGATATTTTAAGGTATGAAGACATTTTTTAAAGGAAACAAACTTTTAAATATGTCATTTTGGTGATCAAAGATGAGTTTTATGGGATGAAATTATTGACTCAGTGCAGTCGATTTCAAAGTCTACTCACAGCTCTTGACCGAATCCCTTTTGTAACTTTAAAAAGAATAACTTACATTCATTTATATTTAATTTACATATTGAAGACTGTGGAGTGTTTTTTCTTTTGTACATTGAATTAGTTTTTACAATTCATGTAGTATTTATTATTTTAGTGCTTGACGTTTTTCAGGTAGGTCTATTTCATTTGTGTCTTTGTTCTATTGTAGTTGTGTCCTATTGCTTGTAATTAGTTTCTCTGTTCTTATTTTCTCACTGACTGTTTACTTGTCTTCAGTAAAATGTACGTTTTTTTTTTTTACTTTAAGCTAGTATTATAAAAATCGCATTAAAAAAATAACTATATTGTAATATATATCATTATCATGAAATAAAATTACTCATATCGTGATATAAGATTTTGATCATATCACCCCCCCCCCTAATGAACTCATATATTATAAGGTAATGCATTTAGCTGGATATAAATCATACAGCTAAAAAGGTCAAGTTAACATACTGGCATAGGCATACTGTGTTGCTGTACACTTAAAAGTGTCACATTCAGATAAACAGAACATGTAGTGCATACCGAATGTAGATTGGAACACAGCCAGATGAACAGAGAGACAGAAAGAGAGATGTGAAGAAGAAAGTCTGCTTAATCTGTTATAGTAGAGACTCTTCACAAACCAGAAACTGATTCCTGATCAGACGTGGCATTTCGGTAATGACTCAAGAGAAAAACAGTGTGTGTGTGTGTGTGTGTGTGTGTGTGTGTGTGTGTGTGTGTGTGTGTGACTGTGTGTTAGGGAACATTATGGCTGCTGAGGACATTATAGATCATGAACTCTGGTCAGAGTGTACATCTGTTATCAGTTTTACAGCTTTACTTCTCAAGCTCTCAAATATTAACAGCGAAAAGACTAGCCTGAAAACATGCTTCACATGTACAATATTGTTTTTTGCTAACCCATGAGTTTCATCATTATTGGTTTAACACAGATCTCAAGACAGCAGTAAAGGTGTCATGAATAAGGTCTGAGCTGTGACTAGGCCCTGGATATTGGGTTTAAAAACATATTTTAATTTTAATTTATTATTTAATTTTGGCAAAAGCAAGAGTTACATATAAAGGTAAATAATATAATAAGATATGGCCACTTTATTAGGTACACCTGTTCATTAATGCAAATATCTAATCAGCCAATCACATGGCAGCAACTCGATGCATTTAGGCATAGACATGCGCTGCGTCTGAAATTGTATACTGTATAGAAGGTACTACATTTGGTTTGAAACTCACTCTGCAACCATTCAAAATGTATGTTCTATATAGTATGAATGTGTGTAGAATTAATGAAAATCGGAAGTTCTACATACGCCATGTTGTCACGGTCATGTGACCTATGCTGTCAGTAGCGTCGCTTAACCGCCATTCACAATTGACCGTTCGCAGGCCCCTCCCACAAAACGGCCATTGTCCAATCACACATCATAGCAACCGTTACTATGTAAGCAGGTCCGTCAAACATTGACTCCAAGCAAGATGGTGAAGCGGTGCGCCCACGGCGTTTGTAAATCGGACACTAGGTACCCCGAGAGATTGTCTGGAGGAGTTGTGTTCTTTCCGTTTCCAAAGCCGAAAACGCAACGTGAGCGGTGCCTACAATGGATAAAACAGTGTGGACGGCCCCACTCCCAGTTAAATGTGTCGAACATGGTTAACTCGCGTGCAGCGTGCGTGAGACTGAGACACTGAGATTAGTCAAAGAAATATGGAGAAAACAGATCAAGAGGATCCACAAAGGAATTACGTTTTCTAAAGGGTTGTTGTTAAAATGATATTCTCAGGGGAAAATGAGCAGCAGTGAAGCACCCGTAGTGCACGTTCGCAACGGGGAAAGCATGACGCTTAGCAGTACTTGACAACATCAGTTCATATATCAATATCGTAACGAATAGAAATAACCTTAAATAATATAACGTTATGGTTATCTGTATCTTTCCGTCTCTTATGGTTACTTTTTAAACACGAAAATCGCATTCAGCATGACACGCAAGCGGTTGCCGTGGTAATGAACAACCTGCTTGTCAAGCGAATGATCCTGTATCTGAGGCTAAATTAATAAATATGCAGCGCGAGTTATATATTTCTAACTCCAAACAATTAGCCACTGAACCAGCTTATAAAATCTTCTTCAAGGCTGTGCTGGTTGCATTTGAGGAGGTACAGGTCATGGGGTTTCTCGGATTTCGCTTGAGACCGGTATAAGCATTAGCCTCGATAGTAGGCTACTAGTAGTCGTGTGTCTCCTTCATTGCGTATTTTTATGTTTTGAATATATCCCTCCACTGCATACTGTAACCCCTTTTGCCTCGATCTGAAGGATATCGCTGAGGTATTGCTCCAAAAAAGGTCACTGACACGCACGGGTATAACTCTTCAATCTGTCGCGCTGGTCGTGTTTGACCATTTGTTTGACGGGCGTAGCAACAATAACTAGGGGGTGTGGCTTTTGCGAACGGTCAATTCTGTCCCGTGGCCTCATGCTGTTTTTCACATAATATATAGTATGATTTCGGATTTCGTACGATTTCGGACGTAGCGATGGTCAAGATGAGCCGCTGAAGTTCAAACTGAGCATCATAATGGTGAATAAGATGATTTAACCCTCTAGGCGCCACGGTCGAGTTTACTCGACAAGATGCGGCACTGAATAAAACGGCCGATTTAGTCAAATTGGGTGTCAAATTTCGTTCGACCTCCCCTCCACTGGATGGCAGACATGTCATACTTCATCCCGAATCAAAAAAACGTCATGTTTCTATACAAAATGTTCGAGTTAGAGCGCATTGAATCTGCGATCAAAAGCAGAGCTAGTGTGCGAGACGAGTGAGCCATTTTATCAGATCCTCTCCACAATCGCGGCGACAGTATTGTGGTGGAGACTTTGTCTAATGCCACTGGGTATGTTAGACGAGGTCGAAGTATTCATAGGACAGTTAGGAGGCAACGTGGAGGTAGGGTGAGGAGTCGCAATGACAGTAGTCCGAGCTGTGCACACTCGGCGCGCGCGCAAGGCAGATCTGGCCGCGCTGCTCGTATCCTCTCACTCATGATCTGTGCCTTGCCGTGGCGAGTGAGCGTTTGCACTAAACAGGTCTTGTCTACTTGTGTTTGTTTGTCATATGAATAACATATATGTGCCCCATACATGGAATCAGAGTGCCTACTGTATTTAGTAAATGGAAAATCTCTACAGCAAAAGGCAAACCACTACATGCATTCGGTTTGTTTCTACCATTTATTGGTGATGATTTACACAGTTTGTTTACTACTTACTATATACCTGAGCATTCAGTATTGTGCAATATAGCATACAGAAGGTGATGGACATTTTGGGGGGAAAGAAGTGCTGCATTTTATCATTTAAACATGTGACTTTTCATGAAAATTCTATAATCCAAGATTGCCGCCACCATATGACGTCATAATATGCTAATTAGATGGGAAAATGTAATCCCTACATAAACTATGGGTCATCCATAATATTTCTCTAATTTACAGAAAGTCTCTATCTTTTATCACTTTTAAGATATAGCCTTTTGATATTAAGATGTCAAAATCGAACGTTTTAGGAAAAAACCTCTGGCGCCTAAAGGGTTAAGTGACTTTGAACATGGCAGGTTTGTTGGTGCCAGACAGGCTGGTCTGAGTATTTGAGAAACCGTTGATCTACTGGGATTTTCACACACAACCATCTTTAGGGTTTACAGAGAATGGTCTGAAAAACAGAAAATAACCAGTGAGTGGCAGTTCTGTGGGTGAAAATACCTTGTTTATGCCAGAGTTGAATGGCCAGACTGGTTCGAGCTGATGGAAAGGCAACAGTAACTCAAATAACGTTACAACAGAGGTCTGCAGAAGAGCATCTCTGAACATACAACACATCAAACCTTGAAGCAGAAGAGCTTCAGCAGCAGAAGACACACACTCCTGTCAGATGAGAACAGGAAACTGAAGCTTCAATTCACACAGGCTCACCAAAATCAAACAATAGAAGATTGTAAATGAAAGCATGGATCCATCCTGCCCTGTATCAGCGGTTCAGGCTGCTGGTGGTGTAATGGTGTGAGGGATATTTTTCTTAACACACTTTGGGCCCCTTAGTAATTGAGCATCATTTAAACGCCACAGCCTACCTGAGTATTGTTGCTGACCATGTCCATTTCTTTATTACCCATGACTGTTACCTATCTTCTGATGGATACTTCCAGTAGGATAACGTGCCATGTCACAAAGCTCAAATCATCTGAATTTCTTGAACATGACAATGAGTTTACTAAACGCAAATGGACTTCACAGTCACCAGATCTCAAACCTATAGAGCAGCTTTGGGATGAGGAGGAACTGGAAATTCACATCATGGATGTGCAGCCGACAAATCTGCAGCAAATGCGTTATGATGATATCATGTCAATATGGACCAAAATATCTGAGGAATGTTTCCAGCACCTTGCTGAATATATGCCACAAAGATTAAGGTAGTTCTAAAGGCAAATAAATAAATACTTGATATTGTATTAACTGTAATAAAAGGGCAGCTATAAAAAACGCCACTGTTAAAGTAGCGAAAACGGGTATTTGAAATACAATTCATTTGTTTGACGAAAAACGTCCTTTATCTGACCAAATTCTTCTGTGCTCTAAATCACCGACAAACATTTTGACAGTTGCCAAGGTGTTCTATGTGGTTGCTAGCGCATTGCAATGGTGTTCTGAGTTGCTAAGGTGATCTGGGTGGTTGTTAAGGTGTTTTTAGTGATTGTTTCTAAGGTGTTCTGAGTGGTTGTTAGGGCGTTCTGAGTTGCTACGTTTTTTTTAAGGTGTTCTGCGTGGTTGCTAATTGATTGTTATGGTTTTCTGAGTGGTTGCGGTTTCTAATGCTGCGTTCACACCGGACGCGAATCGCAAGTGATTTCAATGTTAAGTGAATGCAAAGACGCGTTACGCGTGTAAAAAAATTCCTGTGGCGCGGTAGACGCGAATACCCCTCGTTCGCGCGAATTGAGCGTCTGGCGCGTTACACGCGAATGGTGCATTCAGGCGTTTGACGCGAATTCGCATCTGCCGCCCGAGTTGAAAATTCTGAACTTTGGCGTCAATTCGCGGCGCGTTAACCAATCAGGAGCCTACCTGCTTGCTGCTGTCACGTGGTGAAGTATCTGGATGCTTCAATAAATTATGTTGTAATATGAATAAATATGCCTGGTGTGGTTCTAATGCACAACAAATCAAATATTTTATCACATAAAACTTGATTTCAATGTATGAGACATTCATTTTGTATTGAATGCTATTTATTCCATATCTAGATTATATGAAATATTATTATAATGTAAAGACAACCAACATACTATAGTGCATAAATTCGTGTCTGGACAGTGTTGTGTGAGAGAGAGAAAAAAAATCACAGGACAGGTTATTAATCACTTTTGGAGGCTGGCTCCATTTATCATCAACAGAAAAATAAATGACATTTTAGGTGGGTGAAGGCGAGGGTGATCCTCACTCCAAAGCGGGACAACAGGTCATCAAACTGGGCGCGGGACAGGCGGAAGTACCGCTGAAAGCGGCCGTCATCCAGGCGCAGCTCCTGGAGCGAGCAAATGGTCATACTCGCCAAACTGGGTTCGCCTCCGAAGGGTCTGGTGGACACAAATACGGCGACGATGATCCCTACGCAGCTGTTCTGCTCTCCAGAGCAAATACAGAGCGGTGACTCTCCCGATGAATGCTCGAACAAAATAAACAAGATGGCCGCCAACAGGTTTTGAATCCGACGCGCGTAAATTTCGCTTCAAACTTTTGTTTTTACGTGCGTCAGTTTCACTCTTGACGCGCGAATTAACACAATGTGGTCAAGCGTCAAAGACGCGGTAGGCGCGAATTTGACGCGCTATTCGCGTCCGGTGTGAACGCAGCATAAGGCTATGTTTACACGGAAACGATCTGAAGAGAAAACGCAAAAGTGACGTTGCGTCATCACTTTTTATTCTGCATTTAGACGAGCGTTATGGGTGGGAAATCTGCGTGCATATGGTGACGCAAAAGTGTGTGAAATTCGATGTAGTATGCACTCTAGGTGGCCACCGTGAGCAGATCTGTGCCTTCACTGTCAAGCAGACTTTTGCGTTTTTTGCCCTTTAGACGGGAACGCGACGGTGTAGCGTTTTTAAGATTTTCACTCTGGAGGGTGGTTTAACTTTTTTTGCGTTTTTAAGCCCCCAAAAACGCAGTCGTCGTGTAAACGAAAGGCACATCTGATAAAATATTTTTACATTTTCACCCGCAAGCGTTCTCGTGTAAACATGGCCTAAGTGGTTGTTAATGCATTGCAAGGGTGTTTTGATTTTCTAAGGTTTTGCTAAGGTGCTCCGGGTGGTTGCTAGGGTGTTGCTAAGGTACGGCTAGGGTGTTCTGAGAGATTGACTACTAGTTCAAGTTAAAAGAGTCCATCCCTTTGTCTCTATGATATTCTGGTCTCTTCAAATGTCCCTGCTTCCATTCAAGTCTAAGGGATTTTGTTTTGTTCACACATCCACAAGGCAAAAATCATAAGGGCATGCAATCATAAAAAGTTGCATGATGAATTGTAATGCGTGTTAGGGGTTTGCTGAAATCTAATAATGAAACATCACCAGAGGATCTGCTCGAAGACTCGAGGAAACAGATGGAGGCACAAACAGGTGTTAATCACATGCATTAAATCTCAGACATCTGCCGAATGAGCCAGCAAATCATGAAGAACTCTTCAATAACCACACAGACTTTGAGACAGGTGACTGAAAGTGACCCGTTGAACTGCACTGCTCTCCGTCAAACACACACACACAATCTCCTCCAATCTCTCTGAGATGTCCAGCCAATAGAGGCTTCAGACCCTCTGTGTTCCCGCTCCCTCTTTCCTCCATCTACCACTTCTGAGACGCATGCATGGTTTACTAGCAGAAGCAATCAAAGCTCTTTAAAATAAACCAGTGAAGATTGTGTGCTCCAGCTGCAGCTCCACACCCAAAGAACACAAATATCATAACAATATCACTGCATTCAATAATACAAAATAAAATAATAATAATATTTTAAAGAGACCAAAAGCTAAAAAGATTCAAATGTGTCTATTTAATGGAGAGAGGGATAGAGAAAAGAATGATTAATATAAATAGAATATAGAAATACAAAATGGAATTCCATAAATGCTGTGGCGATACAATGTACAATTTGTCATGCCAATAAAGCTCACTTGAAGAAAAAAAAAAGATCTTTGAAAGAGACACCCGTAGGAAAGAAAAAAAAATGAATGAAAGCAAAGCAAAGCAGACTTATTTGGAGTTTCCTTTCAAATGCATCAGTTTACGAAAGTTAAATAGGTTGATTGCCAAGATACTCCAGTTTTTCTGCAATCAAAGGATCTCTATGAACTCAATCATCATTAATCGTCTCGTTTGTGTATGACGGTTTAATTTCTGATGTGGAAATTTCTGAGAAACTCTGAGACAGATCAGTCAAAAACTGTTATTTTATTATCACTAATATAGTTATTAATATTTTGAATCTTTTTATTTATTTTATATACTCTATTTTCATTGTAATTTTATGTAAAGTTTTACAAAATTTGTTGTGGGGTTTTGTCATTAATCATCATCTCCATCATTACTATTATTCTTGTAATAAAAAAAATAGCATTATATATATATACACACTCACCTAAAGGATTATTAGGAACACCATACTAATTTTGTGTTTGACCCCTTTCGCCTTCAGAACTGCCTTAATTCTACGTGGCATTGATTCAACAAGGTGCTGAAAGCATTCTTTAGAAATGTTGGCCCATATTGATAGGATAGCATCTTGCAGTTGATGGAGATTTGTGGGATGCACATCCAGGGCACGAAGCTCCCGTTCCACCACATCCCAAAGATGCTCTATTGGGTTGAGATCTGGTGACTGTGGGGCCATTTTAGTACAGTGAACTCATTGTCATGTTCAAGAAACCAATTTGAAATGATTCGAGCTTTGTGACATGGTGCATTATCCTGCTGGAAGTAGCCATCAGAGGATGGGTACATGGTGGCCATAAAGGGATGGACATGGTCAGAAACAATGCTTAGGTAGGCCGTGGCATTTAAACGATGCCCAATTGGCACTAAGGGGCCTAAAGTGTGCCAAGAAAACATCCCCCACACCATTACACCACCACCACCAGCCTGCACAGTGGTAACAAGGCATGATGGATCCATGTTCTCATTCTGTTTATGCCAAATTCTGACTCTACCATCTGAATGTTTTAACAGAAATTGAGACTCATCAGACCAGGCAACAATGGTCTGTCCAATTTTGGTGAGCTCTTGCAAATTGTAGCCTCTTTTTCCTATTTGTAGTGGAGATGAGTGGTACCCGGTGGGGTCTTCTGCTGTTGTAGCCCATCCGCCTCAAGGTTGTGCGTGTTGTGGCTTCACAAATGCTTTGCTGCATACCTCGGTTGTAACGAGTGGTTATTTCAGTCAAAGTTGCTCTTCTATAAGCTTGACTCAGTCGGCCCATTCTCCTCTGACCTCTAGCATCAACAAGGCATTTTCGCCCACAGGACTGCCGCATACTGGATGTTTTTCCCTTTTCACACCATTCTTTGTAAACCCTAGAAATGGTTGTGCGTGAAAATCCCAGTAACTGAGCAGATTGTGAAATACTCAGACCGGTCCGTCTGGCACCAACAACCATGCCACGCTCAAAATTGCTTAAATCACCTTTCTTTCCCATTCTGACATTCAGTTTGGAGTTCAGGAGATTGTCTTGACCAGGACCACACCCCTAAATGCACTGAAGACACTGTCATCTGATTGGTTGATTAGATAATTGCATTAATGAGAAATTGAACATGTGTTCCTAATAATCCTTTAGGTGAGTGTATATTTATATATATATATATATATATATATATATATATATATATATATATATATAAATTATATACATTTTGTATTTAAGTTTTAGTTATTATTAGTTAGTTATTTTAGTACATGAAGTTAGACTAAATAAAAATGAGATGTTGCACTGGCAATTAGCTGATTTTTAAAAAATTATTTTTAATTTTTATATTTTTAATATATATATTTTAAATTTTAATTTTCTTTTCTTTTATGAGGGTTAATGTTTATTTAATATATATAAATATATATAAATATATATATATATATATATATATATATATATATATATATGGCTTTAATTTTAGTTAGCTATAATAACCCTGATAAGAGCCAAAATCAAATCAAATGCTTTTTTTTTTGATGGACCAAGAGACATTCATTCATTTATTTACTTGATATCCCAGTGATCGATAAGACTCTAAACTATTGTGCGTCTCATTACTGAACATAATCACTATTAGAAGTTCTGCTTTCTCTCAAGTCACAAGTTCACCACATGAACTATGAACCAAATTACATGTAAATAATTATACAAGTGGAATAAGGACAAGTCTTAATGAAAGGTTTTACAGAACTTGAATGCGGGTTATGTAATGACAGACCGCTGTCACATGTTATAGAGTTACCGGCAAAACAGATAAGAGTAGAAAATGTTCAAGGATCAAATCCTGCACCTTAAACAACACATAAAAACCCTACTTTGCCTGACAGCCATTCAGAGAAACAGCTCACAGAGACTTTACGGATAACTTCTAAGACAAGACAAGCACAAAATACACAAAACATAACTAAACTATAACCATACTTAATTCAAGGTGCTGTGGAATTTCAGTCATACTGTAAAAAAAAAAATTATAGAATGACACCTGTGTCCACAATAAATTAGTCAGGTCAAAACAAACTTTCAAAAAACAAAATGTACAAATGAAAACCTAGGACATTACGTCATGCTGACATCACATGGCACACTGTGGAAGGAGAATGCAGAAACTATAGCAGGTGTTGTTTAATAAAGACTGCTGAGATGAACTCCTGCTGATATTACTCCACATGGCGTCAGCTGACAGAACCACACACACACACACGCACACACACACTGTCCACAGAGTCCCAGGACAGAGCAAACACAACCGCTAGATCCACACCATGTGCAAAACGAGTGAAGGAGTAAATATTCACATGTTCCCAGTCACAGAAGGTCATTGGTCAATGTTTATTTAGAGTTAATTTTCCTCCAGGAGGTGTGAAGATTACAGAACTAGCATTCAGAGACACTAGAATGATCAATGCAATAATAACAGTCCATATACTCCACAAATAACCACACGTTTAGATGATTTCAAAAAGCACTTTTGACCTAGCAGGGTTCTGTTCAAGGTTGTGAATAAAGGTATTAAAGAAAAACTAACAACTTATCAAAAGTCTTGCATTGGAAAGGTGAGTCGACCTGCAGAACAAATTTTAACTTACTCTGAACTGTGCTGCAAAACACTAGTTAGCAAAACACACAAATGCAAAACAAAAAACATGAATTAGCGCTGTTCATCACATACAGGGGCTGTTTCAACAGAGCTGCACCATTTATTAGTTAAAAGTAGTGCTGTCAAACGATTAAAATATTTAATCGCGATTAATCGCATTAATGTCATAGTTAACTCGCGATTAATCGCAATTAATCGCACATTTTTATCTATTCTAAATGTCTCTTGATTTCTTTTTGTCCCATTATTTTTTCTCATTTCAATGCTCTTATCAACATGGAAAAGTGGACCGGCTTGCTTTGTGCAAATGTTTTTTATTAAAAACAACATTGACAATACTGTGTTCAATTTCACACTAACATTCTCACTTGGAGCAAATAATCTCTCACACAATGTAACACTGTCCATCAATAAAAGGGTGAAAGAAATACTGACGAGGTCCTGATATTGACGAGGGGGCGGAGAATTCGCATCAGCTGTGTGTGTGTGTGTGTGCTTGGCCATCATCAAGTGGTATTTCAGACTGGACGTGCTGCGATGATGATAGCTCAGTTCACAACGACAAAACACACAGATCACTTTGGTCTCGTCAATGGAACCATTTGGCAACTTTTTAAAAGTAAACTTTCAATTCAGAATCTTATTGGCATCCATTTCGGCGTCTCGCGCTCGTCATCCACTCAAAACGTAACGTTAACCTACTATTTGGCCGGCTCGCAACAAGTGTGTTTCTGGTCTAGCTAGATCCGGTGCTTTCAGACAGGAAGCGGAATGCACAGTGCTACGCCAGTTTTTGGATGCCAAAACGTTTCTATTGGCCGCGCTGGTAATCGTCACAGCGGCAAAAGTTGAACTATTTTGAATTTTGACCGCGGTGTGCGCGCCGCTGCTCTTGCGCTTTGGTCGACGAAGCAACAAAACGTCCTCGCGCGGCGCAAGCCATTGAAATGAATAGGTTTCATAGCGCAGCGCATGCCGCATTCTGTTGCAAAAGCATGTGAAAAAAACTACAAAGTTAGCTAAGCCAAAAAGACCGTTAATCGCGCGATAAAAAAATTAATCGCGTTAAAATGGGTTTGCGTTAACGCCGTTAATAACGCGTTTAACTGACAGCCCTAGTTAAAAGATAATCACTATTCAAACACCTGCGTGATCTTATTCCTAAATGACAACTATTGTATCAATAAACATTGTGTCAGTTACATCATTACACCAGTAGGGGGTGCGACAAGTGATTGTTACATTTTTTTTATTTATCATTCATTCAAAAACGCTGATTTATCCAGTAATGAAAGAAGTGAAGTCGTTATGAGCGAGTCATTGAATCATTCATTCAAACCCCAAAAATTTATTAAACGTGTTTTTAAATAGACTGCAGCCATTAACATTTTGTCAGAACCTCTAGTAAATTATGTTATTTTGTTTCTCTAGAATAATCCTCTTGAATATATTAAGAGGTACATCTGAGTGTACAGAAGAGTACACTAACGCTCCCATTCCAATTCATACGATTTATTTTCCAAAGAAGCATTTCAGAAACCATTCACAACCGCTTGAATGCCATTGAAGGCAGGGGTGCTGCACATTTATTAAAGTAAAATTTAACTTTTTAAGACGTCAAGAAATACAAATTAATGCTGTACATTGGGGGTGTGCAATATTGACAAAAATTGATATCTCAATATTTTCAAAGATTTTGTTGATTTTTATTAGATGATATTAACGGAGTGTGTTTTTGTGCTGGTGCCATGGCTGGTTTAGGCCTGTTGTGGACGGCTGACTCGCGATGATATTCATATTATTCATATTCTATGTGGTGGTCAATTAACTTTTTTATCAAGGGGCAATATTTGCCACCTTAAATGGATTTCCTGGGGCATTTTTACCTATTTAAGGGCATTTTCTTTCTTCTTCTAAACTTATTAGATGTATGCATCACCTTTTATGTCAAATTCGAATTCAAACAAAATTGTATTTGAATAATAACACAGTATAGGGCTGTTGAATCAAATGAAATCATCAACAAAACCAGTGATATGCTATGAGATTTGTTTTATTCAATATTTAAATATAAAATTATGTATAGGCTAATTTTAACTTTTTAATTTAAATACGAAACTAAAACTGCCAGTAGGTGGCGGCAAGTAACGAGAGAATGTATGTCTTAATGCAAGTAATGTCTTAATGAGAGAGTCGGTTATTCAACCGTTTTGTTCAATCAGCTGAATCATTCAGAATGCGTCATTGAATCATTAATTAAATTGATTTGTTCAAAACACGCCTAAATTCAGTAACAAATCACTCTGTCGCTCTGAGACTCGGTTCTGCTGTGGGTTCATTTAGAAATTTCCGGTGGTGAAAAATAAAGGGGAAACAAACAATAATTGATGCTATTGTGTTTAAAATATAACTCACAACGTTAAAGGAGCTGTATGTAAGAAATGTTTTTCAATTAATCATAAAATGGCCCTGGTGTGTCTCTAGACATTAAGAAATCATGTTCATTTCAAATACTTATATCACTGACAACAGTAGTACGGCCACGATATTGTCATTTAAAAAGTGAAGTTGCAGCCCTCAACTGATGTTGATGATGTCATCTTGTGTTTTGGCCTGAAGCCCCACCCTCCACCTATCTACCAATCACGAAGTCAGTAGTGTTTCGGCATCCGGGTTGCCAGCTCTGCTCTAGTTGAAAGCTCCTTGTAGCAGCCTACGTTCCTGCTGGATCCTGCAGCCGATCTGGCAACCTCGAGTCAGGGGGGAGGGGGAGGGGATGCACCGCTCTACAGTAATTTGAAAGTGATTGCAGTACCAGTTTTGTCCACAATCTTACATACAGCTCCTTTAACTTATTGTATATTTAACCGTTGCATAAAATAAATATCACATTTGCAATTGTGCTGATATTTGAGAAACTACATAAAAATATAAGACAAAAACGTATCGGGGCAAAAATGTCTATGTATTTTGAATGTTGGGGGCATGTTAGCTTCATAAATCACGCAGTGAAAGTTTAAATGACAAACAGCTCGCACATCGTTCAAACAATAATTATGATATCATCATAGACGACACTGTACATTCGGCACACCCCTATGCACAGAAACAATGATCTTACAATTACCCATTTTCTATCCCTTCTCTCTTCCTTTAATACTTATGCTGTCATAAATGCTGTAAATTGTCACATGAACAAGTGTAACGGAGGCCAGCTAGTAGTTGCTGTGCGAGTTAACCTCTGATCTCAAAAGGCTCTCTCTGCTAGAGGCTGCAGTCTTTAGCCTCCTTGTTAGAGCGCCTGACTCTCACGCCGGAGACCTGGGTTCGAGGCCCGCTCGGAGCGGGTTGAGTGGGACCCGGGTGGAGGGGTTGCATTGGTGCCATGACCCGGATAGGAGTGAGGTTTAGGGGGGTGAGTGTAACGGAGGCCAGCTAGTTGTTGCTGTGCGAGTAAACCTCACTCCTCTGATCTCAAAAGACTCTCTAGCGACAGATGCTGCAGTCTTTAGCCTCCTTGTTAGAGCGCCTGACTCTCACGCCGGAGACCTGGGTTCGAGGCCCGCTCGGAGCGGGTGGAGGGGTTACATTGGTGCCGTGACCCGGAAAGGAGTGAGGTTTAGGGGGGTGAGTGTAACGGAGGCCAGCTAGTTGTTGCTGTGCGAGTAAACCTCACTCCTCTGATCTCAAAAGGCTCCATAGCGCTAGAGGCTGCAGTCTTTAGCCTCCATGTTAGAGCGCCTGACTCTCACGCCGGAGACCTGGGTTCGAGGCCCGCTCGGAGCGGGTCGAGTGGGACCCGGGTGGAGGGGTTGCATTGGTGCCATGACCCGGATAGGAGTGAGGTTTAGGGGGGTGAGTGTTACGGAGGCCAGCTAGT